>NC_135883.1:55247398-55797398 GCF_964194155.1 Cetorhinus maximus
CAATATCCTGAACTAGTCGAATTCAAAGTGAGTTTTCGTAACTTCAGCTCTTTGAAAACAGCAGCTTGAGGCATAGATGCTGAAGGCTTTTCACACGAGTTAGATCTTAAAAATGCCCACCCTTACACACAGCTTTCACCTGTTTATACATATTTTCCCCTTTGAATACAAATTCCCGTTGTTTCAGTATGGCCAGGATCTTTAGGTCAGCGAATGGGGAGTGGGGAGTGGAGCCCCCTCCCCGACATGTAAAATGATGCGGGATGACGTCAGGCCTCAATTGGCCATTGACAGGTCGGCGGGCGGACAGCTGATCTCGCTGTGCCCCCGCCTTCCTGAAAATTTAAATGGGGTGGGATGACGGGGGTTCCCCCGACGTCATCCCGCATCATTTTGCCGTCGGTGAGCAGGCCCCGACCCCTGCTCGTCGACGGCAAATCCAGCCCACTATTTCTAAACTTCACCTGGCTAAATGACACATTTCACCCCTCCTTTGAAAACAATCTAGCCTGGTTTATTTAAAAATGCAAATGTCCTTTTACACCTTACATCCTAAACTTCCCCCATGTTTACCATGTTTACATCAAAGGCTATAGACCAGATGCCTTTAATCCAATTAAGTCTCATACACACACACACACACACACACAGACACACACAGGCACAGATACCACTAATTTACAATAAATCCCAATTATAATAATTATTATATCTACCTGACATCCCCCTCCTTATTAAAAAATGAACCATCATAATTTTAAAAAAGGCTTCATTTTTATTAACCCATCTTATACTATCTCCTATCCTTATCTATATACTTACAGTATTACATTGCCAGATGCATGCACTAACACAACAATTTATACACAAATCCTTCATATCAACAGGCATCATTTCAGTCCAGTGTCCAGGTTTTAAATGTCCAATTTGCCCTTTAAGCTTTAAACTCTTGATAATGCATCTGCAATCAGATCTTCTTGTCCCACTACATGTATAATCTGTCGATTAAATGGTTGCAATAATAAACTCCATCTGAATAATGTTGCACTTCTGTCTCAAAATTTGTCCAGAAACTTTGAAGGATTGTGGTCTACATAAACAATTGTTTCTGACGAATTGTTTGCAACATAAATCTCAAAATGCTGCAATGCTAACACAAAACCCAAAGTTTCCTTTTTGATCCTTGAATATCTTCTCTGTTGTTCATTCAAATTCTGTGAAAAATACCCTATCGGTTTTTCAATTCCAGTATCATCTTCTTGTAAAAGTATGGCCCTAATGCCTATATCACTTGTGTCAATGACCAACTTAAATTGCTTGGCATAATTGGGTACTGCCAAAATGGTGTCATAGTTAATACAGTTTTCAAACTGTCAAATGTCTTCTGACACTCCTGTGTCCATTGAAACTTCTTGTTCTTTTTTAATAGTTCAGTCAGTGGAGCAACCACACTGCTAAAATGTAGTACAAATTTCTGATAAAGCCCACTCATGCCCAGAAATCTCAAAACTTCTCGCATCATTGTAGGCAGAGGGAAATTCACGAAAGCCTTGAATTTCACATCTCTTGGAGCCAGCTTGCCATGTCTAATGGTATGGCCTAGGCACGTAACTTGCACTTTTGCAAATTCACTTTTAGCCAAATTCAGCACAAAATTAGTTTCTTGCAATTGAGCAAATAATTCTTCCAGATTGTGTAAATGCTCCTCCCACATCTGACTGAAAACTATCAAGTCGTCAATACAAACAGCACAATTGCTCAGACCTACAATTACTGTGTTTGTCAGTTTTTGAAATGTTGCAAGGGCATTTTTCATACGAAATGGCATGACTTTAAACTAATATAGCCCATCTGGCATCACAAAAGCTGATATTTCCTTTGCTCTCTCTGATAACGGTACTTGCCAATATCCTTTTAGCAAGTCAATCTTTGTGATAAATTTTGATTGTCCTACTTTCTCAATACAATATTCCAACCATGGTATAGGATTTGAATCCATTTTTATCACTGCATTCACCTTTCGATAGTACACACTTGTCTTTGTGTTCCATCTGGTTTTGGTGCAAGCACAATAGGCAAACTCCAGTTACTGCAACTAGACTCAATGATATCATTTTGAAGCATGAATTTGATTTATTTTTGTACTTGTCATAACTTTGCCATATTTAATCTACAAGGTTGTTGCCTTAGCGAAGATGAAACTTCTACAGAGACATCATGTATAGCTAAATTTGTTCTTCCAGGCCTTTTTCCACAAATATTTTTGTTTGACCACAATAGCTTTTCCAAATCATTTTGACACTTGTCTGGAAGGTAACTCAATATTACATTTAAATTTTCAAGTACCCCCTCACTATCCAATTTGATTAGAGGAAAATCAGTTTCAGAATCCTGCATTTCCAATTCTTTCTCATTATCTACCACCACTAATACCTCCTTTAGGTCCTCTTACCTGTCAATGTACTTTTTAAGTATATTTACATGACACACCTCTGCTTCTTTCTTCTATCTGGAGTATTTATTAAATAATTCACTTCACTCAGCTTCTTTTCAATCCTGTAAGGCCCACTAAACCCCTTTAATGAATCATCCAGTACTGGTAACAGAACTAGCAACTTTATCATCAGCAACAAAACTAAGAGCTGTAGGTTTCCTGTCTGCTTTCATTTTCATCACTTGCTGTGAAATTTTTAACTGTTCCCTAGCTAACTTCCCTAGCAAGGCCCCCAAACAGTCAAAGAGAAATTGAAGAGCAGATTTGTAGGATAATTTCAGAGAAGTGTAAAAATAATAGGGTAGTAATAGTGGGGGATTTCAACTTCCACAACATTAACTGGGTTAGTCATAGGTTTAGAGGGAGCGTAATTCTTAAAATGCATCCAGGAGAGCTTTTTAAGCCAGTATGTAGAAGGCCCTACAAGAAAGGGGATGCTCCTGGACCTAATTTTAGGGAATGAAGCCGGGCAAATGGTAGAGGTATCAGTGGGGGAGCATTTTGCAGATAGTGATCATAACTCCGTTAGATTCAAGGTTGTTATGGAAAAGGACAACGAAATCAGAGTTCTAAATTACGGGAAGGCTGATTTTAATAAGGACAGATATGATTTGGCCAGAGTGGACTGGGAGCATCTACTTTTACGTAAGACTGCATCAGAGCAGTGGGACTCATTCAAGGAGGAAATAGGGAGAGTACAGGGCCAACATATTCCAGTAAAGATAAAGGATGGGACCAACAAATCCAGGGAACCCTGGATGTCAAGGGATATACAGGATTGGATAAAGAGAAAAAGGGAGGCTTATGGCAGATGCAGAGGGCTCACACAGCGGAAGGCCTAGAGGAGTATAGAATGTATAGGGGGGAACTTAAAAAGGAAATTATGAGAGCAAAAAGGGGGCTTGAAAAAACATCAGCAGGTAAAATAAAGAAAAATCCAAAGTTATTTTACAAGTACATTAAGGGTAAGAGGATAACTAGGGAAAGAGTAGGGCCCATTGAGGACCAATAATGGTCATTTGTGTGTGAATCCGAAAGACGTAGATAGGGTTCTAAATGAATACTTTGTGTCGGTATTCACAAGTGAGAGGGACAATGTGGGTATGGAAATCAGGCAGAAAGGACTGTGATATAATTAAATAAATTAGCATAGAAAGGGAGGAGGTTCTAAGTGGTCCAGCAGGCTTAAAAGTAGATAAATCTCCAGGCCTGGATTAAATGTATTCCAGGCTGTTGAGTGAGGCAAGGGGGGAGTTATCAGGGGCACTGTCTATAATTTTCAATACCTCTCTGGCCACAGGAGAGGTGCCAGAGGATTGGAGGACAGCCAATGTGGTACCGTTATTCAAGAAAGGAGGAAGGGATAAACCAGGGAACTACAGGCCAGTCAGTCTAACCTCAGTGGTGGGGAAAATATTGGAAGCAATTCTGAGGGACAGAATTAATCTACACTTGGAGAGGCAGGGATTAATCAAGGGCAGTCAGCATGGTTTTGTAAAGGGGAGGTCATGTCTGACCAATTTGAATTTTTCAAAGAGGTGGCCAGGTGTGTAGATGAGGGCAATGCATTTGACATAGCCTACTTGGACTTCAGCAAGGCTTTTGAAAAGGTCCTTTCACTATATGACAATGATGACGCGGAAATTGGTGGGGTGGTAAATAGTGAGGAGGATAGCCATAGATTACAGGAGGATACAATCGGGCTGGTCAGATGGGCTGATCAGTGGCAAATGGAATTTAATCCAGATAAGTGTGCGGTAATACACTTGGGCAGACAAACAAGGCACGGGAATACATGATGAATGGGAGGACCCTGGGAAGTACCGAGGATCAGAGGGACCTTGGCGTGCATTTCCACTGGTCCCTTAAAGGTAGTGGGACAGGTAGATAAGGTGGTTAAGAAGGCATATGGGATACTTGCCTTTATAGCATATAAGAGCAGGGAGGTTATGCTGGAACTGTATAAAACGCTGGTTAGGCCACAGTTCTGGAATCCACATTATAGTAAGGGTGTGATTGCATTAGAGAGGGTGCAGAGGAGATTTACCAGGATGTTGGTTAGGCCACAGTTCTGGAATCCGCATTATAGGAAGGGTGTGATTGCATTAGAGAGGGTGCAGAGGAGATTTACCAGGATGTTGACTCAGCAAGAGAGTTTTAGTTACGAGGAGAGATTGGATAGACTGGGGTTATTTTCCCTGGAGCAGAGGAGATTGAGGAGAGACATGATTGAGGTGTATAAAATTATGAGGGGCATAGATAGGGTAGACAGGAAAGAACATTTCCTCTTGGTGGAGGGGTCATTAACCAGGGGGCATAGATTTAAGGTAAGAAGCAAGAAGTTTAGAGGGGATATGAGGAGGAATTTTTTCACCCAGAGGGTGGTGGGAATTTGGAACTCACTGCCTAAAAGGGTGGTAGAGGCAGAAACCCTCATAACATTTAAGAAGTATTTGGATGTGCACTTGCGATGCCATGGCATACAAGGCTATGGGCCTTGTGCTGGAAAATGGGATTAGAATAGTCAGGCACTTGTTTGACCAGTGCAGACTCGATGGGCCAAAAGGCCTTTTTCTGTGCTGTAGACCTCTATGACTCAAGTGCTCTATCCAATCTTTCTCTGAAGTTTGATACATAATCCAAAGGGGTAGTTTTTGAATTTTGACCCACCAATTTCTCACGAATCAAGTTCAATGGCCCTCTCACCTCACGACCATAAACAGGTTCAAAAGGACTAAAACAAATTGATGCATTAGGAGAATCCCTAACAGCAAAAACATGAATGGAATTCCCCTACCCCAAGCCTATGGTTAATTCTGACTATATGCATAATCTTAATTTTTAGAGTTTGATGCCATCTTTCTAAAGCCCCTTGTAACTCAGGACGATAAGCTGTTGACTTTAACTGTTTTATTCCCAAACTGTTCATTACTTCCTTAAACAGCTGTGACCTGAAACTTTTACCCTGATCTGATTGTATTTTCTTAGGTAACCCATACCTTGTGAAAAATTTAGTTAACTCTTCCACAATTCTCTTTGTTGTAACATTTCTCAAGCTATTGTTTCATGAAACCTGGTAGACATATCCATCATTGTCAGTAAGTACTAATTTCCACTTTTCGTCTTAGGGAGGGGTCCTACACAATCAGTCATGACTCTAGTAAAATGTTCCTCAAATTCTTGAATTGAAATTAAAGGTGCCGGCTTAATCATTGCTTGTGGTTTCCCTATCACCTGACATGTGTGACATGTTCTACAAAATTTGATTACATCCCTTTGCAATCCAAGCCAATAAAAATATTTTTGTCTCTTCGCCTGTATATTTCCAATTCCTAAAGGTCCCCCATTGAAATTTCATGAGCTAGCCTCAGAATCTCATTTCTATATTCAAATGGTAGTACAATCTAATGCACCTCCCTTCAGCTTTCATTTGCTGAAGCATGATAAGGCCTCCATTTTCTCATTAAAACATTGCCCTTATGGCAATAACATTTTGCAATACATTTTTGCTTCTGTTTCTGAGTAAGCTGTCTGATATACATGTTGTATTTGCAAATCCCTTTTCTGTAACTCCATTAACCTCCTTGAGTTAAACACTTCAGCTGAATTGTCTTTCAGTCTTTCTTATGAACAATGCTATCGAACACAGTGTCAGCTAATTGGATTTCCAAACTTCTCCCTGTCTTTGAACTTCCAGTTCTTCTTGTTTCAACCCATGAGCCTACGTTCTTGTCATCACACAATCTGGAAACAATCCAGGATGCTCTCTCTGCAACTCTTCTGTTGAAAACACTTCTACAGGCTGCTCAACTATCATAGGCATCACCCACATTTGTGATCCGTCTATATCATTACCCAAAATAAATTGAAACACTGTGATGGGCAATTTTTCCACTACCCCAACAATTACCTCACCTGTTTTTCACTTATTCTTTAAATTTACCTTCCACAAGGAATACGTTTAACACCTCCATGAACCCCACTTATTATCACCTGTTCCTGCAATACTCCTTCTGAACAACAAATATCATTATCCCACAGCATTAAGGATTGGCTAGTCCCTGTGTTTCTTAAAATTTTAACATCTTTACCTACTTCACACTGTACACATGGAAAGGCTTTCCCTTCGCACACAAAATCTTTAAACATTTTTGCAACCTGCTCTTCAGAATTCCCTTGGGTAAATTGTGAACACATTCCTACATCTTTACCTATCACTGATTCTCCCTGTTTACCTGTACATACACCATTGTTTTTTCCTGTGCCTTCACCTCAGAACCCACAGTACTTTTACTTCCAGAATTTTTCTGCACCCCTATAATCCCAACAGATTTTCCCTGTAATTTTCAGCACACAGATTTCATATGACCAACTTTATTACAATGAAACACTTCAATTTTCCAATGTCACTTCTACCCTCAGCAACTTCCTTTTCATTCTGAGAAAAAACTTCCTGCGAATTTCCACTTATTCTTTCTCTTCCCTGACTACCCACCTTTCTTTCACCTTCCCATTTTCTATCCTTTTCTGATTTAAAAGGGTGATAAAAAAAAGGTTAAGCTTTATGAACTAACTCATAATCATCAGCTATCTCTGCTGCTTGCCTTACCATTTGAACCCTCTGGTCCCCCACATGAGTTCTTGCTACTGAAGGAATTGAACCTTTAAATTTTTCCAAAAGAATTACTTCTCTAAGAGCTGCATATATTGTCTCTCTCTGTAATGCCTTTAACCACCGGTCAAAATTACTTTGTTTTACTATTTCAAATTTAATATAGGTTTGCCCAGGCTGTTTTCTCGCATTCCTAAGTCTCTGTCTGTATGCCTCAGGAACCACCTCATATGCACTCAAAATAGCCTTTTTTTTAACCACATCATAGTTCACCGGCATTTCTTCTGACAGTGAAGCATAAACCTTATGTGCTCTACCCACCAACCTGGATTGTAACAACAATGTTCAGTTTTCCTGTTTTCCTGTGGCCATTTCATCTGTTTACCTACCTTCTTAAATGAAATAAAGAATGCTTCTGCATCTCTTTCCTCAAACTTTGGAAGAACTTGTACAAATTTCTACATCTCCCCACTGAGTTTTAGGTTAAAGGTTTTTTCCTTGTCAGAGCTTTCCTCAGAATCTAAGGCCTCTTTTTTAACTTCCAGTCTTTTAAGCTGGTATGCCTTTTCTCTTTCCTTCTCTCTGTCCCTTGCCTCTCTTTCTTTATCCTCCTCTCTTGCCTGGAAATCAAGTTCTAGCTTCCTTTCTTTCTCCCGCCTTTCTGCTTGCTCCCTTTGAAATGCCCTTTCTTTTTCTTTTCCTGCCCTTTCCTTTTCTGCTGTCTCAAGCTCAACATTTTTTCAGTTCCTTTCCTTGTTCAAGTTCAAGCTTCTTCATTTCTAGCCAAAGCCTCACCACCTCCAATTGTGACTCACTAGTGCCAGGTATCACTTCCAACTTTAAATACTGTACCATACCTTCAATTATATCTGTTTTCTTCACCCCTGCAGGTAACCCCAACTGTAATTTATCCACCAATTCCATTAAGTTAATTTTAGTTACCTTTTGTAAACCAGCCAAAGTTATAACTTCAGCTCCCAGACAAGTCTGAGCAACTGCCAAAGCCATTTTGCAGCCTCACCACTTAAACAAAATCTCACACCAACTCATGAGTTCAAAGTGCTACTCGTACTCTTAACCTTAAGATTCACCAACTCCAAACCAACCAAGGAATTTCAAATATATCCGGCAAAGAGCTCCCAACTATGTTATGGCACAGCCAGTGGTAAATTCTGAGTTGTTCAAATCCCAAAGGGAAACTTGAAACAACTGCCACAACTTGTTTTGCAATTTGTATAAATTTCGAGATGCGTGCCTTGAATTCAGTAGTATTAAGACTGCCAAGTCCTATAGGTTTTTACAAAACTAGATTAAACATCAATTAATAAGAGAAATGATTTTAAACACATACATAGATTTACAAATTTCAACAATGATAACTTCCAAATCCCCTACTTAATCTGACTCCCAGTTACACTTTTGTTAAGGCAACAGTAAGACACATAGGGGAGAATTTTTTCCCTGTTGGGCGGGCCGGTCGGGAGCAGGCACGGGCGATTGTGGAGCCGATCGCTGCCCACGATCGACTGCGTGCTGCCATTTTGCATGGGCAGGCCAATTAAGGCCAGCCCAGTGTGACGCGCACCTGGTAGTGCTCAGCGCTACCTGTGTGGGCGGGGGGAGGAGGGAGAGTTGGGACCTGTGTTATTTTGCGCATGCACGCAAAAGAGCACAGCAATCTCCCTGAGACAGCTCCGTGCCATAGGGAGATTAATTTCAGAATCAGAATTTTTAATAAAGAAGGTAAAAAGTAATTTACACCTGTCCCCTCATGTGACACATGAGCTGGGACATGTTTATGAAATGTATCGGAAGATCGGAATGACACGCGGTGACGTCGGGACGCATGCCTGATACCACCGCACGTCATTTTACACGTCGGAGTGCGGGACTGCCCTCACACCCCGAACAGAAGATTTTGCCCATATATTTTAAAAGACCCAGGCAAGGTGACACACAATACCCTGAACCAGTCGAATTCACAGTGAGTTTTCTTAACTTCAGCTCTTTGAAAAAAGCAGCTTAAGGCATAGCTGCTGAAGGCTTTTCACACTTCTTAGATCTTAAAAATGCTCACCCTTACACAAAGCCTTTGCTCCTTTATATATATTTTCCCCTTTGAATGCAAATTCCTTTTGTTTCACTATTCCTTTGGACTTCATCTTTCTGATAATAAAAATCTCTCACAGCATTAAGCTTTACCAGTAATCTTTGGGAAAAATAAACACACTGGGCATAATTTTTTGCGCTCCCCGGGTGGGCGTGCGCCCAACCCGAACAAACATAAAATGGCGTGTGATGACATCAGGTAAGCGTCCAGATGTCATCATGCGCTTGCGCAATATTTCGGTTGGCGGGAACGTGCGGAAGTTGGCAGCGCACCCACTGGCAATCAAAAGGCCTATTAAGGCCATTAACAAACTAATTGATTTAAATTTTTCGCTGCCCATCCAACTGTACAGTTAGTGGGTAGGCGAAAAGGCTGAGCGGCCTTTGCATTTTTTGCGAAACCTCATCCACGGGCAGGATGAGGTTTCAATCTGTCATTAAAAAAAAAACATTTTCATACGAATTTCTAACATGTCTCTGGTCAGATGGGACATGTTTTTTAACATCTTAAAATGCTTTGTTTTTAATTTTTCATCTCTTCATCTCTCTGAGGCAGCTTTGTGCCTCAGGGAGCTTTTCCAGTGTGCACCCCCACACATGCGTGAACATGCGTGCTCGCCCTCCTCCCCCCGCCACACAGGCAGTGCTGAGTGCTGCAGCAGGCATTTCACGCTGGGTGGGCCATAATTGGCCCACCAGTGGGAAATCACGGGTCTGGCCCCGATCGCGGGCGGCAGTCGGCTTGCCACCCGTCCCCTCCAAGCTTGCCCAACGAGGGCAAAATTCTGCCCACTGTTTCTAAACTTCACCTGGCTAAGTGACACATTTCACCCCTCCTTTGAAAACAATCTAGCCTGGTTTATTTAAAAACGCAGATGTCCTTTTACACCTTACATTCTAAACTTCTCCCATGTTTACCATGTTTACATCAAAGCCTTCAGACCAGCTGCCTTTAATCCAATTAAGTCTCATATACACACAGGCACATACAGGGTCAGGTACCACTATTTTACAATAAATTCCAATAACATTACAAGAATTATTATATCTTCCTGACAACCCTTTGTTCATTACAAATTCTTGTGTCTACCTTTTGGCCTTAAAGTGAGCCAGGAGAAGCTCCAGCAGAAAATAGACAAGGCATACAGGGAATGGAAAAGATAGTTGACATAGCCGATGTTATCCAGATCTATGGTTTGGATGGAAAAGATCATGACCACCATCTACATGAAGTCATGGAGCGAACAAGAAAAGCTGAGATTAAGTAAGAAATGCTGAGTATCAGTGCTGAGAGTCACATGAGAGGAGTTTCAATAAACTCAAAGAAGTAGTAAGCAATGAGACAAGTCTGACATACTACAACAGAAAGAAACCTGTCACTCTGCAAGTAGAAGCTTCTACAAAAGGATTGGGAGCAGCCCTGGTAGAAGAGAGAAAACAAACAGCATACACATTGAAAGCTCTAACATCAGCTGAGACCAGATATGCCAACATAGGAAGAGAGCTAAATAAAAACAGAACTTGCTGGAAAAACTCAGCAGGTCTGGTAGTACCCATGGAAAGAGAAACAGAGTTAACGTTTTGAGACCATGTGACACTTCTTCAGAGCTAAAGAGAAGTAGAAATGTGTTGAATTTTATACTGTTCAATAGGGGGTGGAGCAGGTGGAGCATAGAGCACAGGGAAGAGGCCCTGGACTGAGACACCTGCCTTTATCTTGTGCAGCAAGGTTTCACATCTGAGTGACACATACACTGCTCCTCAGAACAAGGAGCCATAGGCAGGGAGACATTCTTGGGAGTTTATTTACAATAATGAACATGCTGTCCTAGTGACTAACACCCGTGCCTAGGCTGTGCAGCTAAATCTTCTTAACTTTCCATACCAAACTGGGTGAGCGTGTGGACATTATTTAAAACAAAGAGTGGGGAGACTTCATTTAAAAAGAGGGTGGACAGCAGCTAATCGGTGAGTTGGATTAGTGAGTATTTCTAGTCTTTAGATTACAATTAAGCTCTATAGTAGGTCATTAGATTTCTAGTCTTTATTTTTTCTTTCTTAAAAATAGCTTGTTAAGTATAAGGTCGATATTGGCGTAAATAATTAATTTCAATAAAGTTTAAAGAGCAGGGATACTATAGTAATTAATTAATAAAATAAATAAAATAAAGTAGTGATGGCAGGACGGGTGATGTGTTGCTGTTGTGGCATGTGGGAACTGCTGGACACCAAGGTGATCTGGAGCAAACACATCTGTAGTAAATGTTTGCAGCTTGAGGAATTTCGGATCTGAGTTAAAGAGCTGGAGCCTGAGCTGCAGACATTGCGCCACATCAGGGAGGGGGAAAGTTACCTGGACACGTTGCTCCAGGAGGCGGTCACACTCCCCAGGTTAGGTAATTCAAATTTGGTCTGTGATCAGGGACAGGAGGGTGTGGCTGCAGATGAGGCAGGTATGTGGACCCAGGGGGTACCATCCAAGAAGCCTCAGCCCCTGCAATTGTTCTTGCAAACTGTGTGGACGAGAGCAGGGACTGAAGGAGGATGATCGAACAGACAACAGTACTGTGGCACAGGGAGCCATTCAAGTGGGGGGAGGAAATAGAAACGTAGTAGTGGCAGGGGACAGTATATTGAGGGGGGAAGACATTGTTCTCTGCAGCCGTGTGAGTCCTGAAGGCTGCATTGCCTGCCTGGTGCCAGGGTGAAGGACATCTCCTCAGGGCTGGAGAGGAACTAGGAGTGGAAGGGGAGGGACCCAGTTGTTGTCGTCCACTTTGATACCAACGATGTTGATAGGACTAGAAAGGAGGTTCAGCTGAAAGAAATTGAACAGTTAGGAGCTAAGTTAGAAAGCAGAACCTCCAAGGTAATATTCTCAGGATTACTATCTGAGCCACAGGCAAACTGGCATAGGGTAAATAAAGTCAAGGAGTTAAATACATGGTTCAAAGACTGGTGTGGGAGGAATGGGTTTCAGTTCATGGAGCACTGGCATTAGTACTGGGGTAGCAGGGAGTTGTTCTGATGTGATGGGCTTCACTTGAACCGTGAATTGAAAAGCTAGGGATGTAGAGAGGGCTTTAAACTAAATAGAGTGGGGGTAGTGTTCTACAGAGGGGATAAGTAGGCTTACAAAGCAAAAATATATGGCGGCATTGCAGGGCAGCTACTTAGATAATGATACGCAGAGTGTGACAGGAAGGGACAGAGTGTACAAACATTAAAAAAAAGCAGCAGGTAGGGTCAAAGGGTGAAAAATGGTAAAAAGGCAAAATTAATGGCTCTTTACTTAAATGCAAATAGTATTTGGAACAAAATAAGTGAATTAACGGCACAAATAGAGGTTAATGGGCATGATCTTATAGCCATTATGGAGACATGGTTACAAGGAGATCAAAGCTGGGAACTAAATCTTAAGGGTACATGACTTTTCGAAAGGACAGGCAGGAAGGAAAGGGCGGTGGGGTAGCTTTGTTAATAGAAATGGAATAAGTGCGATAGCAAGAAATGATCTTGGATTGGAAGATATGGAATCCATATGGGTGCAGTTAAGAAATAACAAGGGGAAGAAGACACTGGTGGGAGTAGCGTATAGGCCCCCTAACAGTAGCTATGCTGTTGGGCAGAGAATAAGTAAGGAAATAATGAGGGCTTGGAAAAATGGCAGCATATTAATACATGGGTGACTTTAATCTTCATGTAGATTGGGAAAATCAAATTGGCAGAGATAGCCATGAGCAAGAATTCATAGAGTGTATTCAGGGCAGTTTCCTAGAACAATATGTTGTGGATCCAACTGGAATCAGGCTATTTTGGATCTGGTAATGTGTAATGAGGCAGGTTTAATAAATGATCTCAGGGTAAATGATTCCTAGGAATCAGTGACCATAACATGGTGGAATTTAGCATTCAGTTTGAGAGTCAGAAATTTAGTTCAGAAACATCTGTGCTAAACTTAAATAAGGGTAATTACAAAGGAATGAGGGCAGAATTGGCTTCAGTGGACTGGAGTTTAGCAGAAAAGAGAGTTGATGAACAATGGCAGACGTTTAAGAAAATAGTTCATGACTCACAACTTCCCAGTGAGGAAGAAGGATTGTAGGAAGGGGATAAACCAATCATGGTTAACCAAGGAAGTTAAGGATTATATCAAAGTGAGAGAAAAAAGCATACAATGTGGCAAAGATTAGTGGTAAGCCAGAGGATTGTAAAAGTTTTAAAAACCAACAGATAATGACCAAAAAAATAATAAAGAGAGAGAGAAAAATCTTTGCGGGTAAACTAGCAAGTAATATAAAAATGGACAGCAAGAGGTTCTTTAAATACATAAGAAGGAAGAGAGAGGCCAAAGTCAATCTTTGACAATTAGGCTAGGGAAATAATAATGGGGAACCAGGAAATGGCAGAGGAGCTAAATAAATACATTGCCTCAATCTTCACGGTAGAAGACACTAATAACATTCTGAAAATACTAAATAATCATGGGGCAAAAGTGGGGGAAGAAATAAATACCTTAACTATCACTAGAGAAAAATTACTAGGGATACTAATGGGGCTAAAGGCCGATAAGTCACCTGGACTGATGGGTTGCATCCTAGGACATTACAGGGAATAGCTGCAGAGATGGTGGATGCATTGGTCGTAACCTTCCAAGAATCCTCATATTCTGAAAAAGTCCCAGAGGATTGGAAAACTGCCATTGTAACACTCTTATTCAAAAAGGGAGGGAGACAAAAAACAGGCAACTTTAGGCCAGTTAGCTTTATGTCTGTCACTGGGAAAGTGTTGGAGTCTATTATAATGGGTATAATAGCAGAGCATTTCGAAATGCATAATATATTCAATCAGAGTCAATATGGCTTCATGAAGGGGAAATCATTCCTGGCAAATTTATCAGAATTCTTAAAGAGTTAAGAAGCAGGATAGATAAAGGGGAACCAGTAGATGTAATATATTTGGATTTCCAAAAGGCGTTTGATAAGGTACCACATATAAGGCTACTTAATAAGACAAGAGCCCATGGTGTTGGGGGTAGTATATTAGTATGGATAGAGGACTGGCTAACTAATAGAAGGCAGAGAGTTGGGATGCCCTAGGGGGCATTTTCAGGATGGCAACCTGTAACTAGCCGAGTGCCACAGGGATCAGTGCTGGGGCCACATTTATTTACATATACATTAATGACTTGGATTAAGGAAATGAATGTACTATTGCCAAGTTTGCAGGTAGTACAAAAATAGGTGGGAAGGCAAGTGGTGAGAGTGACTCAAAGAGTCTACAGAGGGATATGGACAGGTTAAGTGAGTGAGTAAAAATGTGGCAGATAGAATATAACGTGGAAATGTTTTTTTTTATACATTCATAGGATGTGGGCTTCGTTGGCTAGCCAACATTTATTGCCCATCCCTAGTTGCCCTTGAGAAGGCAGTGGTGAGCTGCCTTCTTGAACTTCTGCAACCCATGTGATGTAGATATGCCTATAGTGCTGTTAGGAAGGGAGTTCCAGGAGTTTGACCCAGTGACAGTGAAGGAACGGCAATATTTTTCCAAGTCAGATGGTGAGTGACTTGGAGGGGAACCTCCAAGTGGTGGTGTTCCATCTATCTGCTGCCCTTGTCCTCCTAGATGGTAGTGGTCATGGGTTTGGAAGGTGCTGTCTAAGGAGCCTTGGTGAATTCCTGCAGTACATCTTGTAGATGGTACACACTTCTGCTACTGTGCATCGGTAGTGGAGGGAGTGAATGTTTGTGGATGTGGTACCAATCAAGTGGACTGCTCTGTCCTGGATGGTGTCCAGCTTCTTGAGTGTTATGGAAGCTGCACTCATCCAGGCAAGTTGGGAGTGTTCCATCACACTCCTGACTTGTGCCTTGTAAATGGTGGACAGGCTTTGGTGTGAGGTAATGCACTTTGGCAGGAAGAATAGAGGAGCTGAATATTACTTAAATGGAGAAAGACTGAAGAAAGCTGCAGCACAGAGGGATTTTGGGGTCCTTGAGCATGAATCCCAAAAAGCTAGCATACAAGTTCAACAGGTAATAGGGAAGGAAAATGGAATGTTGGCCTTTATTTCAAAAGGAATGGAAATAGGGATGTCTTGCTAAAACCATACAAGGCACTAGTTAGACCACACCTAAATACTATGAACAGTTTTGGTCCCCTTATCTAAGGAAAGATATACTGGCATTGGAGGCAGTCCAGAGAAGATTCAATACGTTGATCCCAGGGTTAGAGGGATTTTTTTATGTGGAGAGGTTAAGTAGGTTGGGCCTGTACTCATTGCAGTTTAGAAGAATGAGAGGCGACCTTATTAAAACACATAAGAAACTTAGGCGGCTTGACAGGGTAGGTGCTGAGAGGTTGTTTCCCCTTGTGTGAGTGTCTAGGACCAGAGGGCATAATCTCAGAGTAAGGGGGCACCCATTTAATACAGAGATGTTGAAGAATTTCTTCTCTCAGAGGATAGTCAATCTGTGGAATTCTTTACCGCAGAGGGCTGTAGAGGCTGGGTCGTTAAGTATATTCAAGGCTGAGATAGACAGGTTTTTAATCAGTAAGGGAACCAGGGCTATGGGGAAAAGGCAGGAAAGTGGATTTGAGGATTATCAGATTAACCATGATCTCATTGAATGACAGAGCAGACTCAATGGGCCGAATGGCCTACTTCTGCTCTTACATCTTATGGTTTTATGTTCATACCCTGCCACTGGAGGGCTGAAACCTAAAGGGCCCTGGCCTGCTTTCAAGGTCCTGCTGTGTGGCAGTGGATCCCTCCTTGGCCTGTGGAGCTGGAGCTGCTGAGGTTACAGGAAGAGGGGATTCTGATGGGCCGGACATTCCTGGAGTCACCTGGATGGATGGCCCCAGGGGTGCACCTGTAAATCCTCCTCCCTATGCATGCCCAAGGGACCCTGGCTGACTCCTGGAGGAGATGGGGTAGCTGGAGTGAGATCGGGCTGCCCCACACCCCACTCACATACACACTGTTGGAGGTCAACTATGGCATCAGTGAAGGAGTTCAGCCCACACAGCAATTCAGGAGCAACATCCTGGACCAAGGTCTCCATGGCGGCCACCATCCTAACAATGTTGACCTCGATGCATTGGCATTCCAGCACTATTAGCTCAGCCTGAAGGCAGACAGACTCCTCCATCGTGCCTTGCAATCTGAGGAGTGCAGAGGACATCCCTTCCTGATGTTCCCTAGCTTGCCTTTGCAGCTTCAGCAACTGTGACATGACCGAGTCCAGAGGCACATCAGAAGCAGTCCCCCGAGTACCAGACACCTGGGAAGTTCCTGTCGCCATCAGCTACGGATCAGACAGCGTGATGCGCTCACCAGATTGTGAACCTGAGGCTACTCTAAAGCTAGGTTCCACCGAGGTGTGTGTCTCTGCGCTGGTGGAGGGTGTGGGTGAGTGCTGTGACAGGTCCTCAGAGAGGGTTTAAGCAGATTCCTCTTCTGAGCTTCCCTTGGGGCTTGATTAGAGGCTCTGGGTCATGGACTTTCTTGGCTCTTTCCCGAATGTGCCTGCGAAAGCAAGGAGAGGTAAATAGTGCATGGCAGTGGCCTGTGAAACAGGAGACATCACTCACAGCATGGTCGTCTGATGGATGTTGCACTGCTGGATCCTCACTTGGTAGAGCAGCGCCGACCTCACTGTCAGCAGAGAACTGGTCCCGGTCATCACCGGCCAGCTGGATGGCTGTTTTCAAAGTCTGTGAGGACCTTGATTTTAAACATTCCTTCCATCGGACTACGACCTCTCCCCCTTTGGTGTGTCAGCTTGTGTCCTTCGTGAATAGATATGGAGAGAGTGTTATCAGGACATATGCCAGGCCAGGTGATAAGTATGCCTGGCATGTTTGTGTGGTGAGTGGTCCCATGGATGGGATGAGGACAATGATGGTGTGTGTGAAAGAGTGAATGGTGATGTCCCTTGAACTGGCAGTGAGTGAGGGCCCTGTGGATATACAATGGGTTTGTGAGTGCGAGAGCTGAAAGTGATGAGGAGAGTGACTTACCCTGGCGGAATGGAAGAGACCACTTATCCTCTTTCGGCACTGGGTGGCTGTCCTGTTTTGCAGGGCATTGGCATTGACCACCGCTGCCACTGCTTCCCAAGCAGGATTAGTGATGCTGCTGCCTATCCTACAGCCAGAGCGGGGGTGGACGACATCATGGCAGGCCTCCATTGCGTCCAAAAAGTGCTCAAGGGACCCATCATTGAATAAGGGGGTGCAGTCTTCTTGTCTTTCGGGGCCATGCCTTCTGTACAGCAGCCGTGGGCAGGAAGCACTGAGAGTTGTGAGCATGGCTACACTTTAAATATGGCGTCCGGCGAGATGAAGCGACAAGGTGATGGCGTGGAGGGTGGATGAGAGCCTGCCTGCCATGGAAACAGCATGTTTCCTGGGAATGCATTATTGATGTGGCAGATTTGGGACTACATGGCGTGAAAAGCCGCCATTGCAGCCGACTGGTAAAACGATGTGCAAATCTGGCACGATTCCTGAGGTTATTTGTAGGCCAGGCCAGACAGTCGTGACACATTTCCTTTCCTGGATGACCTTGATGAAATTAGGTCAGTTTTTATGACAATCTGGTAGTTCTCAATCTAATTTTTTTTATTTTTCTATTGCCAGACTATAAATGACCAGATTTATGGAATTCAATTTCAGAATTTACCATGGTGGGATTTGAACTAATGGCCTCTGCCTGCTGGTTCAGTAGCATAAACTGCTTGACTGTACCTCACAAACCTATTGCAGCATACCGCATTTTTAAAAATTTTAGTTTGCTCTTCTTTTTAAAATTAACATAGACCGGAAATAAAGTTTCATCTTTATCCTAATTCATACCTTTAATTGGTATTTCAACACAATTATCTGCAGGACCTAGTTCAAACAGTTGGTAATAAATTATAGTTTTTAGCTTTCAAGTGGTTTTTGCTTTGAGTGTAAAATTCAAATAGAAGAATTGCGTGGCAATTACAGTTTTGTGTAATTAAACAGTACATCAATGTTTATCTCTTTATAGTTTTAAATTTTATATTCCATAAAAGTAACATTTTGGACAATCTTTTGGGTAACAAGTTGTGTACAATAGCCTTTTCATGATCACCACTTCTTGTGATCATTCCATTGTAATAATCAATCTCTTACCAAAAACACCGAAACATACTCATTTGGCTTTTGTTTATAAAGACTACTGGAGCACCCATGGTGTTGTTTACAGTGAGTCAGTGGGTACACAGAGAACAATCAATTACAGGAGCATTCTACCAGGTAACCCAAAATACATTATAACATGGCTGATTTCCCTTGCTCATGGATTAATTATACATTTCAACCTGTAATTGTCTTGCTACATTACCATTTAGTAGTTCTTTTTCATTTTGCTCTCTAGCTTTATCTCCTACCTTTTGTTCTCACTCTCTGAATCCCTCCATCACAGTCCTTTCCCTCATCATAAATCTCTCACCTTCAGTCTCTCTTCTGCATATTTTGAATGTTCCTTGTTGGCTCTCAAACCTGTTCCTCTAACCTAGTGTAGAATGGAGACAGCATGCATGAGTTTAGAGGAATGGGACTAGTTTACTGGAACTGCAACAAGAGCAGCTAAACGAGAAGATGGTTGAGATTTACAGCTTGAAGGAAGCGAGTGCAGGCATCTGACATTCCCCGCTTGGTATTAGAGGGTGGCCACTCTGTCAGATTCCCTTCCTAAACTTCTTTCTCTCCTGCCTTTATAAACTTCTGACAAAGAAATCCATCTTTTTGACAAAACCCTGAAAAATGGACAGGAAATCATAGGTGGCACTCATCTCTATTCCTGGTATGCGATCCCAGAAGATTACATTACAGGAACGCTGTCCTACCTATTGAATTCAATGAATTTAATGTGCGTTATTATGTTAAGAGTTGGACAAATGTTTGCTAACAGCGCCGGACTCACACAACCACTTTTTGTTAAGTAGCAAGCATTAAAGCTAGTTTCATGGAAATTTTTCTTTTGCAGTGTTATGGTGAAAGAGCAGGGGAATGAGACTAATTGGATAGCTTTACTAAAGAGCTGGCACAGGCACAATGAGGTGAATGGCCTCCTTCAGTGCTGTATCATTCAATTATTCTATGTTCCAAATTAGTGAAGCTTATGATGTGAAAAGGCAGCAGAAGGCTGGCCTCTGCAATGCAAGTCTGCTGAAATGTGGAAGAAAGTGAAGCTTACAGTAATTGTGAATTACCATAAAAGGTGAAGTGCAATGGCATTATAAAATGTGAGGATTAAAGTACAGTGCTAAAAATAAGGAACTGGGTAGTAGAGTGGGATATCCTTTCACCTCTGTAACCTTGATGTAAATCCAAACTGATAGGATAAAAGGCTCCGCTCTCTGAAAGTGGCAAGGATCCTGTATGAAATTAGTTTAGGTCGTCTCAAGCCAGTAGCTAGTGGACATTTGCTCTGGCTGGGGAATCTAGGACACAGGGTCACAGTCTCTAAATAAGGGGTTGGCCACTTAGGACTCCGATGAGGAAAAATTTCATTACTCAAAGTTTCTACCTCAGAGGATTGTGGATGCTCAGTGTTTGAGTATATTCAAGACAGAGGTTGATAGATTTTTGGGTACTGAGGGAATTAAGGGATATGGGGATTGTGCAGGAAGATGGAGTTGAGGTAGGAGATCAGCCATAATCTTGTTGAATGGTGGAGCAGGCTCGAAGGGCAAAATGGCCAACTCCTGCCATTATTTCTTATGTTCTTATTAACCTAAATTTTAAAAAAAGCTTCCTAATTTGGCACAATATAGCAATCTCAGTCACAGACAAGAGGCTAGAAATTTAAGTTCATTTTCAGCATGGAATCAGTAATATGACAGAGTTTCATGAATATCAAGGTGAGGTTTTCTACATGGGAAATGATGCAGTATAGCAATGTTGTTGCAGGAAAATTGAGGGTGTTCTACTGTGTATCTGGGTGTTCTACACCTGCCTTTGCCTGAGGATGCTTGCTCCTGACACTGGTTTACTGAAATGGAAAAAAATTCCATTGTCCAGCAAATAAGTTCCTATTCAACCTCTGGTTCCATTTCAGAGCCAAACTCCTGATCTTTGGGGAGAGTGGGTGGGAAAGTCGTAGGATCTCCTCACGGGACTCTTACTGGCCCTGGCTAAGATTAGATGAGGCCCATGGGAATGGTCGCTCTGGCTGCCTGCTTCTCTTCTGTGGCCTTGCTGTGCCCCCACCCCCGCCCAGGTTGCCCCGGAGAAGGAACAGGTGTCCGCCCGTACACTTGAGGCATTCCATGACCAGTGGACACTGCAGAGGCTAGAAAATATAGTGGATAATAATATTATTTAATTTTATAAGTTTCCTTTGCTTTGAAGTTTATTTCTCTATTATTTGTGCTCCTCTAAACAAGGGAATAATTTGCTTGATGACACTGGGGTAGTCCTGTGTCCCCGTATTGCTTTATGAAAAGCAGCGCTCAACTTGATGAGCAATCAGGTTCACTGTTCATTTTTGCCTTTACTATATGTTTCTTCTCATTTGCACTTCACCTGTTGAACCCACAGGATCATAAAGGTTCACAGCATAGAATGAGTCCATTCAGCCCATCATGTATGTAATGACTTTTTGCTAGTGCTCAAACTACCAACTTGAATCACCTGGGGTGGGATTTATCTGTACATTTGCTATAGGTGTAACGCGTGATGCTGAATGTTGCAAGAAGCTGCCTTACATGTTTGCAATTTGGGTTTATGGCTGCCTTCTTGTTGCCATTTAAGGATCAGAAGACTATATCATAATGGTGTCTGAAAAGCATTCCCCTGAAACAAAATGTATACAATTAATTGTGGTGTGCAATGATGGTTCCCCACAATGTACATGAACGAATGAAGGAAAAATGACAAGAAAAGGATAGTACGAGATCTACCGATTCACCAATACCCATTCTTGTTGAATGTGGCCGTAGTCTTAAATTGTTCTGTGCTTGATTAGGTGAGTCAGTTTACAGTTGATGTCCACTGTGCTTGATTGGTTAGGCCTGGGTGCAGACTCAGGGAAAAGTAAACAAGGCTGTAGAAAGACAAGGCTGGAATCCAGAACTGAAGCATGCAGATGTTTTAAAGCACTGAGAATAAGACCTGTTACACACATAAAAACTAATGTCATCTCTGCATTGCTCTGATATACATAAAATATACAACAGTGGCCAGCTTACATGGCAACAAATGCAAGCCCTTCAGCAGTTCAGAGCTATTTGCTCCTCTTAAGATCGGCACTGGTCTCCAAATACAAAAGTGGTCGTAAAATAGGGGAGGTTGAAGACTATATTGATGAATTACATCCCAGTAGCCACCCTTTATCTCAACTTATGTGTAAGTACCTCATTATGTGTCATGTGGACTAGTTGTGTGCAAAGTTTGGTTTTGAGGGACACATTTTTGTCAACTAACACAGTTATGGTTTAAGTCGAAATAACAATGTATATACATGCAGTAGTATGAGCATGTATGTGAAACTTAGGAAGACCTATTTTCTAATAGCCTGCAACCTACTAGATGTGACAGAGTGAGAGGAGACTGTTGGTGGCCTTATGCTTTGTCCACCTGTTTGATACAGGACAATACCAGCCTGCCTTACCTTGCAAGACTTCCTGAGGCGATTGAGTTATTTTTCTTTATCTGCCTCTGGTTTCCTATATGTTGGAAAAAGTATTCAGTCCTTCCACCACCTCCTGTCAAGCAGCACACAGATTTATTCATGGCTGAGTGGCCAGGGAAGCCAAGTAGGACAATCTTCCTTTGCTGCACCTTACATCCAGACTTGTAGCAGCAAAGGCAGTTAACCCACTCTGTGCAGCAATCTTTTTCCTACTCTTAGTTCTAGCAAATATGAATCAGCCCCTGTAGGTAACAGCTGTGGCTTGTAGACCCTCAGCTGCAGGCTGTTTACAACCACCTCACGTGTTAGTGACTATCCAACACCAGCTCCAGTTAGGTGTCTGAGTTTGTTTTCAAATCCCTAACTTCAGTTCGAGCACTGACACATTTTCCCAGTTCTGTTAGAGAGAATAATGTGGTGGACTTTTGTGACAAAAACAACAAAGAAGCGTAGAATTCCAGCTTAATTCCAAAACTGGTGTGAAGTGGGAAAGGTACCTATGGCAGTTGCCCAATGATTTGGGTGAGAGGTGCAATTTTCAGTGTGTTGCCTCATTTTGATATGAATGGAAAACAGTTAGTTCAGATCATGCTGGTTATTGGTAACTTGTTCTTACTGGACAGAAAGAAATTTCAGGAGGCAGTGTAGTAGGAGCTGCACTCATCCAGGCAAGTGGAAAGTATTCCATCACGCTCCTGACTTGTGCCTTGTAGTTGGTGGACAGGCTTTGGGCAGTCAGGAGGTGAGTTACTCGTCACACGGTTCCTAGCCTCTGACCTTCTCTTGTAGCCATAGTATTTATATGGCTAGTGCAGTTCAGTTTCTGGTCAATGGTAACCCCCAGGATGTTGATAGCAGGGGAATTCAGTGATAATAATGCCATTGAACATCAAGGGGTGATGGTTAGATTCTCTCTTGTTGGAAATGGTCATTGCCTGACACTTGTGTGGCATGAATGTTACTTCCCACTTGTCAGCCCAAGCTTGGGTATTGTCCAGGCCTTGCTGCATTTGGACATGGACTGCTTCAGTTCCAGAAGAGTTGCGAATGGTGCTGAACATTGTGCAATCATCAGTGAACATCCCCACTTCTGACCTTATGATGGAAGGAAGGTCATTGATGAAGCAGCTGAAGATGGTTGAGCCTAGGACACTACCCTGAGGAACTCCTGCACTGAAGTCCTGGGCAAAAGAACTGAACTCCAGAGGTGAGATGAGAATGACTGCCCTTGACATCAAGGCAAGCATTTGATCGAGTATGGCACCAAGGAGCCCTTGCAAAACTGGAGTCAATGAAAATCAGGTGAAAAACTCTCCGCTGGTTGGAGTCATACCTAGCACGAAGGATGATGGTTGTGGTTGTTGGAGGTCAATCATCTCAGTTTCAGGACATCAGCACAGGGGTTTCTCAGGGTAGTATCCTAGGCCCAACCATCTTCAGCTGCTTCATCAATGACCTTCCCTCCGTCATATGGTCAGAAGTGGGGATGTTCGCTAATGATTGCACAATGTTCAGCACCATTCGGGATTCCTCAGCTACTGCAGCAATATCCAGGCTTGGGCTGACAAGTGGCAAGTAACATTCGTGCCATACAAATGCCTGGAAATGACCTTCTCCAATAAGAGAGGATCTAACCATCGGTCCTTGACATTCAATGGCATTACCATCACTGAATCTCCCACTATCAACATCCTGGGTGCTACCATTGTCCAAAAGTTGAACTGGACCAGCCATATAAATACTGTGGCTACAAGAGCAGGTCAGAGTCTCAGAATCCTGTGGTGAGTAACTCACTTCCTGACTCCCCAAAGCCTGTCCACCATCTACAAGTCAGGAGTGAGATGGAATACTCTCCACTTGCCTGGATGAGTGCAGCTCCAACAACACTCAAGAAGCTTGACACCATACAGGTCAAAGCAACCCACTTGATTGGCACCCCATCCAAAAAAATTCACTCCCTCTACCACCGATGCACAGTGGCAGCAGTGTGTACCGTGTACAAGATGCACTGTAGGAACTCACCAAGGTTTCATAGACAGCATCTTCCAAACCCATGACCACTGCCATTGAGAATGACAAGACCAGCTGACGCATGGGAACATGACCACCTGGAAGTTCCCCTCCAAGCCTCTCACCATCCTGACTTGGAAATATATCGCTGTTCCTTCACTGTCGCTGGGTCAACATCCTGGAACTCGCCCCCTAACAGCACTGTGGATGTACCTACATCACATGGACTGCAGCGGTTCAAGGAGGCAGCTCACCACGACCTTCTCAAGGGCAACTAGTGATGGGCAATAAATGCTGGCCCAGCCAGCGAAGCCCACATCCCGTGCATGAATTTTTAAAAAGTTGCCTCCAGATCTCATTGCAGCCTTGGTCCAAACATGGACAGAAGAGCTGAATTCCAGAAATGAGGTGAGAATGACTACCCTTGTAACCAGGCAGCATTTAACTGAATGTGGCATCAAAGAAGCCCCTAAAGTCAGTGAGAATCCCACCAACCCCTTTAGCAGTTCCTCTACTGGTGCCAGGAAGATCACATGTTGCTGTGGCCGTCAAACCCTTTCACTCCTTGAGCTCCTGAAGATCATCCATGGCAGCCATTTCAAGTGTCCTCCTTAGATAGATGGCAGCTTTCCACCCCCCATGTTGTAGTTGTGTTAAAATGCTTGCCCGACTGCAGCTGAGGATCCTTTTGAATGCTGATGCAGCATCCCTTTTGACTATTCACACCTAAGATTTGTGGGCAGCTTTAAATTTGGGAAATTCAGTTCTGAGGAAAATGAAAATAACGGTCAGGACTTCCATTCCCATATGTGTGTTAGACATCTACTAGTTCCAGGAAGGTGTCTTAGACAACTAAAAGATAACTCAAAATGGCATTGGACACACTTCCATGGATCCTCGGCAAGTGAGGTGCACACCCAAACCTGAAGGCCTCGTGCTTATTCTCCAGTCCAAAATAGATAACCAAAAACTGAAAACTACTCCAACTGTGCAAACTCCAATTAATCCAACTCCAATTAAAACCCCCGACGATATTTCACAATATAGGACTATTGTAAATATATATATATATATATATAAAAATGTTTCCTCTAGTCACTTGTTCAATTACTATTTTAAAATGTTGTTATTAAAGCTCAAAAAGGTGTAATTTGAAGAAAAGGAGGATTCCGTAGATCTATGAAATAGAGTCAGTAACCAAAGAAATCCAAAATTACAAAGGTCTTCTGTTCATCATGCTGGCACTCAACAATGTTTTACAAAGATATTAAAGTGAGTGAAAGTGTTCTCAATGATATAAGGTGCAAGGGCGCATCTATAAGACTTGCCTGAAACACAGATAACAAACTTATAAAAACTTCATGTACATGGAAAGTTGATATGAGATGAGTGCTTTCAAAAACTGACATTGAGAGTAAGATATCTTCAGCTAATCAATTTGATCTCACCAGATCATTTATTCTATTGATGCAGTTACAGAGAACAAGAAAATTCAAAAGAAATATAAATGGATATGTATTTATTATTACCTTCAGCTACCATTATACATTCTTTCTTCTTGGTAATGGGTTTGTGAGAAAGACAAGAGGATAAAATCCTTAATCTTATGTTTATTTTCTCCACTTTTGTTTGGCAAGATGAATAGACTGATCGCAGCTGTAATAAAGGTTAGCATGTTCCTTGTTGCCATGTTTTATGTTTTGCTTATAAAGTGCAAGATTTTCCCTTAAGGTGTCGTAATGTTGCTCTTCACTTACATGATGAATGGACAAAGAATGCTCTGCTAAATCGATGTTAGTCCTGGAGATAAACTTTGTGGTGCATTTCAAGAAACAGTTCACACAAAATATTTTCTCCCATGACTCCATCTTCTCACTGGGCCCAGCAGGAATTAAAATCAATCCATATTTTCATAGTATGAATACATGACACATTAGAAAGGCAAAGAGCTTCCTAAACTCCTTCCATTAGATGATGAATTTTAAGGTGAGATCAGCAGCTGGTTAAGTTCACAAATGTAGTAATGACTATTGCTGAAAAAAGAGACATTTTGTCGAAGATTTGCATCTTGCACTCATCAGGACAATCGCAAGAATACCAATGGCATGGGAAGCAACAACTTTATACTGTATGAAAACAGATTGCTGATTGGTTGAGAGTGCTGAAATGTGATTGTCCTGATGAGTGCAAGGTAAAAAGCTTTGACAAAATGTCACTATTTTCAGCAATACTCAAGTTCTGTACTACCACAAGACTATTTATAATAGTGACTATTGATTGCACTCTCCTCACTGTTTAAGCAACCCTTGTGGGGGCAAACTTGTAACCTTACGATTTGAACAATTTGACATAAGACTATCCTAAATGGCTGAAGAAGTCACAGTTTTTTGTGGTAAATATATTTTTGCTTCTCGGAAGAGGGAGAAATAAAAGTTGATTTTTATTGATAATGGAGTTAGTAATTCCATCCAGTGATCTTGTCAGGCCAGAGGAAAATAAAATATCTAAGTATATGATACTGTGACACTGGTACAAAGAGTGATCACTGTGGAAGAAGGACAGTGTAACTTTCAGATGAGCTTAAGTGGTACTGACATTGCTTGTGGCACATAAGATTAAAGAAAATGAGAGACGACTCTTACCTTCCATGTATATGGAAAGAAATGTGTCAGTACTGCCTAAGTGAGAGAGGAATCATACTGTCTGTGAGCAAGCACAGGCTGACAGAGGAACATGCCTTTTATTTGAAAACTTCTTTTCAGGTTGTTGCCAAAATTGAAAAATTACTCAATTTCAAACTAAATCTGAGTTAATAAGTGAAAACTGTTGTGACCAAGAGAGTTTTTATTTTTCCCACTGCTGAAACTTTAGTGTTCACTCAGCTTTATTAAGGGACAGAGAAAGCTTGCTAAGGACGATGGCCTGGAAATTGGATCACACTCAAATTAGGGTGTGATTCGGGTTCAGCACAATGCACACCCCAAATAAGACCAGTGGCAAAGCCATGGCACATACCATCAAGCTGTTGGTGCCAGTCACAAGCCCAGAGGCAGCCCACTGGCCTTGGGGGTCTTTGTTTGACTTAGATGCTGCCCGAGATCCTCATGACTGTGTGTGAGGCTGGCTGTGGGCTGTGGGTAATAGTTTTATCAATGGCCAACAGACAGCTGCAGTTTTAATGTGAAGTTAGAAGGAGCTCTCCTGCTCCTCCTGTTTCCATGTTCAATTAAGAAATTTGCCTTCTTGGTGTCAGCCCCCAGCGGTCCCTTTACCAGCTGTTGATTTGGCTGCTGTGTACTCGAGGAAGCTGGCCACAGCAAGCACAATGCAGGGAGAGATGCAGCAGAAGAAGTTATTTTAATTCTCTGCCTTGCTTCCATTCTGACCTTTCTGTCCTCAGTCCCTTGCAGTGTTCCAATGCAAACTCAAGGAACAGCACCTCACCTTTTGACTGGACACTTTATAGCCTTCTGAATTCAAGATTGAATTCAATCTATGCTCCTGATTTTGTTTCCTTTGTCTTTGCTGGTTTGGTTTTTTCTCTCTTGTTTCTCCGTTTTTCGTTTTCTTGCTTTCAGCTAATTCAGGATCCTGCCATTCACACCACCTCTTGACACACCTTTTGTTTCTTCACTTGTCCCATTATCATCCCCTTAGACCTTGCACCATGATCACTGTTGCCATTTAATCTCTCCTGCCCTCTATCCTATCACAGGCCTTGCTGTTGTATATGTAATGCAGAGATGACACTCCTTTCTAAGTGTTCAACAGGTTTTATTTATGAGTTTTAAATATCTCTGCAAACATAAAATATCTACACTCATTCTTACAGCTTAGCTTAGTTTCTGTAGTGTCTGTTTTCTTTGTTCAGACTCCACAACCAATCTTAACCAATCAGGCATAATGAGCATATATCTGCCACCAGACTCAAATAGTCAAAGAGAGAACAATTGAACATTAAGCTTCCCTTTGGTTCTTTTTCCCGCCGCCCGCCCCCCCCTTCATTTGATCAAAATCTATTACATTTATAACTGAAATGTTAATTTTCTTTCTCTCTCCACATATGCTGCCAGGCCTGTTGAGTGCTTGCAACATTTTCTATCTTTATTGAAGGACTGTGATTGTTTATGGAAATTACTATTTGATATTATCTTGACTAGCCATTCTCTTGTAAACGAGTCACACCACTTACTACACCATTATTATTCTTGTTGCAATCCTTCTAGATAATGAGTGGATGGAGAATTTGATGGGTGGATGGATCTGTCTTTGATTACTCAGATTGATTAATTGAAAAAACACAAAATTGAGTAGGAACTCCAGGTCCCTAAGTTATAACACAAAGGTGGAAATGGATGTCAAACCGAAAAATATTTCCACACTGACAATTTTAGATGAAGGAGCTCAGTTGACCCATTTAGCTCTCCTTTCTGTGGAAACCTATGTTCATAGCATTTGTGACAGCTGCTTGAATGATTCTGTTGTTTTTGTCTCAACTACCTACCTAGAATACCATTCCAGGCAATGAATATTCTTTGTGTGAAATTACCTTTAACCAGTTTGTACCTATGTTCTATGGTTTATTTATAAACTCAAGTTCATCTTTTCAACCTCTACAAGGTTGAAGATTCTGAGTTTTCCAAGCCTTCTTCACACCTGGTAATGCAATCTTCTGAGATGACGGGTCTTTACGCACCAGCTCACCACCATTTCAGTTGTTTGCTATGTCACTTTTTTGACTTATTTTTAATCTACAAAGACCTTATTTTTAATAATATCCAGGCAGATGATGGCATCATTCAGAAGCCAATCACATTCTAACTGGCAGAAGCAAGGTCAGTGTTTGATGACGATATTGCCAGGGAAACCCAGTGCCAAGGATCAGCAGTCTATCCACTGGGCACCACAAGGAATCTTTGGACCTCTCTTGTCTTTGATTTCCTTACCTTATGCAATCAGATTGACCCCATACCCCTACATTTACCTTGCTGGGGACTATTCCACGCTCGTCCAAATCAACCTGCCAGCCTGCCACCATCCAGTCAAGATCGGTTGTGTGTTAGGTCTGGTCTATTTAAGTAAGGCCATGGAACTAAAATGGCTCAGACCCCATATTGGCAAGTTGGGTTGAGCTTGATGCTCATTCTGCCGGCCCTACATTGCCATTCACCTTGAGTTAAAGTTGGGTGTGTAATTATTAACTTTGAGAGGGAGCAAATCTACAGCGTGCTACTTAGCAATAATACAAAAGGAAAGCAGATTTTAAAATAAAGATAGGCAAATGTAAACCATTTGTAAACACACATATACACTCCTATACTATCACATCTGGTATTCCCAAAGACTATCCTTTATCCCTCCTGTTTTCATCTGCACGTTGTCCCTCACGATCTGAAAACATTAGGTTCCATGTATACGCTGATGACACTCAGCCCTACCTCACCGCCACCTCTCTCCTCCCATCCACTATCTCTAAATTGTCAGACTATTTGTCCGATGTCCAATACCGGATGAAGGGAATTTTCTTTCAGCTAAATTTTGGGAAAAGAGAAGCCATTGTTTTCAGTCCCCACCACAAACTCCATTCTCTGACTACCAACTTGATCCCTCTCCCTGTCAACTGTTTAAGACTGAGCCAGATGGTTTGCAATGTTGGCATCATACTTGGCCCCAGGATGACAACATATACAGCCCATCACAAAGAGCACCTATTTTCATCTCTGTAACATCACCTGATTTCACCCCTGTCTCAGCTCATCTGCTGCTGAAACCTTCAACCACACATTGTTACAAATAGACTTCACTATCTCATGGACTCCTGGCTGGCCTCCATATTCTACCCTCCATAAACTTAAGGTCATCCAAAACTCTGCTACCTATTTCCTAACTCATATCAAGTACAGTTCACCCACCTTCATCATCACCCATCTGTGCTCACTGATCTGTACTGTCTCCAGGTTAAGGAACATGTCAGTTTGTTTGCCTCCTTTGTTTTCACACCCTTCAATAGCCTCACCCCTCCCTATCTCTGTAATCTCCTTCAGCCCAACAGCCCATAGATATCTGCACTTCTAATTCTGGCCTCTTGAGCATCCCCAAGGTTAATGACTTTGACTTTAATGAATTGGCATTCATGGTTTCAACCGCCCAGGCCCAAAGCTCTGGAATTTCTTCCCAAAACCTTTCTGCCTCTCCACCTCTTTTTCCTCCTTTAAGACACTCCTTAAAACCTACCTCTTTCAGCAAGGTTTTGGAGATACCTTCATATCTCCTCTTGTGACTCGGTGTCAAATTTTGTTTGATGCCACTTTGCAAAGCATCTTGGGCTGATTTATTATGTTAAAGTTGCTATATAAATGTAGGTTGTTGTTGTCAATTCATCAATTAATTCCATATTGCAATCATTAGATATATGTATGTATGAAAGGGCAAGTGAAGAAATAAAAGAAAAACATTTAGAATATCCTAATTTTTCCAGCAAATGAAGATGCATTAGCTGAATTGTAAAATAGCAAAACTGTAAAATATGCATGCACAAATTTAAAAAATATTAATTGTTCCCTTGTAAAATGCATATAGGATCATTGGCTTTATAAATGCATGCATATCATCCAAAAGCAAGGAAGTTATACTAAGTCTTTTATAAATCATTGGTTAGGCCCCAGCTGGAGTGTTCTGTCCAATTCTAGACACCACACTTTAGGAAGGATACCAAGGCCTTTAAGGGGGTGAAGAGGAGATTTACTGAAATTATTCCATGGGTGTGGAACTTCAGTTGCGTGGCAAGACTAGAGAAGTTGGGATTGTTCTCCTTAGTGAAGAGACAATTAAAGCAAGTTTTAATAGTGTTGAAAATCATGAAGTGTTTAAATCAGTAGGTAATAAGAAAGCACAAGCAAATTGGGCAGTAACCAGAGGACACAGATTGAAGGTGAATGGCAAAGGAACCAGAGGTGAGATAAAGTTTTGCACAGCGAGTTGTTATGATCTGTAATGCACTGCTTGTAAAGGTGATGGAAGGATGTTCAATGATAACTTTCAATAGGTAATTGGATTATACAGAAAAGGGGAAGAATTTGGAGGGCTATGGGGAGAGGGCAGGGGAATGGAACTTATTGGTTAGCCCTTTCAAAGAGCCAGCACAGGCACAATGGGTTGCATGGCCTCCTTCAGTGTTCTATTACCCTATGATTTGTCCTCTTCATGAACTCAAAGATCACAAGCGTGGAGATAAAAATGTTTTGTTTTAATAATTACTATTGCATAAATGAACTCTTGGGTGACTTCCAAGCTGTGTTTTCTAACATCTTAATATGCAAGTTGGAATAATAAAAAAAAAGCATGCATTAGAAAGTAGGTGAACAGCTACAGAAAATGTAATGGTATATATCTGCAAGCCCCATCACTACAATTTTGAGGCTATTTAATTAAAATATTATGCAAGTAGAATGTTAGATTGATTTAGTTTAACTGAACCTCTAAAATTCAAATTTTGGGTCTTGTGTCTTGATGCTAAAAGATAAATCTGACATCAGTCTAGTCCTTTGATGTAGTGTTTATTGCACTTTACCATTTGCTGCCACACACTAGCTGCCCAACATGAATTAAATGTTCTGTTGATGACAGTAAAATTAACTTGTAATTCTTAACTTTACGTTTTATACCCTCTCTCCTAACTTGCAAAACAATAACTAGATCAACTTTAGCTTTTCATACTTCAAACAGAATTGACCTATTAAAACCCAATAAAGAAGTGCTTATTGTTAAAACTGGAATCACTTAAAATATATTCTTTCAAGTTACTTTCAATTATTTGCTTTTAATAATGCTGGCCTGTCTATCGTCCAAAGACATAGCACAGTTTAACTCAAGGGACTGTAATGCATTTTTGATTCCAGTATTTGTAACATCCAGACTTATTAGCTGTTGATCATTGTGTATTTGTATTAAAAACAGCCACAAGATTAGTAAAGTTAACGGCGTTGATTTTTGGAAAGTGAGTTCCCATTAAGGAGCCTCAATTTCCATTCCCCCAAGATGTGCAAGCCAAGAAATCACATTGGATCCCAAAAAATTTTCATTCTCATAACATTGCACCCATTAACTTTAATGGGTGGAATATTGTGGAGAGAACCCCCACAATTACCAATATGCACTCTCACCAGAAAGTCCCAGAGCCACACTGACAATTTGAATCTGCCATAGGTATCTTCTTGGATTCGGTGGCGTCAGTGGCTTCTTCAAGTCGAGTTTTATATTTTAATGGGAGTTGGTTCATCTATATCTACTTATATGTACTTACACAATAACGTAACCTATTGATGGAACAAGAGCATCCCCTTGTGATCTATATCAGATCCTCATGTCTTTCATACATGGAACTCTTCAATCTTTATGAAGTTTGAAGAATTAACTAAAGATAAACTCCACCAATGTTGTGATGGGATTTGAACCCATGTGCCCAGAACTTTAGCCTGAGTCTCTGGGTTACTAGTCCAATGACATTATCACTATGGTGCCATTTCTCTCTGGGGCAAACATGATGCCAATTTTTGGGGAGTTAATCCCACTCCCACACAGAGTCATCTTATTGACGGTTAACATTCTGCCAGATTTGTGTATCTTATCACCAAATGTCCAATTATCTTTCTTTGGGCGGAATCGTCCCAGATTTGCACTTAAGTGCAGCAACGAGCAGGAGAAAGAACTTCTTACCTGCCGGCCGCAATGGCGGCTTTTCACACAGTATAATCTCAATCCCACCTCATTAATCATGCATCACGGGAAATATACCATTTCACTGGCAGGCAGGCTCTCATTCGCCCGCCACACCATCACCTCGCTGCTTCATCATGCCGGGCGCCACATTTAAAGTGCAGCTGCATGCATACATCTCAGCGCTTCCAGCCCAGGACTGCTGCAAACAAGACATGGCCCTGAAAGGCAAGAGGACTGCAACCCCCCGGTTTAGTGATCCGTCCCTCAAGTGCCTTTAGGACACTGTGGAGACCTGCTGTGATGTCCTGTATCCCTGCTCTGGCTGCAGGATGGGCAGCAACATTACCACTCTGGCTTGGTAGGCGATGGCAGTAGTGATCAGTGCCAATGCTGCACAGAAGAGGTCGGCCATCCAATGCAGAAAGAGGATAAATGATCTCATCCATGCCACCATGCCACCAAGGCAAGCATCTCACCACTCTAACTCACAAGCTCAAGTCCATCACACATTCACTGGCATCTCACTCACTGCCAGCTCAAGGGGCATCACCACTCACTCTCACATTCACCCTCATATGTCCATTTGGCCTCATCTCCACTGGAGACTGCCTACCATCTTGAGGCCATTCGCACCGATCAACATGTGCCCCCACACACACCCTGGGATACCCCCTTCCCCAGGCCCTCACCCTGCAGCCTCTTCCCTTGCCTGAGGCCACTTCTCCCCTTTACCCAAGAAAGCTCTTGCCCTGCAGCCGTTGAAAATCCACCCCCGCCTTACGGCTGTTCTGGTAGGTAGAGACCTGCCCATGATTCCCGCTAAAAGCGATGTGGTGCTGTCTGCGAAGCCTGGTGCTGATGATCTTGAATGCTGCCTGAAGCAAGGTAGGCAAACAAACCTCAAAGTCCCGAATGAAGTGCAGTTCTGCAAGTGCACTTCACTTATGTACAGATGTGAAACATGCCGGCCTGACTTGTGCTCAGATGATCCAACGTGGGGGAGATGATTCCAGCACGATATGCAGATGTATTACAGTGAAGTTCCCAATGTCCGACAGTAGGTAACATGGCCTGCCACTGATGGGCAGAGCGGACGACTGAAAACTGGTTACATGATGTCGAGAAAACGATTTTTGGTCTTCTGGCCACATTGTCCACTCGTGCAGCCAAACATGCCAGCGTCAGCAGTCATGGACAATTGCATTGTCTCCAGTATGCTGGTTCTAGATACCAGGAGTGGAATTGTCCCAGATTTGCACTAAGTGTGGTAGCGGGCGGGTAAAACAACGTTTTACGCACTGGCCGCAATGGCGCCATATTGTCCCGAACCCGCCTCATTATTTATGTACTCCCAGGAAACACGCCATTTCCATGGCAGGTGGGCTCTCATTCGCCCGCCTGCCATCACACTACCGCTGTATCACGCCGGGCACCATATTAAAAGTCCAGCCACAAGCACACATCTCAGTGCTTCCAGCTCACCACTGCTGCGTGGAAGACATGGCCCGAAAGTGAAGGAGACTGCAGCCCTCAGGTTCAGCAACTTGTCCCTTGAGCACCTTTTGGACGCAGTGGAGGCCCGCTGGAATGTCCTCTACCCCTGCTCTGGCCGCAGGATGGGCAGCAACAGCGCTAATCTGGCTTGGAAGGCAGTGGCAGCGGTGGTCAGTGCCAATGCCTTGCAAAAGGGGACAGCCACCCAGTGCTGCAAGAGGATGAATGATCTCCTCTCTCTGCCAGGGTAAGTCACTCTTCTCATCACTCTCAACTCACACACTCACAAACTCATCACACATCCACAGGGACCTCACACACTGCTGGTTCAAGGGACATCACCATTCACTCTCTCACACACACCGTCATTGTCCTCATCCCATCCATGGGACCACTCACCACCCACACAGGCCAGGCACATTTATCACCTGGCCTGGCAGGCATCCTGCTTACACTTTCTCCATATCTATGTATGCAGGACAAGCTGGAACACAACGAGAGGAAGAAGTCGCAGACTGGTGGAGGAATGCCTGAAATCAACGTCCTCAAGGACTTTGAAAACCAAGCCATCCAGCTGGCCGGTAATGATCTGGACCGGTCCTGTGCTGACGGTGAGGTCGGTGGTGCTCTACCAAGTGAGGGTCCAGCATCCATCAGACAACCATGCTGTGAGTGATGTGTCCTCTTTCACAGGTCACTGCCATGCACTAATTATCTCTCCTTGCTTTCGCAGGCACATCTGCCAAACAGCTGACGGAGTCCATGACCCAGGGCCTCTAATCAAGCCCCGAAGAAAACTCTGTAGAGGAATCTGGAGACACCCTCCCTGAAGTCCCATCACAGTGCTCACCCACACCTTCCACCAGCGCAGAGACACACACCTCGGTGGGACCAAGCTTTAGAATAGCCTCAGAATCACAATCTGGTGAGCACATTGCACCGTCCGATCCATAGCAGGTGGAGGCAGGGACTTAAACACTATGATAAAAGCAAAATACTGCGGATGCTGGAAACCTGAAACAAAAACAGAAAATACTGGAAAAACCCAGCAGGCCTAACAGCATCTGTGGAGAGAGAAAAAACAGAGTTAACGTTTAGAGTCCGTATGACTCATCTGAAGACTTGAAGTCCATATTGAGATATGGACTTGAAACGTTAACTCTTTTTTCTCTCCACAGATGCTGTTAGACCTACTGAGTTTTTCCAGTATTTTCTGTTTTTGTTTGAGGCAGGGACTTCCCAGGTTTTTGGCACTTGGGGGACTGATTGAGGCCAGAATTTTGATGAGCCTGAGTCAGATGATGAGTCTCTGGACTCAGTCATGTCACTGTTGCTGCAGCTGCAAAGGCAAGCTCAGGAAAATCAGGAAGGAATGTCCGTTGCACTCCTCAGATTGCAAGGTACGATGGAGGAGACCATCCGCCTTCAGTCTGAGGTGATAGCGCTGGCATGCCAACACACCGAGGTCAACATTGGTCAGATGATGGCCACCAAGGAGACCTTGGTCCAGGATTTTGCTCCTGCACTGTTGCACGGGCTCAACTCCATCGCTGATGCCATAGTTGGCCTACAACAGTGTGTACGCAAGAGGGGTGCTGGGCAGCTCAATCTCACTCCACCTACCCCTGGTCCTCAAGGAGTCAGCCTGGGGCCCCTGGGCACCCATAGGTAGGAGGATCCGCAAGTGCACACTCCAGGCCCATCTATCCAGGTGATTCTGCGAGTGTCCGGCCCATCCGATTCCCCTCTTCCTGTGACCTCAGCAGCTCCAGCTCCACAGGCCGAGGAGGGAGCCACTGCCACACAGCAGGACCCCGAAAGCAGGCCAAGGCCTTCCAGGTCTCTGCCCTCCAGAGGATGCCCGCCAAGGACATCACAGTCAGGGCTTCACAGTCAGAAGGCTGCCTCCACCTCTGCTGTGGATGTCTGGGGAGCAACAAGATGTAGCGGCAGGGATAGGAAAGTTAACAAGAATTAATTCCTTTGAGTCCAACCAATTAAACAAAATTAACAAAATGAAGGACAAAGTAAAAGCAGCCCCTTAAATTAGGGAGACTGCAAAAACAAAGACAACATTTATAAGGAAACTTGCAAACATTAAACCAAAATGTGATTAACAGGGTCTATAAAACACCCCAGTCCTCATGGCACCCACCGGGCATGGAAGGCCTCGACGGTGCCGGCAGACACCGCGTGCTCCCTCTCCAGGGACACCCGGCCACGAACGTAGCCGTGGAAGAGGGGCAGACATTAAGGCCGGACGACCCCCTTGATTGCCCGCTGCCTGGACCTGTTAATGGCCAACTTGGCCAGGCCCAGGAGCAGGTTCACGAAGAGGTCCTCCTCGCTGCCCCCCTCCACACCGGGTGCCTGTAGATCAGGAACGTGGGGCTGGTGCAAACAAGACATCAGTAAAAGATTTTTTAAATAACTGAAAAGGGAGTGCAGCCTAGAACACTCTTTATGTACATGGTCCACAGACTCCACAAGGCCGCAAAAGGCGCAGGTCTCTTGGGAGTCCGTGAACCGACACAATGTATGGTTGTATGGGGCTGCTGCGTGCAACACCCTTCACCCCAGGTCCCCGATGGAAAGTGGGAGAACACCCCCGTAAAGGGCCCCCCACTGGGGACCTCCATCATCAGACGGCAACAGGGCACACCAGGGCCTGTCTGGGTGGCGGGCGAGGGCAAGGAAGTGAAGGATATGCAGCAGCAGTCCAAACAGGAAACCCTTCCGCGCTGTGCTAAAGGACATGGAGGGCATTTCTGTGAGATGACTCAGGTTGCGAGGCACCGGCTCCTGAGAGAGGATTCGGGCTTGGGGCCAATTTGGAATTCCGTCCAAACAGGGGTACGCTCAGACGGAAGACCACTACACACCTGCGCCACTTCGAGACCCAGGATGGCGTTGGGGCTGAGCACGACTGTCCTAAGGTCACGAATGGCATTGGCTGTGAGCCGGACGTCCATGGATGCGTGATGCGCCAAGTCCTGTGGAAGCATTCAGCCCACTCCTCCGTCACCCATCACGTCCCTGATCCTGGTCACCTCGGCAGCCACCGCCCTCCTCTCTGCCAGCCACTGCAAAGGACAGAGGGGTAAATTCCTGAGCAGAGGCTCTCTGACAATAGCTGCTACTCCTGACGGCGAAGAGCTGCATCTCCAGACTTTAATCAGGTCCTGGTAAAAGACAGGCAACACCTGCAAGGAGCCACGAAGGCCCCTCAAGTCTACAAGTTAATGAGAATTAACCCTTTTGAGTCAAGCAAATAAATTAAATTAACAAAATGAGGGGCAAAATAAATGCAGCCCCTAAATTAGGGCAACAGCAAAAACAAGACAAAGTTTAAAGGAATCTTGCAAACATTAAACAAAAATGTGATTAACAGGGTCTATAAAGCACCCTAGTCCCCAAGGTGCCCACTGAGCATGAAAGGCCTCAACAGTGCTGGCAGACACCGTGTGCTCCCTCTCCAGGGACACCCAGCTGCAAACGTAGCCGCGGAAGAGGGGCAGACAGTTGGGTCGGACGACCCCCTCGATCGCCCACTGCCTGGACCTGTTAATGGCTAGCTTGGCCAGGTCCAGGAGCAGGAATTAATTCTTTAGGAATCAACCAAATAAACTAAATTAATAAAATCTGGGACAAAATAAACACAGACCCTAAATTAGGGAACTGTAAAACCAAAGACAAATTTTAAAGGAAACTTACGAACATTAAATCAAAATGTGACTAAGGGGGTAACACCCCAGCCCCCGCGGTGCCCACCGGGCACGGAAAGCCTTGAGGGTGCCGGCAGACACCGCATGCTCCCTCTCCAGGGACACCCGGCCGCGAACGTAGCCGCGGAAGAGGGGCAGACATTCAGGTCGGACAACCCCCTCGATCACCCGCTGCCTGGACCTGTTAATGGCCAACTTGGCCAGGTCTAGGAGCAGGAATTAGTTGCACAGCCTGGGCACGGGTGTTAATGACTTGTACATTCTGTTCCCTATTGTCAATAAAATCTCAAGAATGTCTTCCTGCCTATGGCTCCTTGTTCTGATGAGCAGTGTTCTTGTCACTCAGATGTGAAACCTTTCTACACAAGATAAAGGCAGGTGTCTCAGTCTAGGGCCTCTTCCCTGTGCTCTGTGCAGCCTTCAGACCAAAATGATGGTCCAGCCTCACACTAACTGGACACATTACTGATGCCTGCGCCTCAATGGTGCTTGTCATTGCTGCCAGAATGTAGTGGGTAGGCACCACAGAGTTTTCTCATTCTCTCAGTGTGCTCTCAGCACCTTTAAGGAGGGCCTGTACCCCATCTCTTCAGCATCTGTGATCACTGATGCTTGCTCCAGCTCCTGAAGAGCTCAGGTGCTGAAGGCAGACAAAGCATCAGATGCTTCTACAGTTTCATGGCTGTTTCTCTATTAAATTACCCTGTTCATGGAGCACAAGTGAGCTGCCCTTGGCCAGATAGGAGTCAAACATTCTCAGAGGCTATGTGAGGATTTATGGAGTGATTGCAATGCGAGTCATCATCATCCTCCTGCACTCGAGCAACTATTAGGGCCTCCACTGCTTCTCCATGAAAGGAGCATTCTCACAGATAGTATTCACACTGCCCATAAGCCAGACTGGAGTCAAACGTTCATAGGTGCAATGTGAGGATCTATTGGGCCACCTCACTGCATCCTGCCTGTGCCTGCCTCATCTAGCCAATGTGAGGGACTCATCCACAACATCATTGCCTCTGAGGACCTCCTCACCCTCATCTTCATCAGCGTCCTCCTCATTGAAGGAGACCTCCAGCTCCTTCATCTTCTCCTCAGCCAGCTCATTTCCCCATTGGAGCAGCATGTCATAAATTGTGCAGCAGACGACAATGATGCATGATACCCTCTGTGGACTGTATTGCAGGGCTCCACCAGATTAGTTCAGGCACTGGAACCTCATTTTCAGCAATTTGCTCCACCAAGTTGCGAGTTGTAGCATGAGTCTCGTTATACCCATTGCTCTGCTGCAGTCTGAGGCTGCCGCACGGGTGTCATCAGCCACAGCTCTGTGGGCAGCCCTTGTCTCCGAGGAGCCATCCCTGCAGCTTCTGTGGACCCTGGAAGACTCCAGGGATCTGTGACTGACTGAGGATGTAGGCGTCGTGCACACTCCCTGGAAACCATGTGCACACCTGCAGGATGTGTTTCTGGTGGTCACACACCAGCTGCACATTCAGCGAATGGAAGCCCTTGTGGTTGATGTAATCCACCATGTGTTGCGACGGGGACCCGAGCACCACATGAGTGCAGTCAATCACACCCTGCACCTGTGGGAAAACCGAGATCTGGGTGGATCCAATCGCTCTTGCATCCTGGCTGTCCCAGTCCTGGGCAAAATGCACAAAGTTGTGTGCCCTTGCAAAGGTGGCATCTGTGACCTCATGGATACATTTGTGTGTGGAGGCTTGTGATATCCCACAGAGGTCACCTGTGGAGCCCTGAAAGGAGCCATTGGCATAGAAATTGAGCACCGCTGTCACTTTCATGGCCACTGTCTGTGGATGCCCTCCAAGTCCCCGTGGCACCAAATCCTGCAGCAGGTGGCAGATGTGACTCACCAGTTCTCTAGACATGCGCATTCTTCGGCGACACTGGTTCTCAGTCACCTGGAGGAATGAAAGGCGGCATCTATAGACCCTGGTGGCCTTAGATTCCGGCCTATGATGGCTTGCTTTGGCTCTTGGGTGGCATGTGTGGGAGCCCCAGCCATCCCTTCTTCCTGATGTTGCTGCTTCTGCCTCTGCGCAGCCAGGAGCCTCGGTCGCTCTCTCCTCCGTCATCTTCACACTCTGTGGGCTATCAGGCATACAGGTATTTCACCAGGATCCATGATCCTGATGTACTCCTCCTGCAGGATGAAAGAGCGAGACACATGGTTAGCATGGGTGTACTAAGAACCTGTCCTGGTTCAGTGTGATGGCCCCTTACCACTTCCTGGAGAGTGCTGGCCACTGCTTACATGGTCAGAGATTAGTGCTGCATGGCTATCCTGGTAGCTTGAACCATGGGGGAGACTGGTCCAAACCAGGATGCTGAGATTGCAAGAGGCTGTGAGCGCCTCCAGCAGCTGTTACATGGCCAGTTTTAGCGAGGAGATTGTACAACATGTACGTTCATCCAACTGTTCTGCATCCACTAAAATGCTCATGAATTTGCAGTCTGTGCCTGGGTGGTGGGGGAAGCTCTGGAGCACTTGGTGGCACTTTGATGCCCATGTGTTGCTTGAGTGGGCAGATAAGCTAAGAGCCCAACCTCAATCATATCAATGTGGCTGTGCCTGAACTGTCTCAGTTGCAGAGGAATGGTCACTTTATACAGTTGGCCGCTTCCCTCACCCACCATACCCTCCATCCTGAATGCTTGTGCGCTACATTCAACAGCAGAGTTGCCCTTGCCTCCACCCCCCTTCCCTGCCATCAGTCACCTCAACAGCAGGGCTGCCCTTAACCCAGACCCCCCCGATGCCCCTGAAGCTTGAAGTCCAACAGGCAACCCTGGTGAGCACTGCGTAACGTTACTGTGTACTCACCTCCGAGTTCCCCTCAAAGCGCAGGTCTCCATGCGCATGCCTTTTATATGCTGTTGTGAAACACATCTGCGTCCTTTCCTGCCGTCGTGGACGGACAATCCACTGTGGGGGGATGAATCTGGTGTGCTGTCCTGATAATGATATGTTGATGTATTACAATGAGCTTTCCGATGTCCGATGGCAGGAAACGCGGCCCACCTTTGGCGGGCTGAGCAGACGAAAGCAAACTGGTTTCCCGCCTTCCTAAAACCGATCGTACAATATTGTCTGCTGACACCACCAATCATGCCCAGCACCAGCAGGCACAGAAAATTCCACCCCACTATCTGAACACTAAAATATACCTGATAAATCTGATGTCCTATTAGATTTTTCCCTCAAAATGGGTCTGGCTTCACCTGAAAGCAGGAAAAATCCAATCTGGACAACTACCACCCCATCAGTCTACTTGCAATCATCAGCAAAGTGCTATCAAATGGCACTTACCTGGCAATAGCCTGCTAACTGATGCTCAATTTGCGTTCCATCAGGACCAGTCAGCCTAAGGCATCATTGGTGCAAACAAAGACATGCATTTCTACCAGGTGTAGGCTGAGAGGCCAACAAAAATCATCCCATTCAATTGAGAAAATTGGAAAGAAACAAAAAGCAGTTGCTGCCATCAGGCAATATGGTAGGTTTTGTTGACCTCTAATGTTGGGGAATGACCAATACCCCAAAGCAAAGGCCAGGAGAGAAAGGGAAAGAGGTCACCTTTCATGGCCTCGATTTAATGCAGCATTTCACAATGGGAAACATGCCAGCCTGGCTCACTTACTCATGAGAGAGGCCCCCAAATCAGTCTCCCGACAGTGGGAAAGCCTCCCCTGATTAAATCGGAAGGGGGGAAAGGGCTGACGCTGGATTCCAGGCTGCCAGCGGTGGGATGTTAATCAGGATCATTAATGGACCAATTGACACCCGTTATTCCTGAATCCACCACAATTTAGTGGTGGCTCTGGGATTAAATGGAGGCCATATGGCTCTCCTGTGCCTCCCACAGACCACCCTGCAAACCCTATAGGGTTGCCCGCGGCCTCACCTTCAACACATTCAAGGAGTTGAAGCCAGGCGGGACTCCCACCAACAGGAACCTCAATCATGGGGGAGACCCGACAGAAGCCGTTTAAGTGCCTAAAAAGCACTTGAATCCATCGGGCCTCTCCCACTGAATTGACAGGGGCTCCCAGCCGGCTTTCCAGCCAGCGGGCAACCCCATTGGCCTGACAGAATCTTGGTCAATGTCTCTGCTGCCTTTAAATGGGCCCAACATATCTGTAGCTTCCTTAGGGAGGACCGTACCCATCCCCACCAACTCTGTCATCTTCCCCCAAAAAAACTTGGTTTGATGCTGATATAAGGACAGATCATAGAGTCATTTCTTTTTATTTATTTCCGTGTTGGGGCATCTGGCTGATACTATCTCTGGAAAATGAGTGCAAAGTCAAAAACACCTGCCCCTGCCTCAGCTACATCACCATGATTGGCTTGCACCTAATGTAGTCCTAGCTCCACATCCCTATCCTCTAAGGAAGCTCTCAGAGGATGTATGCCTGCAGTTGGTATCTTCTCCTTGTTGATCACCATCAAACGCAGCAGCTTCAAGTAAATGGCTTAAATCAGGAACACAGCACGCTGGGTGTGCTGCTTCAATCCAGTGCTGGGACAGAGGGAGAGCAGAAACATTATACAATTTCAAAAGTCAGAGAAGTGTTCAATATAGAGTTAAATCACAACTAAACTATTGATATTCAGCCCATGTGTGTGGTATAAAGTCAACTTAAATAATTTACCATAAAGCTACTAATACTTTGTACCTTGATACACATTTGGAATGACAATGTTTCATCACAATATAGCCCTCATGCCAAGATTATGATGTGATTTTTGTTAGGCAAGGCTATCAGGTGTTACAGAACCAAGGTGGGGTTAAGATACAGATCAGTCATAATCTATTGAATGGCAGAACAGGTTCGGAGGGCTAAATGGTCCATTCCTGGTCCTTTGTGGCTATTCTAACAAGATTATTGAATTCCTTATATTAGCTTCCAAAGTACAGTCCAAGGCAAGCTTAACATGGGTTGCATTTGAACTATTTACAAAACAGGCTAATACGTTTTGACACTTTGTGCAACACAAGAGTTTTAACTCTTTGTTTTTTTGCCAAATGTTATCCAGCTTCAAAGTACAAACCTTTTCATAATGGACATCAAATTAATTTTGTAATTCGACATTTTGTGCCATAATTAGAGTTATCAATTTGGTAAATCATACATTTCATATTAGCCTTAACAAACATAATTCACCTCGTCATAGCAGCAGGCATAATATATTTACTGAATGACAAACATAGGTGAGTCACTATAGCTGATTAAATATATTTTGCTGCAGCATGTATTAATTTATTGCCTTAAACATAGTGACGTATGTATCTTTTGCTATGCCTTGAGCAAACATAAATAATTTGCTATGATTTGTTTAAATATTTTAGATTAAACAAATTGCCTTTTTATTAAAACAGGAACCTTTCTGCTACAATAGACAGGAACAATAACCTTAATGGAATTCTACACTTCAGTTTTCATATAACAGATAAAAACGCACAACATGTAGAGCAGCAACCAAAAGAGGTAGGTTAACTTGTTGTGGGGTAATGCGATTTAATTAAATAAATCCAGCAATACATTCCAGTACTCAGGTTATTTTTTTTTCAAAGGACAATTTGATTTTATTTACAAAAATGGAGCATCACAAGTTTGCTAGTACTCAGGTTATATGGGACCATCAGGACTGGGCTGGTAAGTGGGGGAGGGAAGGCAAGTAATCAGGAGGGAAGGCGGCTGGAGTGCTCTTGCCTTCCTGATGCATGTAATTATCTCAATGGTGTGGAAAGTGGAGACCAGCCTTTGTGCCGAGAGGCCAATTGAGATCCTTAACTGGCCAATTAAGGGCCACTTAATGGCCTTTTCCTGCCGACGCCAGCATTTTACCGATGGCAGGGCGGGCCTTCCACCATGCGTGGAGACCGCCTTGTAAAACCCTCCAGCCTCCTTGAGGGTTCGGGGGATGTTGGAGCTCTCCTGATTGGGCAACCTGTGACAAGAGCTACTTCTGCAGAAACACCCCTACCCCCACCCTCAGCAACACTAGCTTGTACCTACACCTGTGAACATTGGCACATGTATCTCTATGGTATAAAGTTCACTCTCCACACCGATCGCCAAGTGCTGAATCCATTGTTAGTCATGTCAGGACCTTGTTGTCAACATCTATGTATCTACAGATTGTCAGAATGCCTTCATCAGTACAACTTTGAGGTTGAGTATCTCACAAGTTCACGTAACCGATTAGCTGTCATGTTGAGGCAGCATCAGCAATAGCGAATCAGCTTGCAATATTAAAGACTACATGATCACGCTTATTTCATATGTGATTGCAAATCTTTGTTATGCAAGAGGAATTGAAGGCAGAATTGGTGACAGTTAGCACACCGTGGAAAATAAACTGGCACGTAAACACTGAGTGGCCTCGCAAAATAGAGGAAGAACTGGTCCTGTAACACAGTGAACTCACATTGTTTGATGACAACTGTATCGCATGCAGACCTTGAACCATTATGCTGAAAGCACCACAGCAGTGTGTATTGCATCTTGCTCATTAAGGACATAAGAACATAAGAAATAGGAACAGGAGTAACCATTCAGCCCCTCGAGCCTGCTCTGCCATTCAATAGGATCATGGCTGATCTTTTTGTGTTCGATTTCCACATTCCCATCTGCCCTTGATAACCTTTAATTCCCTTGCCTAACAAGAATCTAGGCTTCCAGAAGGCATTTGATAAGGTGCCACATCAAAGATTATTACAGAAAATAAAAGAGCATGGTGTAGGGGTAACATATTAGCATGGATAGAAGATTGGCTGGCTGGCTGGCTGGCAGAAAGCAGAGTCTGCATAAATGGGTCTTTTTCTAATTGGCAGGATTTGATGAGTGGAGTCCCACAGGGGTCTGTACTAGGGCCTCAACTTTTCGATTGACTTAAAAAATTCAATAACCCCGCCTCCACCACTTTCTGAGGCAGGGAGTTCCAAAGTCGCACAACCCTCTGAGAGAAAAAATTCTCTTCATCCCTGTCGTTAAAGGGCGACCCCTCATGTTAAAACAGTGCCCCCTAGTTCTGGATTGACCCACAAAAGGAAACATCCTTTCAATGTCTACATTGTCAAAGCCGCTCGGGATCTTGTATACTTCAATCAAATCACCCCTCACTCTTCTAAACCCCAGTGGAAACAAGCCCAGTCTGTCCACCCTTTCCTCAGAAGACAACCCACTCATTCCAGGTATCAATCTAGTAAACCTCCTTTGAACCACCTCCAATGCATTTACATCCATCCTTAAATAAGGAGACCAAAACTGCACACAGTATTCGAGGTGCAGTCTCACCAATGCCCCATACAACTGAAGCCTAACATCCTTACTTTTATAAACAAAAATACCTGGAAAAACTCAGCAGGTCTGACAGCATCTGCGGAGAGGGATACAGTTAACATTTTGAGTCTGAATGACTCTTCATCATGATCCCTCTCCGCAAATGTTGTCAGACCTGCTAAGTTTTTCCAGGTATTTTTGCTTTTGTTCTAGATTTCCAGCATCTGCAGTATTTTGCTTTTACCCTTACTTTTATGTTCAATCCCCCTCATAATAAAGGTTAGCATTCCATTAGCCTTCTTAATTACTTGCTGTACCTGCATACTAACTTTCTTTAACTCATGTACTAGCATGTGCTAGAACACTTAGATCCCTCTGCACCTCAGAATTATGCAGCCGTTCTCCATTTAAGTAATACTCTGCTTTTTTGTTCTTCCTGCCAAAGTGAACAACTTCACATTTTCCCACATTAAACTCCATTTGCCAGATCTTTGCTCACTCACTCAATCAACCTACCCATATCCACCTGTAACCTCCTCATGTCCTCTTCACAACATTCTTTCCCACCTATATTTGTATCATCTGCAAATTTAGCTACCATATCTTCACTCCCCTCAACTAACTCATTGATGTAAATCATAAAAAGTTGAGGCCCCAGTACAGACCCCTGTGGGACTCCACTCGTCACATCCTGCCAATCAGAAAAAGACCCATTTATGCATACTCTCTGCTTTCTGCCAGCCAGCCAATCTTCTATCCATGCTAATATGGTACCCCCTACACCATGCTCTTTTATTTTCTGTAATAATCTTTGATGTGGCACCTTATCAAATGCCTTCTGGAAACCTAAGCACAGTACTTCTACAGGCTCCTCTTTATACACTGCACATGTTACCCCCTCAAAAAACTCCAAGAAGTTGGTTAAACATGATTTTCCTTTCACAAAACCATGCTGACTCTTCCCGATTGCCTTGAGCTCTTCTAAGTGCCCAGCTATAACCTCCTTAATGATCGATTCTAATAACTTCCCCATGACAGACGTCAAGCTAACTGGCCTATAGTTTCCTGTTTTCTGCTTCCCATTTGCTCAGTACCATTTCCCGAGTGATTTTAATTTCACCAAGTTCCTTTCTCTCATTCACTTCCTGATTTTCAGCTATTACTGGAACGTTTTTTGTATCCTCTATAGCGAACACAGAAGGAAAATATTTGTTTATTTCTCCCACCGTTTCTTTATTATCTACTATTAACTCCCCACAGTCACTCTCTCGAGGACCAACACTCACTTTACTTACTAATTTCCTTTTTAAGTACCTGTAGAAACTCTTGCTATCTGTTTTTACATTTCTAGCTAGCTTCCTCTTATACTCTAATTTCTTTCTCCTGATTAATCTTTTAGCCATTTTCTGCTGTTCTTTATAATCTCTCCAATCATTTGTCCTGCCACTCATCTTTGCGGAGTTATATGCTTTTTCCTTAAGTTTGATGTTTTCCTTAACTTCTTTAGTTAACCGTGGATAGTGGGTCCTCCCCTTAGAATTTTTCTTTATAGTAGAAATGTACTTATTCTGAATACTCTGAAATATCCCCTTAAAAGATCTGCCACTGCTTCTCTACTGATATATCCTCTAGCCTAGTTTCCCAGTTCACTTCAGCTAGCTCAGCTTTCATCCCCACATAGCTTCCCTTGTTTAAGTTTAAGGTACTAATCTTACACCCATTCTTCTCCCTTTCAAACTGGATGTAAAATTCAATCATATTAGGACTAAACCTAATACTTCCAAATTTGGAGGGGAAGGTGGAGAAAAGTCAAGGGAACCAAAAAGTGACTCATGATTTGCATAGTCATGAGCGTCAATTTACTGCTGGAGAAGCAGTAGATGTAAAGAATTTTGGTAGAGGACCGAAATGGTTACCTGGTAAAGTAAGCTCTGTGACCAGACCATTATCATACTACATGGAAGTGGCGGGCCGGATCACCCCTAAACATGTGGATCATTTAAGAAAATGGAAGATACCCCAACAAAATGATGTTCCAACTCTAACCATTGCTGAACCTGTGGTTCGTGTTGAAGTTGCTCAACCAAGGATGGACATGCCCGATGTCTGTGTCGGTGTGGAATAAACTGAACTGCATGTGCCTAATGAACTACCTGATGTTAATGCGGTTCCATAGAATGTGTTTCCTACAAAAGAATCGGAAGTCGTGGAGCTGCAACATCCCACACAGAGCAAGAACCACCTGAAATACTGAACTTGTAATTGTGTAAATATTGTAATGTCATGAGATAAATATTTTTGTAAATACAAATGTACAGAAAAGTTAAAGGGAGAGGAATTTAGTAATTATAGTTTTGAGAAACCTAGGACTGTAGCTTTAAGAATAATCTTGTGTCGTGACCGTGGCTCAGAAACTGGGGGAGGAATCGAGCTGGAGAGGAGCTGGTGACTATTATTGGGTTGTCGGTCAGCTTGTAGACTTTACTTAAAGCAAAGAGTGGGTGAGTTTGCGGACTTTATTTAAAACAGAGCGGGGAGACTCATTTAAAAAGAGCTAAGAGAGCAACTGATTGGTGAGTTGGATTGGTGAGTATTTCTAGCCTTCAGATTAAAATTAAGGTCCATAGCTAGATCTCTACTCTTTATTTTCTCTTTCTTAAAAATAGCTTTGTTAAGTATAAGATCGATACTGCTGTAAATAATTAATTTTCATAAAGTGTAAAGAGCAGGGATACTAGAGTAATTAATTAATAAATTAAATAAAATATGATAGCGATGGTAGGACGGGTGATGTGTTGCTGCTGCGGCATTTGGGAGCTGCTGGACACCAAGGTGATCCAGAGCAAACAGATCTGTAGTAAGTGTTTGCAGCTTGATGAACTTTGGATCCAAGTTAAGGAGCTGGAGTCTGAACTGCAGACGTTGTGCCACATCAGGGAGGGGGAAAGTTACCTAGACACTTTGCTCCAGGAGGTCGTCACACCCCACAGTTTAGATCATTCGAATTTGGCCGGTGATCAGGGACTGGAGGGTGTAACTGCAGGTGAGGCAGGTATGGGGGACCAGGGGGTAGTGTTCAGGGAGCCTAAGCCCCTGAAATTGTCCAACAGTTATGAGGTTCTTGCAAGCTGTGTGGCAGAGCGCAGGGGCTGCAGGGAGGATGAACGAACTGATCACGGCACCATGGTACAGGGCGCCATTCAAGTGGGGGGAGGAAATTGGAACATAGCAGTGTTAGGGGACAATATGATTAGGGGGATAGATACTGTTCTCTGCAGCCATGAACGTGAGTCCCGAAGGCTGTGTTACCTGCTCGGTAAACTGGCATAGGTTAAATAAAGTCAAGGAGTTAAATGCGTGGCTCAAAGATTGGTGTGGGAGGAATGGGTTTCAGTTCATGGGGCACTGGCACCAGTACTGGGGTAGAAGGGAGCTTTTCCGGTGGGATGGGCTTCATTTGAACCATGCTGGCACCAGTGTTCTGGCGAATTGAATAGCTAGGGCTGTAGAGAGGGCTTTAAACTAAATAGAGACGGGGAGTGTTCTGGAGAGGGGATATGTAGGCTTACAAAGCAAAAAGATATGGCCATATTGCAGGGCAGCTACTTAGATAACGATACCCAGAGTGTGACAGGAAGGGACAGAGTGTACAAACATGAAAAAACAGCAGCAAACAGGGTCAAAGGGGATAAAATGATAAAAGGGTTCAATTAATGGATCTTTACTTAAATGCATATACTATTCAGAACCAAATAAATTAATTAACAGCACAAATAGAAATTAATGGATCTGATCTTAGAGCCATTATGGAGACATGGTTACAAGGAGATCAAACCTGGGAACTAAATATTCAGGGATATGTGACTTTTCGAAAGGACAGGGTGGTGGGGTAGCTTTGTTAGTACGAGATGGAATAAGTACGATAGCAAGAAATGATCTTGGGTCAGAAGATGTGGAATCCATATGGGTAGAGATAAGAAATAACAAGGGGAAGAAGACACTGGTGGGAGTAGTATATAGGCCCCCTAACAGTAGCTATGCTGTCAGATAGAGAATAAATCAGGAAACAATGAGAGCATGGAAAAAAAGCAGTACATTAATCATGGATTACTTTAATTTTCATGTAGATTGGAAAAATCAAATTGGCAGAGATAGCCATGAGCAAGAATTCATAGAGTGTATTCAGGGCAGTTTCCTGGAACAATATGTTGTGGATCCAACCAGGGATCAGGCTATTTTGGATCTGGTAATGTGTAATGAGGCAGGTTTAATAAATGATCTCAGAGTAAAATATCCCCTAGGAAACAGTGACCATAACATGGTGGAATTTAGCATTCAGTTTGAGAGTGATAAACTTTGTTTAGAAACATCTGTGCTAATCTTAAATAAGGGTAATTACAAAGGAACGAGGGCAGAGTTGGCTGCAGTGGACCGGGAAAGGAGTTTAGCAGAAAAGACGGTTGATGAACAATGGCAGATGTTTGAGAAAATAGTTCATGACTCACAACAAAGATATATCCCAGTGAGGGAGAAGGATTGTAGGAAGGGGATAAACCAACCATGGTTAACCAAGGAAGTTAAGGGTTGTATCAAAGTGAAAGAAAAAACATACAATATGGCAAAGATTAGTGGTAAACCACTAACTGGGAGACAAATAATCATGGAGACAAAAAACAGGTAAATATAGGCCATTTAGCTTAACATCTGTAAGTGGGAAAATGTTGGAGTCTATTATAAAGAATGTGATAGCAGAGCATTTAGAAATGCATAATTTAATCAAGCAGAGTCAGCATGGCTTCATGAAGGGGAAATCATGCATGACAAATTTATTAGAATTCTTCGAGGTTATAACAAGCAATATAGATAAAGGGGAACCAGTAGATGTAATATATTTGGATTTCCAAAAAGCATTTGATAAGGTACCACACATAAGGCTACTTAGTAAGACAAGAGCCCATGGTGTTGGGGGTAGTATATTAGCATGCATAGGGGATCGGCTATATGCATGCTAATATAATGGAAGACAGAGAGTTTGGATACAGGAAGCATTTTCAGGATGGCAACCTGTAACTAGTGGAGCACCACAGGGATGAGTGCTGGGGCCACAATTATTTCTCAATATGTATTAATGACTTGGATGAGGGAAGTGAATGTACTATCACCAAGTTTGCGGATGACACAAAAATAGGTGGGAAGGCAAGTGGTGAGGATGACACAAAGAGTCTACAGAGGGATATAGACAGGTTAAGTGAGTGAGCAAAAACATGGCAGATGGAATATAATGTGGGAAAGTGTGAGGTTATGCACTTTGGCAGGAAGAATAGAGGAGCTGAATATTATTTAAATGGAAGAAAGACTGCAGAAAGCTGCAGCACAGAAGGATTTGGGGGTCCTCGTGCATGAATCCCAAAAAGCTAGCATACATGGTCAGTAGGTAATAGGTAAGGCAAATGGAATATTGTCCTTTATTTCAAAGGGAATGGAGTATAAAAATAGGGAAGTCTTGCTAAAATGACACAAGGCACTAGTTAGACTACACCTAGAATACTGTGAACAGTTTTATTGGCATTAGAGACTGTCTGGAGAAGGTGCATTCGGTTGATCCAGGAGATGGAGGGATTTTCTTATGAGGAGAAGTTGAGTAGGTTGAGCCTGTCTCATTGGAGTTTAGAAGAATGAGAGGCGACCTTATTGAAACATATAAGATTCTTAGGGGGCTTGACAGGGTTGATGCTGAGAGGTTTTTTCCCCTTGTGGGTGAGTCTGGGACCGGAGGGCATAATCTCAGGGTAAGGGATCGCCCATTTAAGACAGAGATGAGGAGGGATTTCTTCTCTCAGTGGGTAGTTAATCTGTGGAATTTTTTACCATAGAGGGCTGTAGAGGCTGGGTCATTAAATATATTCAAGGCTGAGATAGACAGATTTTTAATCAGTAAAGGGATTAAGGATTATGGGGAAAAGGCAGGAAAGTGGAGTTGAGGATTATCAGATCAGCCATGATCTCATTGAATGGCGGAGCAGCCTCGATGGGCTGAATGGCCTACTTGTGCTCCTATGTCTTATGGTCTTATGGTAAGATCACATGATCTGTGTAAACCTAAGTGTTAACAGCGCGGGGAACGTCTAGGTGAAAGCTCTTCTATCGTTATGGAGTTTGATGCATGCGTGCAGTTGCTGCTGCTGTCTTGTAAATAAAGTGAAATGTGTCCACCAAGAAACGTTGTCTGGAAGATCAACTCTATAACACAGACTGATGGCCAGCAATAGAATGCCGCATGGAAGAATTCATTAGAAACTGTGTAACATATACACTCGGTGAAAACTCTGTTAAACCACGCCCCACAACTGACCCCCTGCCCACCAAAACCATAGCCACAACTCCAAATTGATGTTTTTCAAGAAGCCCCTAGGAATCAACGTTTTTTGATTGTTCTTCGTGATCTATGTAGCAAATAGCCAGAAATCACTGCAGCAAATTCCAGAGCCACCGCTTCAGTCATAGACATTTTAGACAAGCTGTTTACAAAATGGGGTTTTCCAGACACTACCACTACAGACAATGGAGCACCGTTTGTTTCCAATCAGTTCATGGAGTTCCTAGCAAGCTACAGAATTCACCAACAGCTGGCATTGTGAAATGGCATGCATTCAAATGGAGGCATTGAGCGATTCAACAGGACGATCAAGGGCATTCTGCCAACCAGCATATTGAGGGGAAAACATGTGAACAGTCCATTCATATCCTACTTCGCAACTATCAATCCACCCCAACTCTCTGACCTGAAAGACACCGACCAAACTTATGTTTGGTCGTAACTTTCACATGCCACTGACCATTCTTAAACTATCACTGCTATCCAACAAGAATGTCAGAGTGAAAACACAAGAAATTGCAAGGTGACAAGGTGAGGCAAAAGCATAAAAGCAAAATACTGCAGATGCTGGAAGCCTGAAATAAAACAGAAAATTCTGGAAAGACCCAGCAGGTCTGGCAGCTTCTGTGGAGAGAGAAACAGAGTTAACATTTCGAGCCCAAATGACTCTTCTTCAGAGCGCTATCATCTCTATCAGGACCAAAGCAGATTAAACGGTTGCTCAGCACCAACGTTTATCTGTTAGATAAAAACACAAAGTAGAGCGTGAGATGCTTGACAGCAAGCAGATCAGGATATTGCAAGGACAGTGATTATGAGGATACATTTCCTTTTCTGATGACCGGCTGCAATGTTAATTATTCACCTCATTGAACTGATCATGTAGAACCACAACCTCAAGTTCGTAGATCTAAACACTGTCATCAAGAAGCTTCATACTCAGAGAAAATTGACACACTGAACTCTAAGAAATGAGTCAATGTTTGTTGTTTATGATGCTTTAATTTAAATTGAGTTCCTTTAGTTTAACAAGAGGGAAAAGATATATGTCGGGATTTTCCGGCCCCACCATCGGCGGGCGTTGCCACTGGCGGGATGGGAAAATGTGGAGAGCCATTGGTTTTTAATGGCTTTCCAAATTTTCCCGTCCTACCTGCAATGAGGCCTGCCAGTGGTGGGGCTGGAAAATCCTGCCCGTAGTATTCAATCATTTAATTATTTGGTGTTTGATTGTCTATGTCTGCTGATTGTTTTCTGTGCTGTTAGTTAAGCCTGTGTCTGGTGATAGAGAAACAGAAAATAAACTAAAGCAAGCAGCTGGAAGCATGAGAGAGCAGACATTTTAAAATGTGGGCGGCGATGGCATAGTGGTATTGTCGCAGGACTGGTAATCCAGAGACCCAGGGTGGAATCCCACCATGGCAGATGGTGGAATTTGAATTCAATAAAAATCTGGAATTAAAAGTCTAATGATGACCATGAAACCATTGTCAATTGTGATTCACTGGTTCACTAATGCCCTTTAGGGAAAGAAATCTGTCATCCTTACCTGGTCAGGCCTACATGTGACTCCAGAACCACAGCAATGTGGTTAACTCGTAAATGCCCTCTGAAATGCAAGCCATTCAGTTGCAACTGCTACAAAGTCACAAAAAAGGATTGAAACCGGCTGGACCACCCGGCATCGACCTAGGCACTGGAAACAACAACGACAATCGCAGCCCTGTCGACACTGCAAAGCCTCCTTACTAACATCTGGGAGCTAGTGCCAAAATTAGGAGAGCTGTCTCACAGACTAGTCAAGAAATAGCTTGACATAGTCATCCTCATGGAATCATACTTTACAGGTAATGTCCCAAACACCACCATCACCATTCCTGGGTATGTCCAGTCTCACCGGCAGGACAGACCCAGCAGAGGTGGCGGCACAGTGGTATACAGTCGGTAGGGAGTTGCTCTGGGAGTCCTCAACTTCGACTTTGGAGCCCACAAAGTCTCATGACATCAGGTCAAACATGGGCAAGGAAACCTCTCCCTGATTGCCACGTACCACCCTCCCTCAGCTGATGAACCAGTGCTCCTCCATGTTGAACATCACTTGGAGGAAGCACGGAGGATGGCAAAGGTGCAGAATGTACCCTGGGGGACTTCAATGTCCATCACCAAAAGTGGCTTGGTAGCGCCACTACTGACCGAGCTGGCCGAGTCCTAAATGACATAGCTGCTAGACTGGGTCTGCAGCAGGTTGAGAGGGAACCAACAAGAGGGAAAAACATACTTGACCTCATCCTCACCAACTTGCCTGCTGCAGATGCACCTGTCCATGACAGTATCAGTAGGAGTGACCACTGCACAGTCGTGGAGATGACATCCCACCTTCCCACTGAGGATACCCACCATCGTGTTGTATGGCACTACCACCGTGATAAATGGAATAGATTTCAAACAGATATAGCAACTCAAGACTGGACATCCATGATGCATTGTGGGCTATTAGCAGCAGCATAATTGTATTCAAACACAATCTATAACCTCATGGCCTGGCATATCCCCCTCTCTACCATTACTATCAAGCCAGGGGATCAACCCTAGTGCAATAAAGAGTGAGGAGGGCATGCCAGGGACAGCACCTGGCACACCTAAAAATGAGGTATCAACCTGGTGAAGCTATAACAAAGGACTACTTGTGTGTCAAATAGCATAAGCAGCAAGTGATAGGCAGAGCTAAGCAATCCCACAACCAACGGATCAGATCTAAGCTCTGCAGCCCTGCTACATCCTGTCGTGAATGGTAGTGGACAATTAAACAACTCACTGAAGGAGGAGGTTCCACAAATATCCCCATCCTCAATGATGGAGGAGCCCAGCACATCAGTGCAAAAGATAAGACTGAAACATTCGCACCAATCTTCAGCCAGAAGTGCCGAGTGGATGATCCATCTCGGCCTCCTCCGGAGGTGCCCAGCATTACAGGTGCCAGTCTTCAACCAATTTGATTCACTCCACATGATATCAAGAAATGGCTGAAGGCACTGGATATTGCAAAGGCTATGGGCCCTGACAAAATTCTGGCAATAGTACTGAAGACTTGTGCTCCAGAACTTGCCGTGTCCCTAGTCAAGCTGTTCCAGTGCAGCTACTACACTGGCATTTACCTGGCTTTGTGGAAAATTGCCTAGGTATGTCCTGTACACAAAAAGCAGGACAAATACAACCCAGCCAATTACTGCCCCATCAGCCTACTCTCCAACATCAGCAAAGTAATGGAAGGGGTCATCAACAGTGCTATTAAGCGGCACTTGCTTAGCAATAACCTGTACACTGATGCAGAGGTTGGTTTCTGCCAGAGCCACTCAGCTCCTGACCTTGGTTCAAACATGGATAAAAGAGCTGAACTCCAGAGGTGAGGTGAGAGTGACTGGCCTTGACATCAAGATCGTATTTGACCCAGTGTGGAATCAAGGAGCCTTAGCAAAACTGGAGTCAATGGGAATCAGGGGGAAAACTCTCCACTGGTTGGAGTCATACCTAGCACAAAGAAAGGTGGTTGTGGTTGTTGGAGGTCAGTCATCTCAGCTCTGGGACATCACTGCAGGAGTTCCTCAGAGTAGTGTTCTTGGCCCAACCATCTTCAGCTGTTTCATCAATGACCTTCCTTCCATCATAAGGTCAGAAGTGGGGATGTTCGCTGATGGTTTGCACAATGTTCAGCACCATTCATGACTTCTCAGGTACTGAAGCAGTCCATGTCCAAAAGCAGCAAGACCTGGACAATATCTAGGCTTGGGCTGGCAAGTGTCAATTAACATTCGGGCCACGTAAGTGTCAGGCAATGACCATCTCCAACAGGAGAGAATTCAACCATTGCCCCTTGATGTTCAATGGCATCGCCATCACTGAATCCCCACTATCAATATCCTTGCCATTGACCAGAAACTGAACTGGACTAGCCATATAAATATTGTGGCTACAAGAGCCTGTCAGAGGCTAGGAATCGTGCGACGAGTAACTCACCTCCTGACTCCCCAAAGCCTGTCCACTATCTACAAGGCACAAGTCAGGAGTGTGATGGAATACTCCCCATTTGCCTGGATGAGTGCAGCTCCCACAACACTCAAGAAGCTTGACACCATCCAGGACAAAGCAGCCCGCTTGATTTGCACCACATCCACAAACATTCACTCCCTCAACCACCAACCTGCAGTAGCAGCAGTATTTACCATCTGCAAGACGCGCTGCAGGAATTCACCAAGGCTTCTTCAACAGCATCTTCCAAACCCACGACCACTAGCATCTAGAAGGACAAGGGCAGCAGATAGGTGGGAGCACCACCACCTGGAAGTTCCCCTCCAAGTCACTCACCATCCTGACTTGGAAATATATAGTTGTTCCTTCACTGTCGCTGGGTCAAAATCCTGGAACTCCCTTCCTATCAGCACTGTGGGTGTACCACATGGACTGCAATGGTTCAAGAAGGCAGCTCACCACCACCTTCTCAAGGGCAATTAGGGATGGGCAATATATGCTGGCCCAGCCAACGAAGCCCACATCACATGAATGAATTTTAAAAATACTATAAATAATGCTCCTGCACATGTGGAACATGACGTGTCACCTTTGTATATCTCAGATGCATAAAACACAACAGCGTCACAGCAGATTGAAACCTTAAGTAGTCTTTGACAATTGTCCCATTCCCTTTTTGAGTTTTCCAGATCCCATTAACACCAGCAAGGCACACCTCAGCAACACTCTGTCACTCAAACCTTCACGAGTCTCATCTTTTCTGTTCCCTTTCTTCTGAACAGAAATTACACTCTCACCAGCATCCTGCTTGGTCAGTATCACAAATACAGGAACACTCATCAATTGCTTGTCACAACCAAAAACTCTGTAACTAGGAGCTTCAACAAACTCAGGATTGAAGAAGAGAAGGCAAACAGACAGCTCACTTCACATAGAGGTGGTGAATGTGTGGAACATACCACTTAGTGACAGAAAGCTGAATAAATTTTTGATGTAAATAAAAGACTCTTTACTGGCCAGTTGGACCACCATCATCTTTATACATCTCCATGTACCTCCTTGATATCAGTCCTGCTTTGCTGCTGTCTGTGGAGTCTGCTCTGCATGTGCTCAGTTGCTAAAAATCTCAATTATATTTTTCATTCAGCCACACCCATCTGGAACTGGAATTGAAAAACTGTCCTTATTAATTTCTACAATGATGCCATGAACTCTTGGTATAAATAGTATCATACCTGGAATATGCTGTAAACATCAAAGAAAGCTCAGAGGGCTATGTGCTATATTTGTATTGCCTATCAATCGAATCTCGTGAAGACCTGTAGAAAGATGGATTTCTCCCCACAGCTCTTTACCCAAAATCTATCATTTATAGTCACACGGGGGTCAGGATTATACCATAATATATAAATACCACAAAGAAATTGATCTACAAAGGAGTACTTACATGGAGGAGTGACTGTTGTTATGGAGGTCAACATAGCAGCTATGTTGTATACAGTAAAATCCCACAAGCAGTAATGAGATGAATAATCAGGTAAATCTCTTTTTAGCAGAGTTCATTGAGAAAGGCAGCTTAGTTAGGGAGCCAAGACACCAGGAGCTACTTTAAATGTTATCATAGAATCTTCAGCCTCCACCTTAAGGCACTTGAAAAATGTCAGTTTAGTTTGCATGATGAAGTTTTGAAGCTTGAACCCAGAATTCTCTGAGTCAAGAGGCAGGAGAACCATCATTAAACTGAACTGATAGCTCCTCAATTCATTTCTACTGTAGATTAAATAATTCCTGCTTTGTCTGAATATCTTGCTTTCCTTTCAAACCTAGTTCCATACATCCCTCCATTGGTAAAAGGCTTAATTTATGCCTGGTTATGGTTATTAAGGTTAGAATAGTTCTTGATTACTGTGGAAACACTATTTCATAAACCTGGACAGCTGTTTTCCACTGTACCTTTTACTCTTATCTTTTGTCTACTTTATAACATATCCAATGTCTTCAGTTTATTACACTATTATACGACTGCCATATTTTTCCCAAAGCAAACTTTTCTGTGCCTGGAAACATTTTTGATTGCCAATGGAAATCTGGCAGCTGGGTAAGACAGTCAATATTTGGAGTAAGTGAGGTTTGGTCATGTTTTGCCCTTTCTGTCTGCTGCTATAGCTATTGAAAATATTCTTAATGTGAGTAGGCTGTATGCCTCATGTCTATTGTGACACTGGCATTACTTCAGGAAGAGATATGAGTCATAGTTCACCTCTCAAAACAAATATGCTGGGAAGTGAATTTAATTCATTTGTCAACATAAATTGTGTACAAATCGAAATCAAAACTATATTTAAGAGAAAGTTCTTTTTGTTTTACTGATATAACACAATTTGCTTCCTCAGGCCTTGTAAAAAGCAATGTTAAAAGTTCATTCAATTAATAGGCGTGTGCCATTCTATTTATGCTTCAAAACTTCACTGACTTTCATCCAACTACATTTAAACTGAGCAGAATTTTGATAAAGAAACATTTTTCTCTGAATTAAACAAATCTACTTTTATTTTTTGTAATATTCTTTTGAAACAGAGATTAACAACCTTACTACCTGGGGTCAGTTGAGAAGCTTTAAAATCAGTAGATTAAACCAAACACTGAGCAGAACTTTACAAAAATTATAACTCCATACGTTAAGGAACTGTCTGACATGCCCCCTCTATTTACTTGACATTTACTTCCTCATTGCACAGTTCATTAATTCTTTTAATTAAATTATGCAGAATCAGTGTTCTTTACAATTTATCCTTATCCCATCAACAAAATCTATTCCATGAGAGCGGGTTTCGCCAATAATTAAGTCCTCCACCTCCTTATCTGCAGAAGGAGATAGACTGTTTGTCAATACTGGAAGCTTATGACTCACTCCAAATGGTGGCTGAGTGTGTCATTAGAAACCCACCCCAAATAGTTATTGAAAGAAAACTTGAGCTACCTTTTAATGAGAAATACGAGCCTGCAAGTATTTAGTAACCATGGACTTTTAGTCGGCCTCTCCAACAGTACATTGTAATCTTTCACTGAGTAATAATGATGCTAGGTCTTTTGACCCGGCGGCCGATTCAAAAGTGGCACAGGCAGCCCCAGGCAAGCTGCCTGCGTCAGAGCTGCAGCAGCGACATGGCTGCGATCCAGGAAAGAGAACCCATGCGGGAGGCGAGGTCGGCAGCGCAGTTGACCCCACATTTCTCCGACAAGTGCCTCGCTGCCCTCCTGAAGGAGGTGGCTGCCAGAAGGGACACCCTTGTCCCCAGAGACGGGAGGAGGAGGTCACTGCACCTCACTAAGAGGGCCTGGGAGGAGGTGGCATCACGGGTGAGCAGCCATGACATGGAAAGGTGCAGATTGGGTGCAGTGCCGGAAGCGCTTCAATGATCTGCTGCGCTCAGGAAGGGTGAGTACCGTGTTGGCATGGGTCAGAACAGCTAAGGGCTGGCCATCCCCCCGTGGACCTTAGGGGTGTTAGAGCATGAGTGGCAACTATCAATGAAGCCGGAGCTGGCCAAGGGTGTGAAGCCTTGCTGCTTAGACTGAGTGCCTTGCGGGCCGAGGGCCAAGAATTGGTTGTGGCATGTGAGGCGCTCCTCAGGTGGGGTTGGCCAGGCTGCAATGGTGCTGCAGGTAGAGAGTGGACTAAACAATGCTCCTCTATCCTTTCAGGAGAAGACATCCCATAACAATATCGAGAGGTCGAGGATTAGCCGGGGGTACCCCCACACATTCTCATCCTCACCCGCTATAAGCAGGAGACCTTGGAGCTCGAGAGGCAGAATGCACCTCGATCAACCAGCCACAGTGAGGGTGGGGTGTCAGATGAAGGTAAGGGTGCAGTGCACTGAGGTGAGAATTTCGGATAGGGCAACCATTCTAGTGTAACCTCCATATTGATGTGAGCCTCGAACCTGGAGTCCCCATGGAAAATCGAAAGACGAGGACACCATGAAGCACATCTCCATTGTCTCACCAGGGTGCCTGGCATGCACAGTGACTTTCACTAATGACATGTCCTTCTTCTCCCTTTCAGGTTGATCAGCAGGCGGTCGCACTCAGGACCCTGAAGGGCCACTCCTGACCCCGGACGGTCAACATGTTCCCTACGCACCGGCATCACACCCTCTCTGTCAAGCAGGCACCAGCACGGATACCAGCACCTCGCTGGGCATTAGATCACCATCTAGTATCTCGGTGCACAGCGGTGAGGGCACTTCACACTCGCTTGAGGTGCAGGCAGAGGAAAAGTGTGCCCAGGGTGCCGGCTGTTGGAGGACTGCTGGAGACCAGGACGATGCACAGTCGAAGGCTGATGATGGGCCTCTGGTGTCGTCCATTAGGCAGCAGTTGCTGGAAGTCCAGCAGGGTATGCGGGAGGATCTGGCGGAGTTACATGAGATACATGGTCTCCGTTTGGGAGGAGTCCCTGCGGCACATGACCACTGCGTTGACCCTCTTGGCCGAGCGCAATGACTCCTCCATGGAGAGAGTGGCGGCTATCATGGAGAGGCTGCTCCAGAGATCCATGGGGATGCACACAAGCCTGCAAGCCCACACACAGGCAATGACCTCAGGTGGTCAGTGTTCGTTTCAGAGATGGGTGGGGTACCTAGTATTCCAGGTAGGTGCCTGTCCATCAATGGTAATCAAGGAGGTACAGAGTGACCTTATATTGGCGCATGATCTGCCTGTTGTCTCTCCGGGCTCCTCTTAGGGCGCTCCGGATGATCGGAGCAGCCCCTACACCCCTTCGCCAGTGACCGTGGCACCTGGTGAGGCTGCGGCAACTGGGGAGATGCCAGCCCTGACACTGGCCGCACCCAGGCAGGGCCAGCACAGGCTTCACAGGCCAGAGAATGACCACCAAGGTCATCAATGCCAACAAGACAGCAGAGTCAGCAGGTGTTGCCAGTGACGGGGAGCACCTGGACATAGCACCAGCAAATATAAATTTAAAGCACCTTAAGCACAATACGGGCTTCTCACAGGTGATATTTTGTTCCCCCATTTTGCTTTGAGGTTTTTTAAGCAACACCAGTTAATGTTTAGTTCAGCAACGTGTCACATGCAACATTAAATGAGATTTTATTTTGTGTTATTGGCCTGAGTATGCTTTATTTGTTTGTAGGTGCAGGGTAGGCCTTTTTTTAAATTCATTCATGGGATGTGGGCATCACTATTTAGGCCACCCCTAATTGCCCTTGTCCAGAGGGCATTTAGGAGTCAACCACATTGCAGTGGGTCTGGAGTCACAAAGAACCATAGAACCATAGAAAAGTTACAGCACAGGAGGAGGCCATTCGGCCCATCTTGTCCATGCCAGCCCGAGGACACCCAGGTGCCCTTTCTAATCCCACCTTCCTGCACCCGGCCCATAGCCCTGCAGCTTACAGCACTTTAGGCGCAGATCCAGGTACATTTTAAAAGGGTTTAAAGCTTCTGCCTCTATCACCAACTTGGGCAGTGAATTCCAGACACCCACTACCCTCTGCGTAAAAAAGTTCTTCCTCATGTCCCCCCTACACCTTCTGCCACTTATCTTCAATCTATGTCCCCTGGTTCTAGAATTCTCCATCAAGGGAATCAATTTTATCCTGTCCACTCCATCTATTCCCCTCATAATTTTGTACACCTCAATCAAGTAACCTCTCAGCCTTCTTTGTTCCAGGGAAAATAACCTTAACCTATCCAATCTCTCCTCATAGCTACACTTTTCTAACCCCGGCAACATTCTTGTAAACCTCCTCTTCACTCTCTCCAGAGCTATTACGTCCTTCCTGTAATGTGGTGACCAGAACTACACACAATACTCCAGTTGTGGTCTCACCAGTGTTTTATACAATTCCAACATTATATCCTTACTTTTATATTCTATACCTCTGCCAATGAAGGAGAGCATGCCTTTTGTACAACCTTGTCTATTTGAACTGCTGCCTTCAGGGACCAGTGTACTTGTACGCCAAAATCTCTCACTTCATCTACACCTCTTAGTATATCCCCATTTATTTTGTAATCCCTGTAACTGTTTGACCCCCCTAAATGTATGACTTCACACTTCTCTATGTTAAAATCCATCTGCCACTTTACCGCCCACTCCACCAACCCATCTATATCGTTTTGGAGATTATGGCTATCCTCTACACTATCCACTACTTGGCCCATCTTTGTGTCATCTGCAAATTTCCCAATTGTGCCCCCCACGTTCACGTCCAAATCATTAATATATAACACAAACAGCAAGGGTCCCAACACCAAGCCCTGTGGAACACCACTTGAGACAACTTTCCATTCACATGGGCATCCATTAACCATTACCCTTTGTTTCCTGTTACAAAGCCAACCTTTTATCCAGTTTGCCACATTACCCTGAATCCCATGGGCTTTTACTTTCCTGACCAATCTGCCATGTGGGACCTTGTCAAATGCCTTGCTAAAATCCATGTACACAACATCCACTGCACTACCTTCATCAACCCTTCTTGTCACTTCCTCAAAGAATTCAATCAAATTTGTGGGGCAAGACCTTCCTTTAACAAATCCATGCTGACCATCCCTGACTAGTCCATGCCTTTCCACATGATAGTTAATCCTATCTGCCAGGATTGATTCTACTAATTTGCTCACCACCGATGTGAGACTAACTGGCGTATAATTGTTTGGCATTTCTTTTGATCCTTTTTAAACAATGGAACTACGTTTGCATTTCTCCAGTCCTCCGGCACCTCCCCTGTATCTAGTGAAGATTGGAAAATCATCCTCAGAGCATCTGCTATCTCCTCCTTGACTTCCTTCAGCAGCCTCGGAAACAATCCATCTGGCCCTGGTGACTTATCAACTTTCAAGGATTTCAACCCTTCGAGTACTTCCTCTCTCTTTATGACTATCCAATCCAATATCTCGCAGTGTTCCTCCTAGACTACTATATCTACATCCTCCCTTGCCTTTGTAAACACGGAGACAAAATATTCATTCAAAACCCTTCCCACGGCCTCTGCATCTACACATAAATTTCCATCTTCATCTCTGATAGGTCCCATTTTTTCCTTAACTAACCTTTCAGCATAAGTGTATTGGTAAAACATCTTTGGGTTATCTTTACCTTTACTTGCTAATCTTTTTTCATGCCCTCTCTTTGATTTCCTTATTTCCTTTTTTACTTCATCCCTGCACTTCCTATATTCGTCTAGGCTATCTGCAGTGCTTAGTTCTTTGTGCCTATTGTACGCTTTCTTTTTCTGTTTGATCTTCCCCTGTATTCCTCTAGACAATCAGGGAGGTCTAGATTTGGCAGTACCACTCTTATTTTTGTAGGGGACATGTCTACTTTGTACAATTAGGATCTCGCTTTTTAGTGCTTCCCACTGGTTTTCCACTGTTTTATCCTCCAGCAGTGCTGTCCAGTCCACCTCAGCCAAGTCCCTTCTCATTTCTGAAAAATTTGCCTTCCCCCAGTTCAAGACTTCTACTCCTGCCTTATCTCTGTCCTTTTCCATGGTAATGCTAAATCTAACTGAATTGTGATCACTGTCCCCGATATGGTCGCCAACTGTCACTTCACCCACTTGCCCTTCTTTGTTCCCCAAGACTAGGTCTAGAATTGCATCTCCTCTCGTTGGGTTTGTCACTAATTGATTGAACAAATTTTCCTGGACACACTGCATGAATTTTTCACCCTCAGTGCCCCTTATATTATTTGAATCCCAGTTGATATTAGGATAGTAGACCAGACCGGGTAAGGGCGGCAAATTCCCTTCCCTAAAGGACATTAGTGAACCAGATGGGTTTTTACGACAAAAAACAATGATTTGATGGTAAAAACAAAAAACTGCTGATGCTGGAAATCCAAAACAAAAACAGAAACAGTAATACCTGGAAAAACTCAGCAGGTCTGGCAGCATCGGCGGAGAAGAGTACAGTTGACGTTTCGAGTCCTCATGACTCATGACAGAACTGTTGAAGGGTCATGAGGACTCGAAACGTCAACTGTACTCTTCTCCGCTGATGCTGCCAGACCTGCTGAGTTTTTCCACGTATTTCTGTTTCTGTTATGATTTGATGGTGATCATTAGACTTGTAATTCCAGAATTTTATTGAATTCAAATTTCACCATCTGCTGTGGTTGGATTTAAACCCAGGTCCCCAGAGCATTAATCTGGGTCTCTGGATTACTAGTCCAGTGACAATACCACTACCCCATCGCCTCCCCCTATTTAATGACGGACGTGTGTCTCCTGAAACTTGATTGCACAGGCACAGGGTGTATGTTGGTGGCCAAGGAAATGCTCCTCTCTTGGATGGAGTATGGAGGCTGCAGCCCTGGCATGTGGTCATTCTTATTTGGTAGCCTAGCTGAAGGAGCATTGGATCAAAGCATCCTGGGTGTCCCTGCCTCCCTGTAGGTTACCCAGGTCTGTGTCTATGCCCTTAGTGTCCTGCTCACTGTGCATGTCTTCGGACTCACTACTGGACTCATCCTCTGTGGCTTGTGCAGCTGCCTCAAGATCCTCTTCCTCCACTGGGTCCCCCCCTTGCCAGTGCCAGATTGTGGAGAGCGCAGCATGCCACCACTATTCGTGACACCCATTCTGGGGCGTATTGTGGTGCGCCCCATGAACGGTCTAGGCATCGGAAGTGCATCTTGAGAGGACCAATGGTCCTTTCTATCACCACCCTTGTGAAGGCCTGACTCCTGTTGTACCACTGCTCAGCCTCTGTTCTTGGGTGGCAGAGAGGCGTCATGAGCCACCTTTTCAGGGGATAGTCCTTATCACCCAGCAGCCATCCATCCAGTCGGGCTGGACCACTGAAGAGCCTCGGCACCTGGGAGTGTCTCAAGATGTATGCGCCATGGGAGCTGCCAGGGAACCTTGCACAGACTTGTAGAATCTGCATCCTGTGATTACACACTATCTGCATGTTCATGGAGTGGAATCTCTATCTCTTGACAAAGGCACCGGGCTCACCAGCTGGTGCCTTGATGGTCACGTGTGTGCAGTCGATTGCACCCTGGACACAGAGGAACCCAGCAATCACTGCAAAGCCTCTGGCTTGCTCTGTCTGGGTGGCCTCGTCCATGCGGTAGTGAATGAAAGTCAATGCACGCCTGAACAAAGCGTCTGTCACCAGCTTGACACAACAGTGGACAGCTGATTGGGAGACTCCAAACAAATCCCCCACTGAGCCCTGGAAAGAGCTGAAAGCATAGATGTTGAGGGCCATTGTGACCTTCAGAGCCATTGACATGGGGTGTCCACCCACACAGTTGGAACTGATCTCAGGCCTGAATCTCTGAAAATGGAGTTGACAGTCTCCCTGGAGAGGTGGATCCTCCTTCGGCATTGCACTTTGGACATGTTGAGGTAGTTGCATCGCCGCCTGTAAACTCTGGCAGCAGGATAGTGCCGTCTTCTGTGACCCCTTCCACCTTGGGCTACCCTGCTGGCTCTGCCCCCCCTGTGCCTCCCCTCCCACAGCTTGCTCCCCTGGAATCTGCACTGGGACACCTGGCCTCCTCTCCCTTCTGCCCCTCTCTTCCTCCTCAGAAGAGGTGCCTCCAGCAGAGGCCACACTCCCTATTACCAGGGTTACAGAAGGCTGTCTGTACCTGGAAGGGCCCACACAGCCTGAATCCTCTGGGGGCCTGGAAGACAACAATGAGTCCTGAAATGAAAGCTAGAAATTATCAGAATGCAGCTCTGAAGCAAGATGAAGCTGTGCAGTTCAACCAGCAGCACACGTTCTCCAAAGCTCCTCATTACTCACATTGAAAATGCCGCTGACCCTTTTTATCCCGCCCATGGATGAGCTTTTGCAAATTGTGGCCTGCCCATTTTGCCCGTGCGATGGCTGAAAAATCACACGGGCTACGTAAATCGGCGACAATTGGTGTGTCAAGGACCTTAACTGGCCTCTTAATTAATGGCAGGTGTGCCTCCGTCTCCCACGCACGCCTGCCGAGTGAAACATCGCAAGAGTGCGGGTTGACATTGGCACACTCGGCCAACGTCAACGCGCATTATTTCAAGTTCGAGCAGGTCGGGCGCATGCCAGTCCGCCAAGCGAAAAATTCTGCCCCAAGTGAAGCACTTGGGATAAAATGTATGGATAAAAGACATAGATAAAACAAGGTATGCTCTACAAGGCATAAGGTATGTACTGTACCTACTCACCCTTAAGATAAGTATATCCATTTAGTGCTCAAGGTAGGGGTATAAATGCTCAGGTCTTTTTCCCAGCTTACCTCTAGGGGAAGCCATTTTATTCTTCAATGATAGATACCAGTAGATTTCTATCAGCTGTTGCTGTAAGCTCTTGCTGACCCCTTTAGTGCTCTGTACTTTAATTGCTATTTCCTCCCAAAACCACGCCAACAATAAGGACAACAACAAAAATATGCATTTATATAGTGTCTTTAACATACAAGAAGCTCAACACTGTCCAGGACAAAGCAGCCTGCTTGGTTGGCACCCCATCCACCACCTTCAATGTTCACTCCCTCCACCAACGACACATAGTAGCAGCAGTGTGTACCATCTATAAGATGAACTGCAGTAACTCATCAACGCTCCTTTGACAGCACCTTCCAAATCCATGTCCTCTACCACCTAGAAGAACAAGGGCAGCAGACACATGGGAAACCCACTACCTGCCAGTTTCCCTCAAAGCCACGTACCATCCTGACTTGGAAACCTATCATTCACTATCACTGGGTCAAAATCCTGGAACTCCTGCCCTAACAGCACTGTGGGTGTACCTACACCACATGGACTACAAGAGTTCAAGAAGGTGGCTCATCATCACCTTCTCAAGGGCAATTAGGGGTGGGCAATAAAAATGCTGGCCTACCCCGAGGCACCCGCATCCTCACAAAGAACCATATTCTGACAAAGAATTAAAAAAACTGAAATCTCCCAAGGCATTTCAAACTTATACCAAGCCACATAAGAAGATATTAGGACAGATGACCAAAAACTTGGCCAAAGCGATAGGCTTTAGGAGAAGAGAGAAGCAAAGAGGCAGAGAGGTTTAGGGAGGGAATTACAGAGCCTAGGGCTTGGCAAAGCTGTAAATGGTGGAACAATTAAAATTGGGGATGCATACGAAGCTAACATTGAAGGAGTACAGAGGACTGACGGAAGTTACAGAAATTAAGAAGGGAGAGGTCATGGGGTAATTAGAAACAGGAATGAGAATGTTAAAATCCAAATGAATTAAAATTTGGGACGATTTATCAAGACAGATATAAAATGTAAAGACTTCAAATCATCAGCAGTAGTCAGGAATGAAGTTATAAGTCTGAAAGGCCACTTATGTATTAAAGCTCCGAAGAAGTGAAGTGACAGCTGACTGGAAATGCTGATTGAAATAAGAAAGAATAGAAGAAAATGCATTGTGGTTACCAACCATCAGGAAAGTGGCAGATAGAGGTTTTGTAATGCTGACCCTCGCCTTCTATGAGGGCACAGAGTTTTCCCGGGGGTTTGGGGGGGGTGGTGCGGTGGGGGGTTAGCTTGTACATTGAGCACTTCAAACATTGGTATATATAGTATGTGCTGTACCCATTCATCTTTCTAAATCAACTGCTTGAAAAAGTAAGTTCTCATTCAAGATATCAGCTGTTCACTTGTGTCTTTTTGCATCCCCTATTAGTGAAGCCTGAGTAATCTTCTACAGAAAAGCAATGTTACCATTGTGCCTATATTTACAATAACACAATACAGTAAAAAGTTCTCATTCCAAGCCACTTAAAATGTTTTTATCTCATGCTTAACCATTAAATGATTAGAATAGTTTTGATGTGCCAAAAATAGAATTTTACAATCATTATGTTTACTGAAGGAATACTATGACTTAAAAAAATGTTCTATATATGTTTGTATATTTTCCCAATTATATATCACGATATTCAGCAGTCACGATTTTTGTGTTATTTTTAGAAGTGATATAAGAAAGGAAAGAAAATCAATGTGTTGAAATTACAAAAGATCAGTTTTTAGTGGGTTAAGAGAACAACCTCTGTAATGGTTGCTTGGGCGAACGCATTAACAGCTGTTGTTTTATTCAATTTGTTTTTAATTAAAGAGGCATCCAGCCCTGAAAAAAACAGCTTTGAATTAATCTTATGTAACTGGTACAATGTAATTACAAGGCCAAACAAGAAGGATTTGTCAAACCAGACAATAAAAAATCATTGTAAGTCTATAAGGATGTAATTTTGCAAATAAATTGAGTTAAATGATACACCAACAGCAGCCTAAAGAGGAATCGTTATGGCGGCAGCAGCACATAGAATGGTGCTCTTTAGTTTATGTCTGATTTTCTTTTGTGTTTTTATTTGCACATTTGTCTCTTGCCCTTTGTGTGAGTGTGTATTTTAAAGCATGAGACTCATAACTCAACTAAAATGGGAAACTTAACATGCAAATGAAAAACAGATAATTGCTCATTTCCAAAGACAACAGTCTTTTAAAGTGATGTTTCAAATGATAGCTTGCTTGGATTATTTTGGTTATATTATTAACATCCAAATGCATAAATAGCAGAACTGAAACGACAGAGCATTTCAAGAATTTGAATTGGGATACTAAAATAATCGAACACGACTAATAATAGACAGGCATATGTTGTCGTGCGCTAAAATATTTTGTTGCTTTTGGAGTTATCTCTAAAAGCTATCTTGCTTTTTTATCAGGGTATATTTAATAGCCCATATTTTATACAAATTAGCAAAAGAATTCTGCTCTATGTTGTTGTGGGACTATGATTTTTGAAACTGTGACTTAACAGAAGTGAATCGTCTAATCAGGGCAATGCTGCCTTCACACCAGTAATGTTCCTAAATTGCCATTTAATTTAGATCAATGGTGAAAGTACTCTCTCTTCCAGCATGGGAGAGATCAAAGTCTAAAAGGAAAGAATCGGCGGAGATTCAGTGACTAGGACTTCAATGGTTAAATTAATTGAGAGAGGTGTTGCACTTTTGATTTGGGAGACTGTTCAATGAATTTCTTCAAGGCTCAATGGGCTTGCAGGAAATTACCAATGGGGTGAACTTGGACGCCACCATGTTGGTCCGGGTCCCTCAAGAAGCTTCTACAAACTTGAAGACAGTGAAGTGTCATGACAGCAGATCACAGCCCGAATTACTGGCGGACATATTGAACATTTTTAAAGAAAGACGTGTTTTTTAAAAAGACCTACAAGCAAAATTTGGCTGGGAATGTAAAGTAACCGCTTGCTGGAAAATTCCTATGTGGATTACACTTGACCAACTAGTCCAAAGAGAATGGAATGTCGCACCTGAATGGTGTCAAGGCCTTTCAGACAGAGCCATTTGAAAGGGAGAAATGCAATGCCAAAGTCTGAACTCTAATCTCCTGTGGTTACGGAGAAAATGGAGATTGATTGTCATCTCAACAGAAACCATCTCCTGTTGAGTTATATCTCAGAATATGGAAATGGTCTGAGTAGAAAGAAAGCAGATTCTTTGCGATAGACATGTTTGTTTTTTTTTCCCTTCCAGGAATACACAAGAAAAGGGATTAAAAAGCCAGCTGCAAACTTAATCTGTGTGTGCTAGTTCTGGTGTTCTAGTTCTGGTGTGCTAGTGCATGCTGTGAAGGTCACAGCTGAAGAACATCAACTAGGCATTCCTCAGCTTGGAGGTAAAAAAGTCTTTCTTTGTTGCTAGAAGCAAGTCAGAAGTCAGCAAAGCTACAGTCATAAAGGAAACAGGACAACTCCTTCAGCTAACCTGCAGAACCAAGTGTCTCCAAACCAACTGCTCAACTGCCAAAGTCAGCTCTACCAGAATCATTTGACTTCATGGCCGCAATGGTTCACCATCTACTCCTCACCGACAAGCCAAAGACTGATTTGTACATTTGTTTACTTTTATTTTGTTACTCAACTTCTCATTTCTAGTACAAATGAAGTTGGTTTTGGTTGTTGGAGGCCAGTTACCTCAGCTCCAGGACATCACTGCAGGTGTTCCTCAGGGTAGTGTCCTCAGCCCAACCTATTCAGCTGCTTCATCAATGACCTTCCCTCCATCATAAAGTCAAGGGTAGGGATGTTCATTGATGATTGCACAATGTTCACCATTCACGGCTCCTCAGATACTGAAGCAGTCTATGTCCAAATGCAACAAGACCTGGACAATATCCAAACTTGGGCTGACAAGTAGAAAATAACATTCACGCCACACAAGTGCCAGGCAATGAACATCTCCAACAAGATGGGAATCTAACTATCGCCCCTTGACATTCAATGGCATTACCATCGCTTAATCTCGACCATCAACATCCTGGAGCTTACCATTGACCAGAAACTGAACTGGACTAGCCATATAAATACTGTGGCTACAAGAGCAGGTCAGAGGCTAGGAATAGTGTGACGAGTAACCCACCTCCTGACTCCCCAAAGCTTGTCCACCATCTGCAAGGCACAAGTCAGGAGTGTGATGGAATACTCTCCACTTGCCTAGATAAATGCAGCTCCAAAAACACTCAAGAAGCTCAAGACCATCCAGGACAAAGCAGCCCACTGGAATGGCACCCCATCCACCACCATCAATATTCACTCCCTCCACCACTGATGCACAGTAGCAGCAGTGTGTACCATCTAGAAGATGCACTGCAGGAATTTACCAAGGCTCCTTAGACAGCACCTTCAAAATCCATGATCACTACCATCTAGAAGGTCAAGGGCAGCAGGTAGATGGGAACACCATCATCTGGAAGATCCCCCCCCCACAAGCCACTTACCATCCTGACGTGGAAATATATCGCTGTTCCTTCACTGACGCTGGGTCAAAATCCTGGAAAACTGAAAGGTCTGAAGGTGGATAAATCACTTGGACCAGATGGATTACACACCAGAGTTCTGAAGGAGATAGCTGAAGAGGTGGTGGAGGCATTAGTGGTGATCTTTCAGGAATCACTGGAGTCAGGGAGGGTCCCAGAGGACTGGAAAATCACTAATGTAACGCCCCTGTTTAAGAAGGGAGTGAGGCAAAAGACAGGAAATTACAGGCCGATTAGCCTGACCTCGGTCGTTGGTAAGATTTTAGAGTCCATTATTAAGGATGAGATTTCAGAATACTTGGAAGTGCATGGTAAAATAGAGCAAAGTCAGCATGGTTTCATCAAGGGGAGGTCATGCCTGACAAATCTGTTAGAATTCTTTGAGGAGGTAACGAGTAGGTTAGACAAAGGAGCCAATGGATGTTATCTACTTGGACTTCCAGAAGGCCTTTGACAAGGTGCCGTACAGGAGGCTGCTCAGTAAGATAAGAGCCCATGGTGTTAGAGGCAAGGTACTAGCATGGATAGAAGATTGGCTGTCTGGCAGGAGGCAGCGAGTGGGGATAAGGGGGTCCTTCTCAGGATGGCAGCCGGTGACTAGTGGAGTTCTGCAGGGTCAGTGTTGGGACCACAACTTTTCACTTTATACATTAATGATCTAGATGAAGGAACTGAGGGCATCCTGGCTAAGTTTGCAGATGATACAAAGATAGGTGGAGGGACAGGTAGTATTGAGGAGGTGGGGAGGCTGCAGAAGTATTTGGACAGGTTAGGAGAATGGGCAAAGAAGTGGCAGATGGAATACAACGTGGGGAAGTGTGAGGTCATGCACTTTGGTAGGAAGAATAGAGGCATAGACTTTTCTAAATGAGGAGAGAATTCAGAAATCTGGAGTACAAAGGGACTTGGGAGTCCTAGTCCAGGATTCTCTTAAGGTGAACTTGCAGGTTGAGTCAGTAGTTAGGAAGGCAAATGCAATGTTGGCATTTATTTCGAGAGGACTAGAATATAAAAGCAGGGATGTGCTGCTGAGGCTTTATAAGGCTCTGGTCAGACCACATTTAGAATATTGTGAGCAATTTTGGGCCCCATATCTCAGGAAGGATGTGCTGGCCCTGGAGAGGGTCCAGAGGAGGTTCACGAGAACGATCCCAGGAATGAAAGGCTTAACATATGAGGAACATTTGAGGACTCTGGGTCTATACTCGATGGAGTTTAGAAGGATGAGGGGGGATCTGATTGAAACTTACAGAATACTGAAAGGCCTGGATAGAGTGGACATGGGGAAGATTTTTCCATTATTAGGAGAGACTAGGACCTGAGGGCACAGCCTCAGAATAAAGGGAAGACCTTTTAGAACAGAGCTGAGGAGAAACTTCTTTAGCCAGAGAGTGGTGAATCTATGGAATTCATTGCCACAGAAGGCTGTGGAGGCCAGGTCATTGAGTGTATTTAAGACCGAGATAGATAGGTTCTTGATTGGCAAGGGGATCAAAGGTTACGGGGAGAAGGAGGGAGAATGGGGTTGAGAAACTTATCAGCCATGATTGAATGGCGGAGCAGACACGATGGGCCGAATGGCCAAATTTCTGCTCATATGTCTTATGGTCTTATGGTCTAACTCCCTCACTAACAGCACTGTGGGTATACCTACACACATGGACTGCAACGGTTCAAAAAGGCAGCTCACCACCACCTTCTCAGGGGCAATTAGGGATAGGCAATAAATGCTGGCCTAGCCAGCGATACCCACATCCCTTGGATGAATAAAAAAAACTCTGATCTGTAAGTGTGTTTTTTCTCGGGTCTTTTTAGTAACTAATGAACTTGCCCTTCCTTTGACTCTAGAAAGCCTGGTTAAATTGGCACCTTCTAAAACATAAATATATTTGGACTGGGAAAACATATCCACGAGGAAAGGGATCCTTTTTAAATTATCCTTGTTGTGACCAACTGAGGGGGTTGAATAGAGAAGGGGAGCCAGCTCATTCCTCCTCACTCGGGAGCATAACTAAATTGGGGTCACATTCGGGAAGTTAACAAATTGGCCCTCGCCCAGGGACCGGTCATAACAGAAACTATAGACAGAAAACCCCCTTTCTTAATAAGAACATGAAGTATATATTCAGCAGATAAAATTTTAAATAAGAGTGCCTTCAATGTTTGAATGAAACATTGTAATATTCAAAAATTGCCCAAAATCATTGTCCTCACGGACTTTGAAAACAGAGCCATCCATCTGGCCGGCAAGGATCTGGGCCCTTCCTGTGCTGACGGTGAGGTCGGCGCTGCTCTACTAGGTGAGGATCCAGCAGTGCAACATTCATCAGACAACCATGCTGTGAGTGATGTGTCCTCTTTCACAGGCCACTGCCATGCACTAATTATCTCTCCTTGCTTTCGCAGACACATCTGCCAAACAGCTGACAGAGTCCATGACCCAGGGCCTCCAATCAAACCCTTAAGAAACTACTGAATCTGGAGGTACACTCCTGGAAGACCCGTCACAGCGCTCACCCACACCTTCCACCAGCACAGAGACACGCACCTCGGTGAGACCTAGCTTTAGAATGGCCTCAGGAACACAATCTGGTGAGCACACCGCACAGCCTGATCCACAGCGGACGTCGGCAGGGACTTCCCAGGTGTCCGGCACTCGGGGGACTGCGAGGCCAGAAAGTTGCTGAGTCCAAGTCAGATGACGAGCCTCTGGACTCGGTCATGTCACAGTTGCTGGAGCTGCAAAGGCAAGCTCAGGAACATCAGGAAGGGATGTCCGCTGCACTCCTCAGATTGCAAGGCATGGTGGAGGAGTCCGTCTGCCTTCAGGCTGAGGTGATAGCGCTGGCATGCCAACGCACCAAGGTCAACACTGGTAGGATGGCGGCTGCCATGGAGACCTTGGTCCAGGACGTCACTCCTGCACTGCTGCGTGGGCTCAACTCTATTGCTGATGCCATAGTTGGCCTCCAACAGTGTACGCAAGAGGGGTGCTGGGCAGATTGATCTCACTCCAGCTACCCCTTCCCTCAAGGTGACAGCCAGGGGCCTCGGGCACCCATAGGGAAGAGGATCAGCAGGTGTACCCCCCGGGGGCATCCATCCAGTTGACTCCGGGAGTGACCAGCCCATCTGAATCCCCTCTTCCTGTTACCACAGCAGCTCCAGCTCCACAGGCCGAGGAAGGAGCCACTGCCGCACAGCAGGACCCCAATGTACTCCTGCTGCAGGATGAAAGAGAGTTAGCTTGGGTGTTCTAAAAACCTCTCTTGGTTAAGTCTGAAAGTCCTTTAACACATCCTGGAGAGTGCTGGCCACCACTTGGGTGGCCAGAGACTAGTACACTGCATGGCTGCCCAAAACCCCTGACACTTCCACCCCAATTCCCCTGACCGATTGGCAGCAGCTTTGCCCACTGGGCTGCATGATGTGCTCTCAGCTCGGGCGCAGGCATTCTCCTAACCTGCGCTGCGAGGCTGCACTGTTAGCTTGAACCATGGGGGAGACTGGTCCAAACCGGGATGATGACATTGCAAGGGGCTGTGAGCACCTCCAGCAGTGACTGCTTCATGGCCAGCTTTAGCAAGGAGATTGTACAATGTGCCCAGTTGTCCAACTGTTCTGCAGTCCACTAAAACGCTCATTAGTTTGCAGTCTGTGCCCGAGAGGTGAAAAGCTCTGGACCACTTAATGACACTTTTATGCCTCTGTGTTTCTTGAGTGGGCAGATAAGCTAGAGGCTCAACTCCAATTATGTCAATGTGGCTGTGCCTGAACTGCCTCAGTTGCAGAATAATGGTCACTTTATACAAGGTGTCCCTAATGCATGGCCGCTTCTCTTGTCCGCCCCACCCTCCCGCCGCCCCGCATTGGCTTGTGCGCTACCTTCTACCGCAGGGCAGCCCTTGCCCCCCACCAAGTCACCTCAACCGCAGGGCAGCCCTTGCCCCCACCAAGTCACCTCAACCACTGGGCAGCCCTTGCCCACCCCCCGGTGCCTCAGCATTGAAGTCCAACCTGGGCGACCTGGGTGAGCACGCCGCAACATTACTGTTTATTCACCTCCAAACTCCCCTAAAAGTGCAGCCTGCCAAGCGCACACCTTTTATATGTTGTTGTGAACCACATCAGCATGCAATCACACCAACATGGGCAGATGATCCAGTTGGCTGGCCTTATAATGTTATGCTGATGTATTACAATAAGGTTCCCGATGTCCGATGGTGGGGAATGCAGCCCGCCATCAGCGGACAATTGCAAACTGGTTCCACGAAATTGTGAACCCGATTTTTGGCCTTCTCGCCATATTGTCCGCTCACGCCACTGAACACACCCGACGCCAGCGGGCGGGGAAAATCCCAGTGATTGAGTGAAATGAGTTGAGATATTTCACCATGATAAGGGACAACATAAATGCAAGCATCATGGTGTAGCAGGGATATGTCTTGTAAGTTCTCAGAGTCCTGCTTTAGATGCTTTGAGGTCCACAATCCAAGATTGAACAATGAGTTATCAACAATGACAAAGAACTTTTATGCATCTGTTTCCTTCTAGGCTGAAACGGGTGATGTTTGCAAAATCTCAGTTTGCTGCCCACTGTTGTGTGGGGCAGGGCAGTGAAGCTCACTATTCAATTTGAACTAACCGCATATCATTCTCTCTTCCCAAATTCCAGCAGGTGATGCGAGGATCAGACTTCACTGGGGTTGCAGGCTTCCCCACAATGCAGGGTGCCATTGACTGTACACATCACTCTGCTGGTGCTGTATGTCAACTCTGCTTTATTCTGGAACCAAAAGCGATTGCACTCGCTCAATGTCTAGCTGGTAGGTGACCACATGCAGCAAATCATGCTGTCATTGCCTGGTATCCGGGCAGCAGCCATGATGCTTTCATTCTGTGATCGTCTGCTGTGCCAATTCCATTCGGGTGACCGCAGCAAGCAAAAGGCTGGCTACTGGATGAGAAAGGCCATCCACATGGCTGATGAATCCAGTGTGCAACATGCATTCATTGGAAGCCATTCTGCCACACGAAAAGTGACCAGTAGCATATCGAAGCACTATATCCGTTACTTGGACCGCTCTGCAGTACCCAGCAGAGCAGATGTCAAGATTCGTGATGGTCCTCTGCATGGTGTAGAGCCTCACCAAAATGAAGGGAAAGCTCCTGCCACCAGCCACGAGGTGAGCAGCTGAGGAACAGGAGCATTAGCAGGATAGTGGAGATAGCCCCTTTCTGCTGGGACTGTCTGTGAGCAATACATCCAAGGGCAACACCAGTAACTGCATCCCCAGCACCATCTCCTCCATGGAGATTAGGCCATGCAGGCATGCATGACATTCTCCAAGTAGCTCCTGTTGCTCTAGTAATGCGCCGCCTTGCCCTGCAAGAGAAAGGGAGAAGTGTTAGTGAGTGTGGTACAATCTGCTTGGCCGGTTTGGACATCCTGTTTGAACATTTTGTGCAAGATGTGCGATGTGGGTGTGAGGCTTACAACAATGCTGTGTGTGTGATGGTGAGGTGAAACTATGAATGTTAGGTATGAGTTTTGAATGATAGAAATTGTTAATAGGTGATGTTGAGGGTTTGGTACACGGAGCAGTGTCTGAAGCTGGTAACACAGGTGATGGAATACGACATTTGAAAATGCAGTCACTGACCTTGACACTTTGTTCAAGGTCATTGATCTTCTTATGAAACTGTATCCAGGTCCTTGGGGCTTGACTCCTGATATTGACCCCTATGGCTACCTACTCCCATGACCTTGCATCTGGATGACCTCCTGATCCCTGCAGATAAAGGACATCTCTCCTACTTTCCGCCTCATGCAGAAAGGCTTTCAGAACAGCATCTGAAAGACTTGGAGCCTGCACTCTCACATGTTTTGCCTTTCCCACATTTTCCCATGACACATTCACTTCTTGCACGAGTTCCAGCACTGCTGTAGCCACAATGCATCCCTCGCTTGATGTTTTACAGGCTGGCTTTAAGCAGTAAAGACTAGCTTTAAGTGCTGCTATGAAGTTAAGATCCAGGTTCCCTGCTGATATATGCAGCCAATGTACAGAACAGCTAACACTGATTGCATGCAGAAATTATTCAAATGAGCAGGTAGCATGAAATTGGTGTACTGCCTACATTACATTGAACATTGCAATCATCACTCTCATTTTCAGCTTACTAATTTAGCCCTTCATATTACGTGAAATACCCATTGCAGTAAGCCATTCTAAGGAAACCGTTTTTTTTGCTTCAAACCATTCATCTGGTGTAACATAACTGGTAAAGTGTCTTGCCTTGTCTTGTCTTTCATCCATCGTCATTCTGAGGTTTGGCCACACAATGAATTATCTTTGTCGGTTGATTTCTATTCTCTGCTGCCGTCACTGCCTGTCCCATAGAAAGGCCAGCCCATGTTCTGATATTATCCATTCATGCCATCTTGGATCTTCCTTGTACACACTTTCCAGATGTTTTGCCTTGCATAGCCTCTTTTTCCAAACACTCACTTCCTGTTCGCTTCACATGGCCAAAATATGTGAGCTTCCCTGATATCACTGCCTCAAGCAAATGAAACTGCTAAAGTACTTTTTTAAAAAAAAGTTTTTGTCATTGCACCAGCTAAGGACATTTTTCTCCTGTCATAGAACATTTCAAAAATAACCAGAGTTAAAATGGAAGCTATCTTTCATGGTCAAGTTTTAAGATGAAAACCAAAAGCTGTGAGACATAAACCTGGCTGTTTGATCAGGTAATTAGTCAGGATATAGGTAGTAATTAAGTTGTGGTTGGTTGAACCTTTATCAAGGCCTCAGTAAACAGGTGGCATGCAAACCTACTCATTGAGCATTTTATACAAGATTGCATCATTGATTCTTGTTGATAGACAACTAGTCCTCTAGAAACCTAGTATGAAGTATATGCTTCAGATTGCTCCCAATATTTTTAGCTTTATCTGCACTCAGAGTGTGTAGTAACTGGAGGTATAGCCTCTCCTACTGTCTATCAGGGGGTCACATGATTGTTCCTGTGGGCTCCAACCAATGTGCCCTAAGCGCAGGTAATCCGAGGGGGTGGGACTTTCTTGTCGAGGACCTGGTTCAAGCATGTAGCATCTGAAAAGCTCTCTGTAATAAAGTTAACTGTTTCTTGTTGAGACCTCTCTGGTACGTCAAGTTATTACATTTGGCGACGAGGGTAAATTAGCTCCGGTGCTGCACCTCACCTTGTTACCGTGAGTACATCAAATCTTAAGAAAAAAAAGACTACTCGCCAGTCATGCCACTCTTCGGCAAGATCGACCCTTATGACGCAGCTGTAGAAGGCTGGAGCCAGTAAGTGGAGAACCTTGTTTTTTATTTCACAACGAACGAAATTACTGCGGAGGAAAAGCAGAAAACAATCCTTCTGAGTGTATGTGGTAGCAAGACATACAATCTCATCTGCAGCCTGACGGCCCCGAACATGCCCAATTCTAAGTCCCTTAATAAATTAGTGAACCTTGTGAAAACGCATTACCAGCCGAAGCCATCCATAATAATGCAACGGTTTAAGTTTAATTCCAGAATTAGGGCCTCGGGAGAGTCCATCACAACCTATATAGTGAAGTTGAAGCAGTTGACAGAACACTGTGACTTCGGAGGCACACTAAATGATATGCTGCGGGGCCGATTAGTTTGTGGAGCTCACGATGACACATTCAGTGTCGCTTACTTGCAGAAGGTGACGTCGATTTGAAGTGAGCCATGGAAATAGCACTAGCCATGGAAAGTGCTGACAGGAACACAACATGGTGCTGTTCTTCCTGTGGGGTGGAAACCTACCGCTGGGTGTGGCACGAAAACCAGAGACTGCAGCGAAGCGAGAGGCAATGTCTGCTGTTAGAAACACAAAAAGGCCTAGTAGAAGCATTTCAGGCAGCAGCTCCAAGGTTAATCTGTTACAGATGTGGGGGGTAACCATGTACTGGACACCTGCAGATTCAAGAAGGCAGAGTGCCATTGCTGCCATAAGAAAGGTCACATACTAAAGCAATGCAGGGCAAAATCCAAAACAGCCCATAAAGCAGCAAAACAATATGATTGAATTGAATAGTACAACTTAACCTAAAGCTGCTGATATGACATCTATTCCCTGTACCATGCCACAGCTGTAAAAACCGAACCTATTACTGTCACAATCCAAGTTAATGGGAAGTCGCTAATAATGGAATTAGATACTGGAACCTCAACCACAGTGGTGGGACAGCACACATTTAAATACCTAAATGAAGGTACCCAGCCACTGAATCTGGAGCTGATAACAGCTCAATTGAAGGCATACGCTGGAGAATCTATACAAGTAAAGGGCATTGCCACAGTACTGATGTCTTTTAGGCAACAGACAGCCCAGCTTCCAGTAATCATAGTGACAGGCGAAGGACCTAGTCTTCGGGGCCGAGACTGGTTACAAAAAAATCAAGTGTGACTGGTCTGAAATATTTTACTTGAGAACAGGAGGAGTTCCTGCACTGCTAAGGAAATACGGCAGTGTATTTCGTGACAAATTAAGGAAAAGGCTTGCAAGCAAAAATATATGTGGATTCTCAGGCGATACCACATTTCTTTAAGGCCAGAACCTGTGCCTTATGCGTTAAAGCAGAAGGTGGATGCAGAACTGTGCCAGTTAGAAAAGCTGGGCATCATCCAACCAGTCCAAGTCTCAGAATGGGCAACGTCCATAGACCCAGTGGTGAAGCCTGACCAAACTATGCGCATTTGTGGGAACTATAAATTGACTGTGAACAAGGCAGCCAAACTATATAAATAAAAACAGAATTACCTGGAAAAACTCAGCAGGTCTGGCAGCATCGGCGGAGAAGAAAAGAGTTGACGTTTCGAGTCCTCATGACCCTTCATGAAGGGTCATGAGGACTCGAAACGTCAACTCTTTTCTTCTCCGCCGATGCTGCCAGACCTGCTGAGTTTTTCCAGGTAATTCTGTTTTTGTTTTGGATTTCCAGCATCCGCAGTAGTTTTTTGTTTTTAAACTATATAAATATCCTATTGTGAGGATAGACGACTTATACGCAAATCTAGCTGGAGGCAAATCCTATAAAAAATTGGACATGAGCCACACTTACCAACAATTAGAGCTGGATAGCACGTCTAGAGGATACCTCACCTCAACACACACAAGGGCCTGTATCAATATACTCGCCTACCTTTTGGAGTTTCGTCTGCCTGTGCAATCTTCCAAAGGACAATGGAGGGTCTACTGCAAGGACTTCCCTGAGAAGTAGTGTACCTAGATGATGTTCTGATCACATGGTCAACAGAAACCGAACACTTGGCCAACCTGGAAGAAGTGTTAAGAAGATTCTTGGAAGCTGGCGTACGATTAAAGAAAGAAAAATGTATATTCCAAGTGCCAGAAGTTACTTACCTGGGTCACAGGGTGGATGCCATGGGTTTGCATCCATTAGAAGAGAAAGTTAGGGCAATCAATAATGTGCCCTCTCCCTCCAGTGTAAGCAAACTCAAGACTTTCCTGGGTATGGTCAACTATTATAGGTGCTTCTTGCCAAACTTATCAACAGTATTAGCACCATTACACTTGTTGTTAAAAAAGAATCATCATTGGTTGTGGAATTCACTACAGGAAGAAACCTTTGTGAAAGTTAAGAAGTTATTACATTCATCATGTTTAGTGGTACACTACTACCCATCGAAAGAATTGGTATTAACATGTGATGCATCTCCTTATGGTGTGGGAGCTGTTATATCACACAGAATGGAAAATGGATCAGAAAGGCCAATGACAATGTCTCCAGAACCCTCTCTACAACCGAGAAGGGTTATTCACAACTTGAAAAGGAAGGTTTAGCAGTAATATTTGGAGTGAAGAAATTCCACCAGTACCTGCATGGATGACACTTCACCATTGTGCAGGACCATAAACCATTAATGGGTTGATTCAGTGAGGATAAGGCCATCCCGCCAATAATATCAGTAAGAATTCAACATTGGGCTTTGATATTATCTGCGTGTGAATATACCTTTATGCACTGCCCTGGCCTGCACACTGCAAATGCAGACACACTTAGTCTTCTCCCATTACCAGATAGCATTGTACATGCTCCAGTGCCACAAGAAGTTGTGCTTGTGCTGAATTTTTGGATTCTTCACCTGTGTGTGCAAAGCAAATAAGGAATTGGACAAACAGGGTTCCAATTTTGTCAGAGGTCTGAGACAGCATGTTGCAAGGGTGGTCGAATTCACCAGTGTCTGATGAGGTGAGGCCATTCCATGCCCGAAAGTCAGAATTAAGTTATCAAGATGGAACCTTGTGGGGATCAAGAGTTGTTGTTCCTTGGCAAGGAAGAGAACCACTCTTGAAAGAGCTTCACAGTGCGCACCCAGGCATATTGAAAATGAAATTGCTTACGCAAAGCTATGTCTGGTGGTCAGGCATATACAGTGACATTGAAAACATGGTCAAGCACTGTCTCTATTGTCAGCAATGAAAGAAGTTGCCTGTTTCAGCTCCACTGCATCTGTGGGAGTGGCCTGGTCGACCCTGCGATAGACTACATATTGATTATGTAGGACCATTCTTAGGTACCATGTTTTTATTGATCATTGATGCGCATTCTAAATGGATGGATGTGTATGAAGTCAGATCACCGACATCAAGTGCAACTATTGAAAAGCTGCGCCAATGTTTTAGTATACATGACCTGCCGGAAGTAGTCGTTTCGTATAACAGCATAATCTTTACCAGTACAGAGTTTCAGAGATTCATGAGTTTAAATGGAATTAGACATATTAAAACAGCAGCATATTATCCTTCATCAAATGGTTTAGCTGAAAGAATTATGCAAACTTTCAAGTCAGGAATGAAGAGGTTATCAGAAGGTACTCTCGAAACACGACTTTCCTGTTTTCTTCTCAATTATTGAACGACGCCTCATGCAACTACAGGCTAAATACTGTCTGAATTATTGATGAAACGCCGCCTACTTAAAAGGTTAAGCCTGGTGTTTTCAAACTTAAAGGGGAAAGTAGAGAAGAATTAGAGTAATCAAAAATTGAATCATGATATTCATAGCAAAGCTTGCAGATTCACTGCAGGAAACACAGTTTTCATGTAGAATTTTGGAAGTGGACTTTGTTGGGTTCCTGGTACAATGATCTCAGGGACTGGTCCCTTGTCCTTCCAGGTAGAGGTGGAAGACAAACTTGTTCAAAAACATATGAATCATCTTAGAAATAGAGAGACATTCCAACAACCAGTTATTCCACCGGTGATTAACGTTGAACCATTAATCCCTGAGGTGACAAATTGACCCACAATAGACATGCCCAATGTCTCTGTAGAGCTGCCAAACCCTGACCTTCCACTTTTTCATGATGTATCTGGTACTGCTGTTCCTGATCATGCCGATCTTGTAGAAGAACCTCAAGTGGTAGAGCTACGCCACTCTAACCGAATAAGGAAACCACCTCAAAGACTTAGTGTGGAATTTCCCAATTTTGCACTAAGTGCGGTAGCAGGCGGGTATAATGACGTTATACCTGCTGGCTACGATGGCGGGTTTTCACACCGTATCATCCCAAACCTGCCACATTATTTATGCATTCCCAGGAAATAGGCCATTCCCATGGTGGGCGGGCTCTCATTCACCCGCCCGCCGTCACCCCAGTACTGCATTACATAAGGTGCCATATTTAATTTCCAGCCGCGTGCACACATCTCACTGCTTCCAGACCATGACTGCTGCAAAGAAGACATAGCCCTGAAAGGCAAGAAGACTGTAGCCCCCCACCCCGGTTCAATGACAGTCACTGGAAAGCCTTTTGGATGCTGTGGAGTCCCGCCGGGATGTCCTCTACCACTGGTCTGGCCACAGGATGGGCAGCAACCTAACTAATCCGGCCTGGGAGGAGAGGGCAGTGGTGGTAAGTGCCAACAATGCCTTTCATAAGAGTACAGCCACCCAGTGTTGCAAGAGCATGAATAACCTCCTCTGTTTTGCCAGGGTAAGTCACTCTTCTCATCACTCTCAACTCACACACTCACAAACCCTCAAACATCCACAGGGCCCTCACTCACTGCCAGTTCAAGGGACGTCACCCTTCACTCTCTCTCACACATACCATCATTATCCTCATTCCGTCTATGGGATCACTCACCACCCACACAGGCCAGGAATACTTATCATCTGGCCTGGCAGGCGTCCTGCTTACAATCTCCCCATCTGTATTCATGCAGGACAAGCTGCCACACAACAAGAGGAAAAGGTCGCAGACTGGAGGAGGAATGCCTGAAATCAAGGTCCTCAGCAACTTTGAAAACAGAGCCATCCAACTGCCCGGCAACGATCTGGACCGGTCCTGTGCTGACGGTGAGGTCAGCTGTGCTCAACCAAGTGAGGATCCAGCAGTGCAACAAATATCAGACACCATGCTGTGAGTAATGTTTCCTCTTTCACAGGTCACTGCCATGCACTAATTATCTCTCCCTGCTTCTGCAGGCACATCTGCCAAACAGCCAACAGAGTCCAGGACCCAGGGCCTCCAATCAAGCCCCATAGAAACCTCTGAAGAGGAATTTGATGTCACCCTTATTGAAGTCCCATCACAGCGCTCACCCACACCCCCCACCAGTGCAGAGACACACACTTCAGTGGGACGTAGCTTTAGAGTAGCCTCAGGATCACAATCTGCTGAGCACATCGCACTGTCTGATCCACAGCAGGCAGCAGCAGTGACTTCCCAGGTTTCTGGTACTTGGAGGACTGCTGGAGGCCAGAAATTTGCTGAGTTCGAGTCAGATGATGAGCCTCTGGACTCGGTCATGTCACAGTTGCTGGAGCTGCAAAGGCAAGTTCAGTAACAAGGGATGTCCGCTGCAATCCTCAGATTGCAAGACACAATGGAGGAGCCCGTCTGCCTTCAGGCTGAGGTGCTAGGGCCGGCATGCCAATGCACTGAGGTCAACACTGGTAGGCTGCCATGGATTCCTTGGTCCAGGATTTCACTCCTGCACTGCTGCGTGGGCTGAGCTCCATCGCTGATGCCATAGTTGGCCTCCAACAGTCTGTACACGAGAGGGGTGCAGGGCAGCTAGATCTCACTACAGCTTTCCCTTCTCCTCAAGGAGTCAGCTAGGGCCCTCGGCACCCATTGGGAGGAGCGTCAGCAGGTGCACACCCCAGGGCCATCCACCCAGATGATCCCGGGAGTGTCCGGCCTATCCAAATCCCCTCTTCCTGTGACCTCAGCAGTTCCAGCTCCACAGGCCAAGGAGGGAGCCACTGCCACACAGCAGGACCTTGAAAGCAGGCTGGGGCCCACCAAGACACATCCCTCCAAAGGACATCCCTCCAAGGTCATCACAGACAGGATGTAGCAGTCAGCAGGCAGCCTCCACCTCTGCTGTGGCTGTCCGGGGAGCAACAAGACAAAGCGGCAAAGTCAAGAAAGTGAAGAAGAATTAGTTGTACATCCTGTTAATCATTTGTACATAATGTTCGCTTTTGTCAATAAACTCTCAAGAATGTCTCCCTGCCTATGGCTCCTTGTTCTGATGAGCAGTGTTCTTGTCACTCAGATGTGAAAACTTTCTGCACTAGATTAAGGCAGGTGTCTCAGTCCAGGGCCTCTTCCCTGTGCTCTGTGCGGCCTTCAGACCAAAGTGATGGTCCGGCCTCACACTCCCTGGACACATTACTGATGCCTGCACCTCGGCGGTGCTGGTCATTGATGCCAGAATGTAGTGGGCAGGTGCCACAGTGTTCTCTCATTCTCTCTTTGTGCACTCAGCACCTTTAAGGAGGGGCTGTCCCCCATCCCTTTAGCATCTGTGACCACTGATGCTGTGCTCCAGCTCCTGGCGGGTTCAGATGCTGAAGGCGGGCAAAGCATCAGATGCTGTTAAGTTTCATGGCTGCATCTCCATGATTTGACCCTGATCACAGAGTGTAAGTGAGCTGCCCTCGGCCAGACAGGAGTCAGACATTCTCAGATGCTGTGCGAAGATTTATGGAGTGTCCTCACTGCATGTCATCATCATCCTCTTGCAATTGAGTGACTATTAGGGCCTCCACTGTGTCTCCATGACAGAAGCATTCTCACAGACGGTATTCGCACTGCCGTAAGGCAGACTAGAGTCAAACATTCATAGATGCAATGTGAGGAACTATGAGTTCACCTAACTGCATGTCGTCATCATTCTCCACAAACCTAGCAGCTATGAGGGCCTCCAAGTGCGCCTGCCTCATTTAGCCAGTGCAAGAGCCTTACCCCTGTCATCAACACCTCCGAGGACCTCCATACCCTCCTCTTCATTACTGGCCTCCTCATTGGAGGAAATGTGCAGCTCGTCCATCTCCTCCTCAGCCAGCCCATCTCCCCGTTGGAGCACCAGGTTGTAAAGGGTGCAGCAGACGATGACAATGCGTGACACCCACTGTGGACTGTATTGCAGGGCTCCACCAGACCGGTCCAGGCACAGGAACCTCATCTTCAGCATCTGGGTCGTTTGCTCCACCAAGTTGTGAGCTGCTGCATGAGCCTCGTTATATCGTCGCTCTGCTGCAGTAAGAGGCTACGACACGGGTGTCATCAGCCACGGCCTCAGCGGGTAGCCCTTATCCCCGAGGAGCCATCCCTGCAGCTTTTGTGAACCCTGGAAGACTCCAGGGATCTGTGACCGACTGAGGATGTAGGCATCATACATAGTCCCTGGAAACCGTGTACACACCTGCAGGATGCATTTCTGGTGGTCGCACACCAGCTGCATTTTCAGCGAATAGAAACCCTTGCAGTTGATGTCGTCCACCGCGTGTTGCAATGGAGACCTGAGCACCACATTAGTCGCACCTGTGGGAATCCCGAGATCAGGGTGAATCCAGTGGACCTTGCATTCTGGCTGTCCTGGTCCCTGGCAAAATGCACAAAGTTGTGTGCCCTCGCAAAGATGGCATCCGTGACCTCATCGATGCATTTGTGGGTGGAGGCTTATGATATCCCACAGAGGTCACCTGTGGAGCCCTGAAAGGAGCCACTGGCATAGAAATTGAGCACCACGGTCACTTTCACGGCCACTGGCAATGGATGCCCTCCATGCCCTTGTGGCACCAGATGCTGCAGTAGCTGGCAGATGTGACCAACTAGTTCCCTAAACATGCGTAGTCTTCGGCGACATTGGTTCTCAGTCATCTGCACTTGGTGGCACTTTGATGTCTCTGTATTTCTTGAATGCCCAACCCCAATCATATCAACATGGTTGCGCTTGAACTGTCTCAGTTGCAGAGTAATGGTCACTTTATATAAGTTTCCCGAATGTTGGGCACTTCCCTCGCCCACCCAGCCCAAATGCTTGTGTGCTATATTCAACAGCAGGGCTGCCCTTAACCACCCCCACCACCGCTCGCCTCAACGACAAGACTGCCTTTAACCCCCCCCACTCCCCCGCCCCCGCCACAATTCTCCTCAATGGCAGGGCTGCCCGTAACACCGAACCCCGATGCCCCTTAAGAATGAAGTTCAACAGACGACCCTGGTGAGCACTACACAACATTACTGTGTACTCACCACCAAGTTCCCCTCAAATTGCGGGCCACCAAGTGCATGTCTTTTTTGTGCTGTTGTGAAACTCATCAGCATGTTTTCCCACCGATGTGGATGGATGATCCAGCGGGGGCAGGGTGGGGTGCGGGGACAATTCCAGGGAGCTGGCCTGATAATGAAGTGCTGATGTATTACAATGACGTTCCTGATGGCCATTGGCAGGCTGAGTGGACTATCGCGAACTCATTTCCCACCATCATAAAAACGATTGCGCCATGTTGTCCACTCATGCCCAACACCAGCGGGCACAGAAAATTCCATCACTAATCACCTGAGTTGTATAGATGTAATCTCTGTAAATAGAAACTGTAAAAAAAACCAAGGTGGGAGGAAATGTAGTAACTGAACATGTAGCCTCTCCTACTGTCTATCAGGGGTCACATTATTCTTCTTGGAGGCTCCAACCAATGAGCCCTAATTGTGAGAAATCTGGGGCGGGTGGGGGGGGTATGCGGGTGCAGGGATTTCTTGCCGAGCATCTGGTTCAAGGCATGTAGTAATTGAAAAGCTCTATTGTATAAAGTTAACTGTTTCCCCTTGAAACCTATCCAGTAAATCAAGTCATTACAGAGTGTTAGTCATTTATATTATCAAGTGCAACTTTGGACCATAGGTTTATGGGGGACTGTATTTTATATCATCACACACACCTTTTATCCCTTTTGGAGAACAGCATGTAAGTGTTGGAAGGATTAGCAGGTTGATCCTTAACCCATTTGAACCACAAATGCTCCTTCCATGTCTAGCAAGTCCTGGAGTGGGACTTGAACCTAGAGCTTCTGGCTCAGAAGTAGAGGCACTACCTACTGAGCCACAAGACCTCCATTATGAAAGATCATTTAATCCAGAAGTACTTTTCTTTCATAGACTGTGAAATGTGAAGTCAGTGGCAGCAGCCTTCGAAAAGTGACTAATGACTGACAATTAGTCGTGCTCCTTTCTCATTTGTAAGTCATTCCACAAGGTCCACAGTGATGTAAGAAAAGACCACCAGTGTTAAAGATGTATCCTAGATGTCAGCTGCCTACAGCTCAACATTGGGAAAACTGAAGTCAGCACCTTCTGTCAGCATCATAAATCTCATGTACTGGAGTGCTTACAAACTTGTTTGAGCCTGTGCTGAGCTTTAGGTCCCACACCAAGACAACTTTATTTCCACCTCTGCAACATTGTCCATTTCAGCCTGCATTTCAGCCCGTCTGCTGCTGAAACACTTAGCATACTGTTGTGATTTCCAAGCTTGACTACTGCAATGCTCTCTTTGATGTCCCCTCCCCTCATTCTCTAGCTTCCACCAACTTCAGCTCTTTCAAAAGCCATTCAGGGGAGATGATGGTATAGTGGTAATGTCACTGGGCTAGTAATCCAAAGGCCAAGGCTAAAGCTCTAGGGATATGGGTTTAAATCCCACCATGGCAGCTGGTGGAATTTAACTTCAACTAATGAAATCTGGAATTGAAAGCAAGCATCAGTAATAGTGACCATGTATATATCATCAATTGTTGTAAAAACTCATCTGGTTCACTAATGCCCTTTAAGGAATGAAATTGGCCATCCTTACCTGGGCTGGCCTATTTGTGACTCCAGATCCACAGTAATGTGGTTGACTTTTAACTGCCCTCTGAAATGACACTCATTGCAAGGTCAATTAGGATGGACAACAAATGCTGATCTTGCCAGTGATACCCACATCCCATGAAAGAATAAAGAAAAAAAAATCACTCTTATACATTCCCTTATTGCCTGTCCTCCATGTGCCTGTGCATGTCCTAGTACTATTGTGCAGTGATACCCCAGTGCTGCAGCATGGCTGTTGGAAGGCTGCTGATTTTCAATGGGGGAGACTGCAGATATCAGATGGAATCTTCTCACATTGAGGGTCCTGATGGCAGGACTGGAGTGTGCAGCTCTTCCATTCAGAGGTGGAGTAGCTGGCCACATGCAATCAGGTGACAGACAGCCAATTAGATATGCAGATGCGAGGGCCCCAGCCAATTATGCGAAAGGGACATGCAGGAATTAGCCTGCCTCACCGTTACCTCATGAGGTGAAGGTCAGGGCACCATATTTGAATGGCACCTTGCCAGGCATCCATTTCTTGCCCATCAGTCAGGCTGTTTGTGAACAGTTTGTAATCTCTGGATCTGCTGGTACTTACAAAGCAACATTTCTTGAGGAGATCAAGAGATCTTGCAGAGGCCTAATTCTGGCAGGAATCTGGGTGCAGTGATGGTGTCATGGGCCTGTCTGGCCCATTGTTCCTTTGCCCATGTCTTGCCTTCAGTGACCCTCAACCCACTACCCATCACCCTTGATCAACTATCACTCACCTCAGGGCTTCTGCCCATCACCATAAATCAGCCCCCAGCATGCTGCAATTGCCCCTCTTATTACCTTCAACCTGCCATCTGTCATTCTCGACCCTCCCTCAATCATCCTTGACCTCCTTCCCTCTGTTACCTTCTACTCCCATCATTGACCTTCCCTGAATAACTCTTGATCACCCCACAATCATGCTTGACTCACCATCGGTAGGCATTGATCTTCCCTCTGTAGCCAATCCTCCTCTCCCCTCATTCAACAAAGCTCTCCATGTCAGAAAAGCAGCTCCTAAACAGTGCAAATCCACTAGGAAAACTACTTTGCCTGCTACATGTCACCTTTAACTAGTCGTAAATCTGAAGGCATGTGTTTTTACTTTGCTGCATACTTAATTCCAAAGGTACAATTTAATCTGGGGAAGTTATATTTAAATGAAAATGCGTATCACACTAATGTATTAAAAATAGGTTCTGACCACTTGCTGTTGGGAAGTACAATCCACCCTCAAACCAGTGCTAACTTAATAGCCAACTTTCATCAGGAAGCTGACGTTTTGCCTCCAGCTCAATTATGTGCCCCCGCCCGCCTCATTTCCTGTTCTCAGGAGCTTTACAGGATTCTGCCCAGCCTTGCAGGATGACCTCAAGCAGCTTTGGCCCTTGTGGGTCCACTTCAGACTGCTCCGCCTCAGCATGCGCAGCAGCAATCTGACCTGGCTGACAGGCAACAGAAATGGTACTAGCAGCATGGCAATGCAAATACTGTCTCCCTGAGAGAGGACAGGAAGTTCAAGCTCTGTTGAGTCCCTGCCACTCGCTCCCCCAATGTGGCACCTTAGCAACCTTCATAGTCCGCTTGAGCATAGATTAATAGACTGCTCTGCAACCCTGAAAAACCCTTTGAGCACTGATGCCTGCAGCCATGACAGCAGCAGCAGTCTGAGCTTGCAAGTCACCAAGCTGGACTTGCAAGGCAACAAGCGTGGATCTCATGGCTTCAATTTGGCTCCTGCTTCTCCTGCCATGACAGGTGAGACATCAGTCAGCAGATTCTGCATCATTGGTGGACCCACAAGTGCTGTCATGGAGTTGGCCTCCAGTTCCACTTTGGAAAGCTTAAGCTCCAAGCTCTGTGGGAAACCCAGTATCAAGCTGGAGCCAATCCTCTCCATGCTCCTTGGTGTTAATCTGAAGACCAGGCACCTGGTAAAGGAAGAAGCTGGAACCAGTCTGTCTTCAACCTAGGTTTATTCACAACACCTAGTGTAAGATAAGTGCAGATTACTTCTCCCTCTGACACAGCTTCCCCATAAAGGTGGAAACTTGTTCTCATATTTGTGCCCTAAACTTTCCCCAGTTAGTATCAACTCCTCTTAATCGCAACTAGGGCATGCACTCAATTGTCACAGCATTTGCACCATTAACACTTGGCAATGAGAAGAGACTCTGTAAGGCTGCCCTGCCAATGCACCATGTATCTTAGCAATGCATGGTGCAATCCATCAATATTCTCCTGTATGTCACCACATTAGTGTCCTCAGCAACAGAACTCAACTGCATCCTCACCCTCCAATGAGCCAATAAATTATCCTTTCACCACTTGCATCCAGTGACACATGCCAACTCTGTACTACCATCTAAAGTTTCCACAGAGCCAGTGTCTGTGCTGGTGGCTGCAAATGTCAGATCAAGTGACGGTGTTTCTTCATCAGAAGTCTGGTGTAACTCTTGCCCTTCATGATGAGACTGCATTGTTTGGCTAGGCAGCAGTCCTGAGACATCAGAAATACAAAAGCAGAAAAAAGAAAGAGCACTAGGGTGGCAAGTAAGAGATCCACAGTCATATTATCTGTAGCTCATACCTCATGCAGATAGCAGGACGAGGGTGAAGTGGGATTTGAGAAGGTGCATAAGGCAGAAACATACCATCATCCTGAATGTTCTCAGTGATATTGGATGCAACAGCCTCAGTCACAACCAGCCCTATTATATGGAGCATTGTTTCCTCTGGAAAGTTCAATGGGCACTGGCCAGGTCCCTGTCCTCCACTAGTCCTCATTTGCTTCCCGTGGTTAAGGGCCACCTTGCCCTGCAGGAGAGCAGGAAGAATATCAGCATGCATGCTAGAATGTGCTTGGGTATTGTGTTCACCACAACAGTATAGCTGGAGGTATGTGAAAGTAGCAAATGATAGTTGTGAGGCTGTCACCATTCGTAAGTGTGTTAGGGTGAGGTGGAATCTCTGAATATCAGGCATGAGTCCTGATTGCAGATGGGTGAGTGAGAGGGCAATGGTACATTGAGCAGCATGAGAGGTTGCTTGTGCGTTGTGTAGGAAATGGCCTTTGAAGATGCATTCACTGACCTTGATGACTCTTGTGAGGCCATTGAAGTTTATCTGACACTGAATACCTCAAGGCCAGACTCAAGGAATTGAATTCCTGACCACCTGCCCCCATTCCCTTCTCAGGGTGTGCCTCAGGGGCCACCTGGTTCCCTCTGGAAACTCTTCCTTTCAACATCCATCACTGTTGTCTCTGGCATCGCATCTGAAAACCTGGGAACCCTCCCTCTGGCTTTTACTCCATTTGTTGTGCTTTACCTTCCAGCCGAGTCTACTGTAATATGCCTTTAAGGAATAGGAGCTCAACGTCACTAGAAAGGAAGTGTGTCATGTGATCCACTTTTAGTTTCACTTTTGCTTTCAGCAGAACACACACACAGCTCTGCAGTTCTGATGTCTTCAAGCTTTCTGTTCATGTATACCTATTCACATTAGAATTAATAAATGAACCCACATGTTTACACAATCCCTTATGAGTGACTGGTGCTTTTATAGCAATATAAAAACACGGCAAACCCTTCCAGACACAGTTGCAGCAGCATCTGATGCATGAGTGCAGCTTTCCTTTAAGAGGGCAGGATCTCTCAAAGTGGTCTTTAAGAGGCCATGCTAGCCATGCACATCCCTGAGCCCCCAGTGAGAGTGCAACCAATCAGCTGAGTTGGGCTCAAATTTACGTCCTGCCTTCCTCAATGGGATTGGGCATGGGGTAATCGCGCATCACAATCCCCACACCCAATATTGACTCTAATCCAATTTTCCCCCCATAGTATTTACAAAAAAACATTTGTTTCTGTGTGGGAAGATAAGAGATTAGGAAAAAGTCATAGTTTTTCATGGGCGCATAGATGGGAATTACCCACAAAACTTTTTGGACACAAGAATAATCACAATGAAAACCAGGAGAGTTCACTGTAGTCAATGTAGCTGTTGCAAGTGCCATCATTTTCATAAAAACATGCAGGTGAGTGTCTTTTTAACATACTGGTTCATCAATATTGCAAAGCTCTTTATTGCAAATAAGGGGATTCCTGCAAGTTTAGAGCCATGAAATGGCATCAGTTTCCTTCAGACCTTAATCTCCCCAGGACTAATTGCCAGAAGTATCCCCCGGTACTTTGTTTTTGATGAAACACTAGTCTAAATGCAAGATTTTTAATGCAAGCTTGGCAGAAAGCGAAAGCTTAATGTGATAAGAATGGGATACTCAATCATCCCCAACCCACACACAGTTTTAAACTTGTCAAAAAGAGAACTGAGCAGAGATGGAGGTTACATGATTAAACTCTTCATCTTGCTTTGTTTAGTTATTCAGTTCCTTCCATAAATGAGACTTGACTACTTGCTTTAAACTTCGGAGAATTCCCTGAGTACAGCACCATTACTTGCAGCACTTTGATCCACCAAGCTGGTGTTTTGCCAGGAGTGAAACCCGGTCAGAATATCTTTTATGGCAATAGTCTTTTTCAAAGCACAGTCTCAAGCTGTGTTATAACGCCAGTCATTATCTGAATAAGAAGCATTTATACAGTCATCAGAACCCAGGTCATCCTGTATTTTTCATAATATTTCTGGATTTTCACATTATTTTCCCATTGGTGTTCATATTTTGCCATTCAAGTCTGTGTGTTTCAGTGATTCATTTTCCCCTAAATTTAGTGTTTAAGATCACCAAGTTTTGCTTTGTTATAGTAGAGTACAAGACAGAAAGAAGGTGGTTTATTGCAAATGTTTAGTTTGATGATCATCACTCAATGTAGATTTAGTGTATTAAGTATGTACTTTTAAATAGAAAGAGAGCTTCTTTGGGGGTAAGAGCAGGGGATTGGGGCTAATTGGATAGCTCTGAATGGATAGAACCAGTACAGGCATGATGGACCAAATGGCCTCCTTCTGTGCTTTACGATACTATGATGCAGTAACACAGAGGCAGTAAGAGGAAAGCCTGAGTGATAAATAAGTGTCAGTGACATTGCTTTACAATAGTCTGTTCACATAAAATAAGCCTTGGTAACATATCCTTTTTCTTCACATTAAGAACTTGGATGTATCTACAATTCAGTAACACCGTGTTCTGCTGGTGACTATTTAATCAACTTTCACTATTGATTCATCCTTATGGAATATCAGTTATACATGCAGTGAAATTATTAAATACAACCTGGATAAATATTGTTTTAAAAATACAAATTACCTAAAATACAAACCAACTAAATTATTTCACTGAACCTCAAATCTATTTGAAGCAATCACTTGCAGTAGAGGCTTCCCCATAATTTGTTGTTGTCTGGCAAAGGCTAACATTATAACCTTTATGGTAATAACAAAATGGGAATTTGATGAAATCAAAGGCCATACTGCTTAAAAAATTATACTATTGACTTTGCAATGCAAATTGCAGTACAGAGGGATCTGGATGTCCTCATACATGAATCACAAAAAGTTAGCATGCAGGTACAGCAAGTAAGTAAGAAGACAAAAGGAGTGTTGACCTTTATTGCAATGGGAATGGAATATAATATTAAGGAATCCTTGCTACGACTATACAAGGTGTTGATGAGGCCACACCTGGAGAACTGCATACAGATATTAATTTTGCTTCCAATCTCCACCCCTCCATCATTTTCACATGGTCCATCTCTGACACTTCCCTTCCCTTCCTTGACCTCTCTGTCTCAATTTCTGATGATAGACTGTCCACCAATATCCATTACAAGCCTACCGACTCCCACAGCTACCTCGACTACAGCTCGTCACACCCCGCTTCCTGTAAGGACTCCATCCCATTCTTTCAGTTCCTTCGCCTCCGTCGCATCTGTTCTGATGACGCTACCTTCAAAAACAGTTCCTCTGACATGTCCTCCTTCTTCCTTAACCGAGGTTTTCCACCCACGGTCGTTGACAGGGCCCTCAACCGTGTCCGGCCCATCTCCCGCGCATCCGCCCTCACGCCTTCTCCTCCCTCCCAGAAACATGATAGGGTCCCCCTTGTCCTCACTTATCACCCCACCAGCCTCCGCATTCAAAGGATCATCCTCCGCCATTTCCGCCAACTCCAGCATGATACCACCACCAAACACATCTTCCCTTCACCCCCCCTGGCGGCATTCCACAGGGATCGTTCCCTCCGGGACACCCTGGTCCACTCCTCCATCACCCCCACTCCTCAACCCCTACCTATGGCACCTCCCCATGCCCACGCAGACGATGCAACACCTGCCCCTTCACTTCCTCTCTCCTCACCGTCCAAGGGCCCAAACACTCCTTTCAAGTCAAGCAGCATTTCACTTGCATTTCCCCTAACTTAGTCTACTGCATTCGTTGCTCCCAATGCAGTCTCCTCTACATTGGAGAGACCAAACGCAAACTGGGCGACCGCTTTGCAGAACACCTTCGGTCTGTCCGCAAGAAAGACCCAAACCTCCCTGTCGCTTGCCATTTTAACACTCCACCCTGCTCTCTTGCCCACATGTCTGTCCTTGGCTTGCTGCATTATTCCAGTGAAGCCCAACGCAAACTGGAGGAACAGCACCTCATCTTCCGACTAGGCACTTTACAGCCTTCCGGGCTGAACATTGAATTCAACAACTTTAGATCTTAAACGCCCTTCCCCCCATCCCCACCCCGTTTCTTCCCCCTCCCTTTTGTTTTTTTTAATAATTTATATAGATTTTTCTTTTCCCACCTATTTCCATTATTTTAAAATCTACAACTAATACCTTGTCAGTCTTTCCACCCCACCCCCACTAGAGCTGTACCTTGAGTGTCCTGCCATCCATTCTTAATTAGCACATTTTCTTAGATAATATCACCACCTTCAACACCTCTTTGATCCTTTTGTCTGTGACATCTTTTGATTATCTGCTCCTATTACTGCTTGCTTGTCCCTACAACCACCACCCCCCCTCAACTTCTCTCTTCCCCACCCCACCTTAAACCAGCTTATATTTCATCCCTCTCCTAACTATACTCAGTTCTGTTGAAGGGTCGTGAGGACTCGAAACGTCAACTCTTTTCTTCTCCGCCGATGCTGCCAGACCTGCTGAGTTTTTCCAGGTAATTTTGTTGTATTATGGTGTTGTTTGCTGCCACTGTATATTGTATTATGGGTTATTTAGATGTTTCAATGAGGAGACCTTAAGACATGTTTGTTTAAATATGACCCATTTATTGGTAGTCTTTAACTATTCACAGATCCCAGGTTACAGTCATGCATGGTGCTGCTCCATGCAGGTGGACTGCTTACTTACAGAGTGTTGTTTCTAGACTATTCTCCCCAGTGTCTATTACCATGTGACTCTATACATCATACCATGGGCGGTGCTATTCTCCAGTCCCATGTTAACCATTGCTTTGCTGAGCACCTTTACATTGCAATGGCATGCAGGAGCATAACATATTACAAGATGGAGATAAGGAGGAATTTCTTCTCTCAGAGGGTCATTATTCTTTGGACTTCTCTACCACAGAGAGTAGTGGAGGCTAGATTATTGAATATATTCAAGGCGGAGTTGGACAGATTTTTGATCTACAATGGATAAACCAGATAAACAGGATCTCTGCCAATCTTCCACCAATGGCTGACCAGAAGAGCCCCCAAGATAATCCTTAAAGGGTAAGTCACAGTCAGAAGCCCTTAAATTTTCTTTTCATTAATGTGAACCTGAGGAACTTTTCATATTTTTATTTTCTCATTGAGTGGCAATATTAATAGAAAATTCAAAAGGAAATCCAATTTTATGCATTATCTAATTGGCATGCCTAACCAGGTTACTCCAGTCTCCATTAAATCAGATATGCTCAGTTAATTCTGAATTTTTTTCATTTCAAATACATCTATTTATGGAGTTACAGCAACTATATTTTTCTTCTGAATTTATTATTTAATGACTGTGTCCCATTGTCAGGAACATGGTTGCTAGGACTGAGATATGGCTTTGCAAAATGATCATTTTGTTGGCCTTCAAAACTGTCATCCAAAGATTTTACCCATTGCTTAGATAGTTTGAATTTGTGATATTTCATCAGTTATATACTACTTCAACTTGCTGGTGAAATCAGTGAAATAGTTTCTCTAATAGATGTTAAAAGACTACACAAGAACATAAACATTTTCAGTGAAAACAAGTAGACATTTGGCCCAATAAAGTTATCCTGTTTTAACGGAATAAATATAAGAAGCATTAAGCTTATCCCATGTAAAATAGATAGGTTAAAATCTCTGCTAAAATAGCAGACAGAGGATGAGAACAATAATTGTTCATTCACCAATTCTTCATGATGTAACGTAATGGCAACATTAATGTTCATAATGACTGAGAGATATTTCAAACTGAACATTTGGAAATAAGCTTTCAGCAACTTCTGGATATAACTGTCTATTAATCCAGGCACCTACATAACAGAGATAAAAACAAAAAGCTAAAAGCTACTGCGGATGCTGGAAATCCAAAACAAAAACAGAATTACCTAGAAAAACTCAGCAGGTCTGGCAGCATTGGTGGAGAAGAAATCAGTTAACGTTTCGAGTCTTCACGACCCTTCGGCAGAACTGAAGCATAGTTAGGAGAAAGGTGAAATATAAGCTGGTTTAAGGTGGGAGGGCGGGGGGAGAGAGAAGTGGAGGTGGGCCTCCACTTCTCTCTCCCCCCGCCCCCTCACCTTAAACCAGCTTATATTTCACCTTTCTCCTAACTATGCTTCAGTTCTGCCGAAAGGTCGTGAAGACTCGAAACGTTAACTGATTTCTTCTCCACCGATGCTGCCAGACCTGCTGAGTTTTTCCAGGTAATTCTGTTTTTGACCTACATAACAGCATCAAGGAAATGCGTTAACAGTGGAGCAAATTTTGCCTTCACTGCTTGAGTGGCATTTGGCAAAATGGATTCTCTGTTCCTTATAGAACCCAGCCACGTTTTATTCCATAGGTTTCAGTGGAATGTTAATCAGTTGAGTTGTAAAAAGGGCGGGCAATCTGCTCCATCAGATAACACCCAAACAATTAATCCAAAAGTCTACTCCAGTGAGGCAAAAAAGCCAAACAGTTGTCCAACTCCTGAGCTTTTCACTGGAAGAATTACAAAGTCATTGCTATGATACCAAAGCAGTTAGCTTTCCTGAGAGGAATGGGGCTAAGCAATTTTGTGGGTGGCAGTGGTGGATTTTGGCTGACATCCTAGAGCAGAGCTTGGGATGTAATTTTACATGCTAACCAACTGCCACCAACCCACCGAATGTGCTTTCTATTTCTTCTTTTTGTTATTCATTCAGGGGTGTGGGCTTTGTGACTGGGCCAGCATGTATTGCCCATCTCTAGTTGCCATTGAGAACGTGGCCATGAGCTACCTTCTTGAACCGCTGCAGTCCAAGTAGTGTAGGTACGCCCAGAGTGCTGTTAGGGATGGACTCCAGGATTTTGATCCAGCGACAGTGAAGGAACGGCAATATATTTCCAAGTCAAGATGGTGAGTGGCTTAGAGGGGAACTTCCAAGTGGTGGTGTTCCCATCTATCTGCTGCCCTTGTCCTCCTAGATGGTACTGGTCTCGGACTTGGAAGGTGCTGTTGAAGGAGCGTTGGTGAACCCCTGCAGTGCAACTTGTAGACGATACACACTGCTGCTGCTGTGCATCAATGGTGGAGGGAGTGAATGTTTGTGGATGGGGTTCCAATCAATGGTATCAAGCATCTTGAGTGTTGTGGGAGCTGCACTCATCCAGGCTAGTGGAGAGTATTCCATCACGCTCCTGACTTGTGCCTTATAGATGGTGGACAGATTTTGGGGCGTCAGGAGGTGAGTTACTCATTGCATGATTCCTAGCCTCTGACCTGCTCTTGTAGCCACAGTATTTATATGGCTAGTCCCGTTCAGTTTCTGGTCAATGCTAACCCCCAGGATGTTGATAGTGGGGGATTCAGTGATGGTAATGCCATTGAACATCAAGGGTCAATGGTTGGATTCTCTCTTGTTGGAGATGGTGATTGCCTGGCACTTGTGTGGCACAAATGTTACTTGCCACTTATCAGCCTAAGCCTGGATATTGTCCAGGTCTTGCTGCATTTGGCATGGACTGCTTCAGCATCTGAGGAGTCGCGAATGGTGCTGAACATTGTGCAATCATCAGCGAACATTCCCACTTCTGACCTTATGATGGAAGGAAGGTCATTGATGAAGCAGCTGAAGATGGTTGGGCCTAGGACGCTACCCTGAGGAACTCCAGCAATGATGTCCTGGAGCTGAGATGACTGACCTCCAACAACCACAACCATCTTCCTTTGTGCTAAGAATGACTCCAACCAGTGGAGAGTTTTCCCCCTGATCCCCATTGACTCCAGTTTTGCTAGGGCTCCTTGATCCCATACTTAGCCAAATGTGGCCTTGATGTTAAGAGCAGTCACTCTCACCTCAAATCAGGAGTTCAGCTCTTTTGTCCATGTTTGAACCAAGACTGTAATGAGGTTAGGAGCTGAGAGACCCTGGTGGAACTCAAACTGGACATCAGTGAGCAGGTTATTGCTAAGCAAGTGCCACTTGATAGCACTGTTGACCCCTTCCATCACTTTACTGATGATCGAGAGTAGACTGATGGGGCAGCAATTGGCAGGGTTGGATTTGTCCTACTTTTTGTGTACAAGGCATACCTGGGCAATTTTCCACATAGCCAGGTAGATGCCAGTGTTGTAGCTGTACTGGAACAGCTTGGCTAAGGGCGCAGCACGTTCTGGAGCACAAGTCTTCAGAACTATTGCCAGCATATTATCAGGGCCCATAGCATTTGCACTATCCACTGCCTTCAGCTGTTTCTTGATATCACATGGAGTGAATTGAATTGGCTGGAGACTGGCATCTGAGATACTGGGGACCTCCGGAGGAGGCCGAGATGGATTATCCACTCAGCACTCCTGGCTGAAGATTGTTTCAAATGCTTCAGCCTTATCTTTTGCATTGACATGCTGGATATTTGTGGAACCTCCTCCTCCAGTGAGTTCTGTAATTTTCCACCACCATTCATGACTGGATGTGGTAAGCTTGCAGAGCTTAGATCTGATCCATTGGTTGTGGGATCGCTTAGCTCTGTCTATCACTTGCTGCTTATGCTGTTTGGCATGCAAGTAGTCTGGTGTTTCAGCTTCACCAGGTGGACGCTTCATTTTTAGGTATGCCAGGTGCTGCTCCTGGCATGCCCTCCTCACTCATTATTGCACCAGGGTTGATCCCTTAGCTTGATGGTAATGGTAGAGTGGGGTTATGCCATGCCATGTGGTTACAGATTGTGTTTGAGTAAAATTCTGCTGCTCCTGACAGCCCACAGTGCCTCATGAATGCCCAATTTTGAGTTGCTAGATCTGTTTGAAATCTATCCCATTTAGCACAGTGGTAGTGCCACACAACACGATGGAGGGTATCCTCAATGTGAAGGTGGGACTTGGTCTCCACAACGACTGTCCAGTGGTCACTCCTGCAAATACTGTCATGGACAGTAGGTTGGTGAGGATGAGGTCAAGTATGTTTTTCCCCTCTTGTTGGTTCCCTCATCACTGTTGCAGACCTAGTCTAGCATCTATGTCCTTTAGGACTCAGCCAGCTCAGTCAGTCGTGGTGCTACTGAGCCACTCTTGGTGATGGACATTGAAGTCCCTCACCCAGAGTACCTTCTGTGCCCTTGCCACCCTCAATGCTTCCTCCAAGCAGTGTTCAACATAGAGGAGCACTGATTCATCAGCTGAGGGAGGGCGGTACGCGGTAATCAGCAAGAGGTTTCCTTATGCATGTTTGACCTGATGCCATGAGACTTCATGGGGTCCAAAGTTTTTATTGAAGACTCTGGCCCAACTGTATACTACTGTGCCACCACATCTGCTGGGTCTGTCCTGCCAGTGGGACATGACATACCCAGGGATGGTGGGACATTATCTGTAAGATTATGATTCCACGAGGATGATTATGTCAGGCTGTTGCTTGACTAATCTGTGAGACACTAGCCCGCAGATGTTAGTCAGGAAGGCTTTGCAGTGTCGACAGGGCTGAGTTTGCCATTTTCATTTCCGGTGCCAAGGTTCATGCCAGGTGGTCCATCTGGTTTCATTCCTTTTTTGGGGCTTTGTAGCAGCTTGGTACAACTGAGTGGCTTGCTAGGCCATTTCAGAGGGCACTTAAGAGTCAACCACATTGCTCTGGAGTCACATGTAGGCCAGTCCAGGTAAGGATGGCAGATTTCCATGTCAATGGTTTTATGGTCATCATTAGACTTTTAATATTTATTGAATTCAAATTCCATTATCTGCCATGGCGGAATTTGGACCTGGGTCCCCAGAGCATTATCCTGGGTCTCTGGATTACTAGTCCAGCAACAATACCAATACACCATTGCCTTCACTGTGCTCTATGTCTCTCTGTCTTTCTAGCACCACTGGTTCAAAATAATAAAGTAAAATTATACTATCTACACTAGTAGGCAGCAGTTGAATCACTTTGATTTAACTCCTCTTTGGTACTATTAATGAAATAACAGTGGATAATGTTGTGCTCAATTTTAGACTCTCATCTGATCGTTATCTGCATTTTTGCTTGACTTTACAATCATTTGTATATCTGATTGCTGTATGTAGTCTTCTTCCACATGGGAACAGCTTCTGGTGAACTTATAAGACATATGACTACTTGAACGTGAGTTAAAGGTAGCTTGGTGTACCATGGTGTTGCTTGTTATTTTAAAATGTGTTTGAAAGTATTTTCTTACATTTCCAGGAAAAGAAAAGAAAACATGTATAAAAGAGAGTCATAAACAACCATTCTTCAACAAATAAAATCAGTAAATGCTGGAAATATATAGCATGTTGGATGGCTTGGGTGGATACCCTGCACCCTGATCAGATGGAGGATATATGTGTGAAAGACTTTTCTTTTCTCTTCTCTCTTTGCAGATGCTGAGGATCTGCTGTGCAGAACTTTCTGTTTATATTTTAGATTTCCAATATTTGCAGTTTTAATTTTTAATATGCCTTTCTTTCTCCATATAGTTCCATCCTTGAATAAAAACTGTGAAATGTGAAAAGAACTTTTCCTGTCTCTATCCTCACCAGATACAACTTTTCTGATGTTTCAGCAACTTGCATTGCCATCATAAGGAAATTGCCTTTGAGCACATCATTCAAAGCCCGAGGCATGCTTCTTTGAAATATAATGATGTAGTGGAATTCTTCATCCCCTGATACTGAGAAGGAATTCTCCACCCACAACTAGCGTTCAATGCAGACAAAGAATGATCGGGGAGCCCAGTTGATTGATTCAGAATCAAAGCAGCAATGGTCTCTGTGCACCAGGGGAAGCACTGGAAATATTAAGTAGATAGCTTATTGGTAGAGTTTGGATGAATGTTTCTTGTTTACTGTCTTATTCTTGGATTATACAAGAAAATATATATTTAAGGACCAAACTCATCTGCTCTTTTACTTATTTTTACATTTAGAAGGGCTCTAGATCAACTACCTCCATTAATATTGATTTAAATTGCAAATTAGTGGCAGTCAGTTAGTTTTTTGGTGTGTGGTGCATTAAAGGGGAATCACTTTGTTTATGCATGTTTTCTTTTATTTTCCTGACAACGTAAGTAAATAAGAAGAGAATAACATTTTGTGACACAATCAGACCTATCACCAACAAGCAAATAACTATTTCAGTTCCTTAGGGTGAAAAAGCTGTTACGGTTGAAGATTGAACCAGCAGACTAGGGGAACAGAAGCTAAGGAACAATGAATGTCTTACTCAACCATCATCTAGCCTTTATTTCTTGTGCCATTTCTCAATAAGTTCTACTGCAGGAGTAGTTGGCTCACAGAGTCAATAAAGGCAGCATGGCATGGTACACAGGCAGAAAAGAAGATGTCCCAATTTCACAGACCTGCAAGCTCTACTCCAGGAAACTGAGATCAGGAGACACAGACTGCTGAGTACCTGTGGCAGAAAACCTGCCCGAAATGCCAATCATGCCATTGGGATGTAAGCGACACTGGTACTGAATACCAATTCTCTCACCGGCAGTGCTGCAGTACAGTGCCATAAGAAATTTAATGGCCTAACTATGGTAGGGAAGGTTATGCACTGATCTTTTCCCTTCTATCCCTTAGACACACTGGCATCAGCACATTCTTTACCCTCTAAAAATAACACATGGGCAACCAACATGCTTTGTACCTGTTTCCTACCAACATTCATCATGTAAGGTCTAGTCTGAGGCATGGCTTGCACACAGAACACCTGAACAATACAAATAGCTCAAGGCATGAAAAAAACTGACAGCTGTTGGCCTCAGGGTGGGTGCGCAATTAAAATGGCAGCAATGAACATCCAGCCCCTGCTCCTGATACATGATTTCCAGATATTCCTGGAAATGGGTGTCCAGATAGTCCCCCTGTACAAGGCAGGTGCATTATTAATGTTGTACCATGTAAATAGGATCTCAATGAAATTCGGGTATCAGTGGGAAGAGTGTACGCCACACACAATCTGCTTATTGCTACATGGCAGAGGGCAGTCTAACCAAAGGTGCAGGCTGCTCACAAAAATGCAAGAAATTGTTTCTCCTGCTGTTAAATCAAAGGGACCAATCATGGGGCCCAGAAAAAGTTGGGATACCCTCAAGAAAAAAGGTGACTCAGCAGGCCAGATTATCCAAGGCCACTGCAAGAGTTAAGAGTGAAAAAAGTTTTTCACCCATCACCAGTGACAAGAAAATCATTTTAGATTTGGTACAAGAAGTAAATAAACTTTTTATGGTTTGGCATTGTTGCCTGGCAAATGTCTTCATTGTACATTCAGCTGACTTCAGCCAAGTGATCCAGGAGTAAGTTGTAGGAAGAGGAAGAAATTGAAAATTTCCCAATTAAATACCAGGTCAACCTTAATGAAAGAATAAAATCAATGTGATATATTCTGGGACTTAAACATTGAAGGTGAATAACAGAACTGTGAAACTCCAGTTGTACTTCTCTACAAAGCAGCAATTTGTATATTCCTACAATTTAATTAATAGCAGAAAAATATAAATTTATCGCATCTATTGCAATACTTTAGCAACATTCTGCAAAGTCTTTCCAACATAATTTCCATTATTCCCCAGCTCTTCAGGAAAACCCTGTTTGGGCTGGATTCTTCCTGCATTGGCATACTTGGGGTGAAACAGAATTCCCACCTTCCCGCATGACTCCATCCACTTGCCATTCAAGTTTCTTCAGTAAAGCCTCATTGATTGTTCAATACATGGTGGCTGAGTAAAACTGTTGATTATTGGTTCGCAACCATTGAGGGGAAGAGAAATTTAATTGTACAACATACAAAATGCTGCAGCCAATTAAAGGACCAGGCACTCAATGAACCAATAGGAACATTGGCAGGATTTGGAGTTTGAGGTCTTCCCATGTCTCCATTGTAATTGGAGGAAGGTGGTGTGTGTTTCTGTGAGCAAGCAGGCAAACCGAGCACTCAAATAGTTGCCTGCATGCACCTATCCATACAAATAAGCTCCTTCCCACTCACTACCCAAATTCTCATGGAAAGCGCCACTGAAGTTATGATTGGAATAACTGACATCCTTTTCTTCAAAGGAGTTTAAAGTTGCTATTAAATGAATTGAAAATAAGCTTGCGACCTTTCAACATTTGGTATAGTTTTATTTTTGAGTGGGATGCCTAATACTATTTTTTTTTAAATCAGTGCTAATCTTTCCACTTAATTATTTGTCCCATTTAAACAGCATTCCTACACATGCTGACCTACCTTGTCTCCCTGTCCAGCAATGCCTCAATTTTAAAATCATCTTTGCTTTCAAATCCTTCCATAGCCTTGTCCTTCCTTTATTCCTAACCTCTTCCAGGCTTAAAGCACTCCGAGGCCCCTGCAGTCTTCCAATTATGAATTGCTGTGCATTACTGATTTTCTTTGCTCCACCATTGGTGGCTATGCCTTCAGTTGCCTAGGTCTTAGGGCTTAGAATTGCCTCCTTGAGCAATTTTATCTGTCTAGTTCTCTTCCATCCTTTAGGACAGTCATTAAACCCAACTTTCTTTGGATAAGCTACCGCTATCTGTTCCAATATCTCCTTATGAGGATAGCATCAAATATTGTTTGCTAACGCTCCTGTGAACATTATAGTACATTAAACACACTGTATAAATGAATATTGTTGTTTCTTATTGTTGTCTTGCGATGGACAGAAATTAGGATCGAAAAATTAGATAAATCCACTGAAAGGTACAGGGGGATCACAATGTGTGATGTACCCTTGCCAGTTGCCTCTGATGCAGGCAGCACCTAAACTTTGCGCTGCCTGCTTATTGAACTGCTTATAATGCGCAACCATCGATAAGTGTGCTGTTGAGTGGCTAGACACCTGAGCAGGGGCCACTAGATCATGAGAGGTGAGCATGAGTATAAGCTGCCATCAGTACTTAAAATCAGCCTGCAAATCTTAAAGAGGAGGTGCATTCTGTCTGGAGCAGATGCTGAAAGTCATTCTGAAATTAATTTTGATGTGGGAAGCACTCAATACTGACACAACATAGCAGAAAGTGGGCTTCAAGATGTTGCAACGCTGCACTGGAGGCCTTGGTCAGGAATTGGAGAGCAGGAGAGATGAGATCAATCCACTGGGGGCCAAGAGGCCCTCCAGACAAAATTTAACCAATGCCAGGTGCCTAGCCAAGAGGGCCTGGATGCAATACCGGAAAAAGTTCAATGACCTAGAAAAACAGACAGGGTCACTAAATCTATCATCAAATGCCATACCCCACCAACTGTACCAAGAGCTTCATACACTGTTCAATGCACCGCTCCCCCCATCACTTCCCTACCAACAATCTATTATCACAACTCGTACTTCACATTCATAACTTCACTGCACCCTCACACACTTAACACTGCTACAAGCCTCAGACCCACACCTAACATCTTGTATACACGGCTAGCTATTCAACTATAATAACCATTACACCCAAACATATTAAACATAACTCACAGACACACTTCTCTCTCTCTTGCAGGACAAGGTGATAGATGGAGGGCAGGCATAGCTTCACACCTCAGCCATGACCAAGGACATGGCCGGTGGCAGGTTTTAAAACATCAAAGAAGCGTGTATGTGCACAGCTAATCCTCCACCTCACATACCGCTTTGTTGTTGCACAACTCCTTCTTATTTACAAGCTGCAGATGGTGCAAGCATCCATCTCTTGCCTTTCCTCCTCCCCTCACCACAACACTAGCCTTGTAGCTCACTCCTTTCAAATCCCCAAGGCTGTAACCTGGTCAGGTAATAGTGGAAGAGAAAGAGGTGGAAGACTAGGAAGACAGTGAGGGAAAATAAACACCATCACTCACTCTCACCTTCACAGCCATCAGCTCAGATATTGACGCTGCGCATACTTCAGACACTGAAGTGCTTGGAACATTGAGGGGCCATGCACCAACTTGGCACAGGGCTTTGCACAGAGCTTGGAGCCCAACCTCTCCAGTGTGGAACTGGTGGCCAACTCCTTGAGAACATTTGCAGACCCCACCATGATGTAGCACATGATGGGCAATGTCTCAGCTTCCATTGCAGCACAAACAGAAAGCAGACAATCTTTGGGTGCTGCGGTGGAAGTACAGGCTGAAATCATGCAAACTCACTTTGCTGCCATGCAAGTTCAGCCTCGGCGGGATGAATGTTTGCTTTGAGAGTGGGAAACAGGAATCGGGACTTTTTTGGAGTCCCAAAACTACTACCACGCGGGAGGGGGGAGGTGACAGTCACTCTTTGGAATTTTGACAAGGCCCCCCCCTTATTTGGCATAGAGACTGGCTTCCTGTCCAATTAAAGTCGTCAGATGGGCTATTGAAGTTGGAGGGCCAATCAGAGAATGGCGGCAGGAAACTAGGAAACTGGCACACTGGCTGGTAATGGCATTTTCAGGCTCTATCCGTCTCCGTTCTTGACTTTGGTGAGTCACAAGAACCCTGGCCAGCATCAGAGCAGCAAATACCATTATTCAAAGAAGCTTGAGAGTCTTACAGCAGGCTAACTTTTTGACCTCCAACACATTGCTAGGATAGCTCAGGTACTGCTGCAGGGAATCACTGGTGGCGGTACGGTGCGTGAACCGGCTGTCATGTCTTAGGGTGGCAGCATTCATCTTCCCATCACTGCCACTTCACCTGTGTCCTTGCTGTTGTGTCTCAGACATCCAGCTCAGACTGGATGGCTGCCGCCCATGCCAAGGTACTCTCCAAATTCGGGTCTTCTAGACTGGTCAAAATCATCCTGCAAAGTCACCTACAGTCTCCTCACTGAAATTCACCAGCCTTTCACCAACCATGCTGCAGCTATTGGGGTAGCACTGCATAGGATACCTGGGACAGGGAAAGGGACAAGGATGATTCAATACAGCATGCCTTGATTTATAAATTTAGTTTGAAATGTTTATTTTGTGGTGGCTTTATATTTCAGCATTGTGGCCAAGAGGACAGTGCGATGGTCAGTCACAGAGGGAAGGGAAAGTGTAGGACTGTTACTATATGGGAAATTGGGATTACATTCACTGGTACCACATTAGGATGAGTCAATCACAGACAGCTCAACTGGAAAGGGGTTTTGCTAGTTGCCTCCTCCCTTCCCCCTCCTTCTCTTGCTCCGTCTCCTCATTCTCAACCTTTTTGCCATACAGTTAGTGGCAAGGACAGTACCCTCATGCTGGGGAGGTTGTGTAGCATGCAGGAGGCCTCTGCAAATCTAAGCACACACTCTAGTGAATACTGCTGGGCTTCTCCAGGCAGTCCAAGCAGCAGAAGCATTGTTTCAGCATGCCAATAGTCATAACTTATCACTTCTTCTGTGGCACCATGGCTTTCATCATATCCATACTGCACATATTTATCAGCAACCATGTCATCAAATGATGTCCCTTTTTGCCTAGTAGCCACCTTCTGGTTTGTTGTGGTGGCTCAAATGCAGATGGTACAGCTGACTGCCACAGGATGTGATCATACACCAGCTAGACGTTGAGTGAATAGAATCCCTTTTGGTTACAGCTCATTGCAGAGTTGGCATTCAGCACTCACCTGGCGATGTGCATGCACTTTGGGAGAACCTACAATCCTTTTGATGCTGTATGCTCACATGCTCACTCCATCTGCTTCTTTCAGGTCAAAGGGAATGAAATGTATTCAGCTCTCTTTGCATTCCGGGCCTCAGTAACCTCCTTATGCAACAGTGTACAGCTAACTTGGAAATGTTGCAAATACCTCCTTGTCATGGACAGAATGTATTTGCTCTCTTACTGCCCGCAATCAGTATATTTTGTATGGAAAGAGATATATTTCTTACCCTTGGAGTTTGCATTCCAATTAAGTAATTCAGCAGCAAGTTTCCATGAGTTTAACATAAAGAAGGTTATTTATTCTTATGCACTTGCCCCAAATTAACGCTACGACATACACTTGGTCTCACACGCACGCACACACTCTCACACACACACACACACACACACACACACACAAAGATTGGATAAAGATATAAATATAGTGCACTTTTACAGAATACAGTCAATTCAGTCTCTGTGTTACAATTTCCGGTCTCCCACTTGGCAGGCCTATGGTTTCTTGAATGGATTCGATGATTTAAAGTTAAAGCGAAGGTCTTGTAAAGCAAAGGGTTCACAGAAGGTTGTGAGGTTTCTTGTAGACAAATATCTAGGAGGTTGGTTCTCAGGTGAACTTTGAAATTGGAACAGATTAAGTATTTTCGCTGCTTAATGATTTGCAGCTAGTTTCAAAGTCTGGTTCTCAGACTGACTGACTACTAATAGTTCTGATGGATCTTCTGGGTCCTGGGGTAATGATGGTGCAGTCACTGAAACCAGCTTTGATCACATGACATAGGTTAACAATTCTGAGACCCACCAGTCTAGTTTGGATGGCAGGAGCCATCATGATACAATGGGAAGTTGATAGTGGCCATTATGTTTCGACCTTCAATTTTGTCTTCCTTTTTTTCCAGTATCAAACATGGAGACAGGCAGTCTGGAAACTCCATAGTCTTTAGTTGTTGGCCCATCCTTAAACAATGAGATGTGTGAATTCCACAAATGACTGTGAGGTATCAAACCCTATGTACATATTTAATGAGGTTTTTGCTGTAGACTTGATAATGTTTGTAGTCCAAATACCAAATGTCACATGACTTGCAGCAGCCATTTTAATAGCTTAAAACAAAAACAGAATTACCTGGAAAAACTCAGCAGGTCTGGCAGCATCGGTGGAGAAGAAATCAGTTAACGTTTCGAGCCTTCACGGCCCTTCGGCAGAACTGAAGCATAGTTAGGAGAGGGGTGAAATATAAGCTGGTTTGGGGCGGGGGGGAGAGAGAAGTTGAGGGTGTGGTGATTGTGGAGATAAGCAAACAGTGATAGGAGCAGATAATCAAAAGATGTCACAGACAAAAGGATCAAAGAGGTGTTGAAGGTGGTGATATTTTCTAAGAAAAGTGCTAATTAAGAATGGAAGACAGGGCACTCAAGGTACAGCTCTAGTGGGCGACCGTTTTGCAGAACACCTGCGGTCTGTCCGCAAGAATGACCCAGACCTCCCTGTCGCTTGCCATTTTAACACTCCACCCTGTTCTCTTGCCCACATGTCTGTCCTTGGCTTGCTGCATTGTTCCAGCGAAGCCCAACGCAAACTGGAGGAACAGCACCTCATCTTCCGACTAGGCACTTTACAGCCTTCCGGGCTGAATATTGAATTCAACAACTTTAGATCTTAAACTCCCCCTCACCCCATCCGCACCCCGTTTCTGCCCCCCCCACCTTTTTTTTTCAATAATTTATATAGATTCTTCTTTCCCCACCTATTTCCATTATTTTTAAATCTAAAACTAAAACCTTGTTAGTCTTTTCCACCCCACCCCACTAGAGCTGTACCTTGAGTGTCCTGTCTTCCATTCTTAATTAGCACTTTTCTTAGACAAATATCACCACCTTCAACACCTCTTTGATCCTTTTGTCTGTGACATCTTTTGATTAGCTGCTCCTATCACTGCTTGCTTATCTCCACAATCACCACACCCTCAACTTCTCTCTCCCCTCCCCGCCCCCCCCCACCCCCCCCACCTTAAACCAGCTTATATTTCACCCCTCTCCTAACTATGCTTCAGTTCTGCCGAAGGGCCGTGAAGGCTCGAAACGTTAACTGATTTCTTCTCCACCGATGCTGCCAGACCTGCTGAGTTTTTCCAGGTAATTCTGTTTTTGTTTTGGATTTCCAGCATCTGCAGTAGCTTTTAGCTTTTTGTTTTTATTTTAATAGCTTGTTTGTTTCCAATTTTTAAAAATTACTGACTGAAAGTTCAAAATATGACATGCCTATATTGGAGATGACACTTCTATTCCAGCTTGGAAGCAATCAGACACAGAAAAAGTTATGGCCATGGCCACCTTCACATCCATTGCTCTGAGGTTGCAATTGTGGTTGCAACAGGTGGCAGATTTCATTGAGTATTTCTCGAGTGCAGCAGAGAATCTGACACATTTGATAGAATTTTGTCCCAATTAACTGCCTTGCACCTGGGCTCCTTACCCTTTTAAAGTTGGGTCGCCCTCAAGAATGATTGACCAATCCGAGGGCTAGCAGCTCTTCAATCTCAGCAATTCCACTGGGAGCGGTGGCCGCAACTGGGACTGCAGCTGTCAAAACTGGTCACCAATCTCCTCCACAAGGCCAGGCAGTCCCTGGCAAAGGGGGAGAGGGGATGTCATTGATGAGGATAGGGAGGATGTTTCCACAGGAACAACCCTTGTTGCTGGGGTGAGGGGTGGGGCGGCTATCTATGGTCCACAGAGTGCTTGATCAGGAGGACCATAACACACTGCACTCCCCCCGCCACCCCCACCCCCAACCTCCTGCTCCCTGGGTGGCAGGCCCAGAGGGAAGCCACCAGCTTTTACAGGAAAGAATGTCCTCATGGTGGAAGGCCCATCAGCCACTGAATGGTTTCTGGTTGACAAGGCTTTCTTCCACCTTCCCCACCACTGATAAAATTGCATGGCATTGGGAAAGCAAAGGGCATACCATCCACCACCTTCTCTCACCAGTTTTCAGCATCCTCCTGCCCATCCTGCCTCCCAGCCCTTCACTAAAGGGCTGGTAAAATTCATCCCATTGATTGTACTGATTAAATATTTTCAGGAGTCTGGACCATTTCCAGGTCCTGAACACACAAAGGTTGGCAGTGTGCACTTCAGTGCCTCTGCCGTCTAATTAAGGAATGTGGGTGGGTTTCTGAGGCTGGAGGCTCAATCGGAGGGCTTACAGCTGGCGATGACTGGCAGCCCCACCAGGAGAGTTGGGCTCTGCTCAGGCAGATATGAGTGTTCAAAATGGAGGCGCCCTCCTGCAAGTGTTCATATCATATCAAAAAATAAAGAGGCCCGAAGCTGATAGGGCCATTGGAGTGGAAGGGAAACCCACCCAGAGGGTTTGTTTGGGACATGGGTGTGCCCTTTCATACCCGTAGTCCCATCAATCAACCCCCTGGCTCCAATCGTCCACCCTACTCCACTCCCAGCCTGTCCTGCCTCAATAAACTGCAGGAGCCCGCTCTGATGCGGGTCGATCCTGGCTGAGTCCCTCTCGTTCCTCTCATTAATGCCTTCATTAATAAATATTGGCTACACATCCCTAATGAGATCAAGATTGGATACTCACCAAATGCCCTTATCTCCGATGTTACTCATGGTCCCACCTTAAAACCCACCTCCATTGGACTGGGAGGATTCCAGTCAAAGTTCCTCGCTGAGGTTCAATTAGGAGAACAGCCTTGGCAGATACACCCTCTTACTCAGAGCCCTTTTCCCCCTTCTCCTCCTTCTTAGTATATCTGGAATGTTTTTTGATTTCATTCTATCGTATCTGCTCTGTCCCTCTGTCATCCAACAGCTTGTTCTCCTCTATGTTCATTCTCCCTGTCACACTATAAGTCAAGAGGGATACAAACTGCTGCACCCATGTCAGGGAACAAGTGACTTGTGCAAAACCATTGAAGTCAGGAAGAAGTCCTGCAGCACATGGCATACTGTCCCTGTGGACTTTAACAAGTTTAAACAACTCTAAAAACCCAAGCACTTCTGCAATCGCAGCATGAGCCAGTAGAAATCAATCAACAACTAACCTGTATGTAGCTGATGAACCCTTTAAATAGCATTGTTTCTGTGGGGATGGGTGTCCTTCTTAGAGGGTGTTAGCTGCAGGATTGACCTCCATAATGGCAGCACTGGCTTCAAATCCGTGCTGCACACTGATTGGCATCATAATCTGTCTATTCTACTGGTGAATGCTCCCTGCATGAGCACAGATTAATGCCCTCACCAAAATAGTGTCCAGCATGTCTTACACCATAAGTATGAGTCCATGCTGTGATTGCCATTCTGGAACATTTTTGATGCTGATAAGGCAGGCACTACAGAGTCAGATTTTGCAGCATAAATATAGAACAATGAATTTTCATCAGCGTCAAAGGAAACTTCGAAACTCCCAAATCCCATCTCCAGACCGTTTTGTTTGCTACTTCAGTAACTCACATTGATGTCATGAAGAGATTCCCTTTGAATGGAACTCTGCATGCCTGCAGAGGTTCCCTTACTTTGAAATGTAACGATTGGAGGAATCCTCCATCTCCAGTTACTGAGGGAGCTGCTTCAACCCACGGTTAAGTCCAGATAGACTCATTAGAAAGAAAGCTGAAAAGATCAACCAAAAATCTAAATCTGATAATTAAATGGAACTTTCACCTAAGGCATGCATAAACTATGAAAGAAGGTCAATGGAAAAAATTAATTTTCAAAGGAACCTGTGATCCAAGGTTCAAATGAATATCACTAACCATCAAAAATGTAATCTCAATGAACATTCTGTAACTGGCTATTGATTTAATACCACATTAACTGGGTAGGGAAGAATCTCTAATGATTGAGACATTCTTTAAAAATCAGAAAACTACCTAATTATTCCACATGAATACCAATTCCCCCTGAGAATACCATTTAACCCTTAGACTGACAGCTCATTCAATGGGCTTGTGTACTCCCTAATCAGCCCATTATTTTTCTTTTGATCATATACTGAAGAATCACTGAGTACTAACCACGACAGTGCTACAGGCATGTTGGGATATCTTTACATTCGTAATAATATCAAAGTAATATGAATAAGATATCCAAAATAAAAACATTGCATTTGAAACGTGCTTTAAAAACTTCACTCCTTATCTTCCTCTCTTCCCAATTAGTTATCTCGGTTCTATAAGCTTTTATTTTGTTACTGAAGTTCCCTTTTTAACAGCTCCTCCAGCATTTCAACTGAAATTTAAAACAAGGTAGTTTTTAGTTGTTCAAATGCTCAATTTCTTCACTTGAAATTTCTCCTGCTTATGGCTCTAGTGGAAGTACTAACCTAGCAGAGAGAAAACGTTACATAGATATACAAAATCGACAACACAGGAACAGGCCATTTGGCCCAACTGGACTATGCTGGTATTTATACTCATGAATCTTTTCTTGTTCAAATGACCTTTTCTTAGCCCACCCCCATATCTCTCCATACCTTCATTTCTCATCACGTCTCCCCTTGAGTGCATCAATGCTTCAAATGTTTTGCAAGCCAGTGAGTTCAACATTCTTGCTACTCTATAAGTAAATATATTACTCCTTTTATCTGTTAGTGACTATCTTACATTTATATCTCCTCATTCTGGACTCAACCACAAGTCAAGATAGTTTCTCCACATCAATCCAATCAATTCCCCTTCATTATTTTGTGGGTCTCTTATCAGGCTTCCTTGTAGCCTTCTCTGGAGAAAAGGGTCCCAGCATGTTCAGTCTTTCCAGATAAGTGCATCCTCTAACATATTTGTAAATGTTTGCTGTACTTTTTGTTGTGCTTCAATATCCTTTCTGCGCTATGGATGCCGGAACTGCATACAGTACTCCCATAAGCATGGTTTTATAACGGGTTTTATCCCCATAACCAATTTAACATTACTTTCTTACTTATGCATTCCATTCCTCTTGAAATAAGTCCCAGTACTCTGCACTATGTGGTCTTATCAATTTGCATTTCTACTCCTAGTGATTTATTTATTTATGTTTCTAAATCTCTTCACTCCTCTTCGCTATTTAGTTTTTCACATTCTAAGAATTGAAGGATCTCCTTATTCCTCCTACCAAAATAAACCACTGCACACTTTGCTGTATTGAATTCCGTTTCCCATTTATCCGCCAATTCTGTAAGCCTGTTTCTGTCTTTCTTTGACAGAATGCCTTCATTTTCTGAGTCCAAATTATTTGTGTATATAGCGAAAAGCAATAGTGGCAGCACAGGTCCCTGCTGGGCACCATTCCCACTTTATGTCATTTTGAGAAACCTCCCTTAACTTCTAGTCTATGTTTTCTGTTTTGTAAGGTATATTTCAATCCATTCTGCTCCCTGTAGCAGGATTTTGTATTTTGGAACAGGACCTTGCAGCTATTGCCAGATAGCATGGGGTGAGCATGGTTGGGGGTGTTGATGGTTGTGTTAGAGTGGGTTCTCAGAATTTGTCTGGAGCACTCCCCATCCACCATCCCCAACACCCTACCCATGCTAGTGACACTGTGAACACAGGCCACCTGGTGTTTTCCAGTCAGCCTCTAATAATTGGCATTTAATTTATTTCAGTTTACTACATCCCGCTTATGGGCAGGTAGTCATTCGACCCCAGATCCGGCCTCAGGAAAAATGGCTCAGGGAGGAGGCTGTCGGATGGTGCCAGCAAACCAGTGTGGCAGCCAGCAACGCAAAGATATGTGCCCACTTAGCTCTGCCCATGTCACCATATTGGAGTGAAAATTTTGCTGGCCTAACCTCTGACTCGACATATCTTGATCTTTATCATGAACTTCTTATGTGTGACCTCATCAAAAGCCTTCAGAGTTTTACATGTACTTCATGGTTGTGGCTTCTGGTTTGTTTGAGAACAGTTAAAAGGCTGAGATTTGAACTAGGCACATCATTAAAGCAACAAAGTTATGAGCCAGTACTTGACAAGATAACTTATTTGGCAGATTAGGGAATTGGGAACACCAGTATTAGTGATCTCAGTAATGGTTATGTAGGAGCTAAACCGCTTGGCTCTTGTTACCCATATATTTTAAATATTTACATTGCCTTTTATGTTTAATAAAACTGCTTGGCATGTCTCACAATCTTTTAATGGTCATTGTAGAGCACATTCAATGATGTTCATTTTTTACAATGTACTACAACTCAAATTCAATACGGAGTCAATAAAACTGCTTTTATTAGAGTTTATTGTCAAACGATGGCAGAAAGAATGCTGTTTTTAAAGCCCACTAGTTAATATCCTGCAGCATGATACAGACTGAGTGAAGACCTAATGCAATATAGGTCAGACAGTGTTGGAGGGCAGGATGATAATTGAACCAAGTGAGGAACTTGGAGAGAGAGGAGGCAGATTGGGAGGGAGAACAGAAGAGTTCAGGAAAAGAACTGACAAAAAATCAGGTCAAGGGGATGGATGAAAATGCATGAAGGAAGGTGATGGAGAAAGGTGGATATGGATGAAAGCGGGAGAGGAAGGAAGAGGGGAGTTGTGATAAAGGAGGAGGTGCAGAATGGCTAAGGGGATCTTGAATGGGAAGTGCCAGGCAGGTGCTACTTTGCTACAAAATTGGTGGAAGGGACATGAAGACCCATTTAATTATGCAGTGGAAGAGGGAAAGTTGTGTCTTACTGCTCAGCGGGATGGAGTGGGGAAGAGAAAATGTTAAATGATAAGAAGTCACATTTTAGTGCTCAGTTGGTGGGACATTCCAAGGCTAGTTTCATTACTTAGTGATGGACTTTTTTGATGCACCATTTGATGGTGAGGGTTGCTTCTAATTGGATCCCTCCATTCTGCTCAGGCAGGACATGGACACATTGGTTTTGGTGCCTGGTTGGGAGTGAAGTTCAAACAGGTCACAACTTCTACAAATCAACTTCCAGGATGGTTAAATTAAAAGACAATGATTTAAGGGCATTGGAATCTGCTTGGCTATCATTGAGGGTGGCCCTGTTAGTTACACATAAAGTTGACTAAACAGGCCTTTTAAAATTAAATCAGACAAGGGACTAGAAGCACTTGAATTCTCAAAAAAACATGATGCACAAGGCCAATGAATGACGTCCATCTGTGAGTCAATGGACCTGGCTGTTCAACACAACAGCCATCTATTGTGATAGAACCATAGAACCATAGAACACTACAGCACAGAAAACAGGCCATTCGGCCCTTCTAGTCTGTGCCAAAATATTATTCCGCTAGTCCCATTGACCTGCACCTAGTCCATAACCCTCCAGACCTCTCCCATCCATGTATCTATCCAATTTATTCTTAAAACTTAAGAGTGAGCCCACATTTACCACGTCAGGTGGTAGCTCGTTCCACACTCTCACCACTCTCTGAGTGAAGAAGTTCCCCCTAATGTTCCCCCTAAACCTTTCCCCTTTCACCCTAAAGCCATGTCCTCTCGTGTTTATCTCTCCTAATCTAAGTGGAAAGAGCCTACTCGCATTTACTCTGTCTATACCCCTCATAATTTTGTAAACTTCTATCAAATCTCCCTTCATCCTTCTACGCTCCAAGGAATAAAGTCCTAACCTGTTTAATCTTTCCCTTTAACTCAACTCCTTAAGTCCCGGCAACACCCTAGTAAATCTTCTCTGCACTCTCTCAATCTTACTGATATCCTTCCTGTAGTTAGGCGACCAGAACTGCACACAATACTCCAAAGTTGGCCTCACCAATGTCTTATACAACCTCACCATAACATCCCAACTCCTATACTCAATACTTTGATTTATGAAAGCCAGTATGCCAAAAGCTTTCTTTACAACCTTGTCTACCTGTGACGCCACTTTCAGGGAATTATGTATCTGAACTCCCAGATCCCTTTGTTCCTCCGCACTCCTCAGTGCCCTACCATTTACTGTGTATTTCCTACCTTGGTTTGACTTTCCAAAATGTAACACCTCACACTTTTCCGCATTAAATTCCATCTGCCATTTTCTGGCCCATTTTTCCAGTTGGTCCAGATCTCTCTGCAATCTTTGAAAGCCTTCCTCACTGTCCACAACGCCTCCAATCTTAGTGTCATCAGCAAACTTGCTGATCCAATTCACCACATTATCATCCAAATCATTGATATAGACAACAAACAACAATGGTCCCAGTACAGATCCCTGAGGCACACCACTAGTCACAGACCTCCAGTCTGAGAAGCAATCATCCACTACCACTCTCTGTCTTCTCCCACAGCCAATTTCGAATCCAGTTTACAACCTCTCCATGGATACCAAGTGTCTTCTGAACTAACCTCCCATGTGGGACCTTGTCAAAGGCCTTACTAAAGTCCATGTAGACAACATCCACAGCCTTTCCTTCATCTACTTTCTTGGTAACCTCCTCGAAAAACTCTACAAGGTTCGTTAAGCATGACCTACCACGCACAAAGCCATGCTGACTATCCTTAATCAGCCCTTGGCTGTCCAAATAATTATATATCCGATCTCTCAGAACACCTTCCAATAATTTACCTACTACTGACGTCAGGCTCACTGGCCTGTAATTGATGACCAATGACACAATGTTACCTGAACCCCATGTACTTAATGGGTCACATAATGTAAGAGTTTAATCTGAAACCATAACCTGAAGTTATAACTTAGAGCTCCTTTCTTCTAAAATTTAAGATAACAGAGATAAAAGTAGAAGAATAAATGATAAGGAGTGTTTGGGGAAGGCAATAAAGTTCACAGTAGGAATGAAGAGCATAGCATCTAAGAGGCAGGTTACTAACCGTTCATAATCACTGTTTTTAAGTCAACAGTAAAACTTTACTGAATCAAAATATTTAATTCTACAAGTAATGGAATAGCCAAATGAAAACTAGCCACCCCATCCTGGATTTTTAAACAAATAAAACGGCACATGTGCCAACCTGCTGCATGCACACTTATGCAAACACTAAGTTGGCATAGAGTGTCTTTTGTTAATACTTTAAATGACAGGTACGTTTCCAAAAATATTTGAACTGCATTAGGGATGAAATCACGAAGGGTACTGTGAGCTGAGTTTCAAGCACTACAATCATCCTTTCCTCCTTCCTGTCAGTGAGGCTGCCTGCAGTACGAAGGGGTTCGCTTCACGGAAAGAAGAGTCAAGCTAGATTGTAAGGGCTTGCTTTCCAGATGGGACTGTAATTTTTGGCGAAGAAGAAAAAACCATTGGGAATCCTTGCTGACTTTGATATGTTGTGAAGGGCATAAATATTTAATGAGTCAAAATCCTTGATCCTCTAAGTGTTGAGAACAGAGGCATGAAAAGCAGAATTTAAAAATATATATTTTTTGCAAGTTATAAGAATGTGCCCAATGCAAGATTTGTGTATTGTGTGTTTTGTTGCACTGTGTATTGTACTGTGTGTTGTAGTATACTGTGGGTTATGTTGACTTTTTAATGATTTTCTTACTTCATTTTCAGTCACATAAAAAGGAGGCATCTCCATTGTAAGATCAGAATCCCCTCCAAACGGACTTTATGAAATATCAAAATCCCAAAACCCATAGACACAAGCACTGCAAATAAACAGGCCAAAACTCAACATGCAAAACACACAGAGGCAGGCTATATTGTCAAGGGTTAATTTGCAATGTTGAAGCAAAACCGATACTATCAAAGGCTTTGGGACATTATCATAACATTGACACAAGATAGCTGCCATCAGATAACTCAGTTAAGAAACAAATACAAAAATACCTGGAAAAACTCAGCAGGTCTGACAGCATCTGCGGAGAGGAATACAGTTGACGTTTCGAGTCCGCATGAATCTTCTGAAAAGTCATGCGGACTCGAAACATCAACTGTGTTCCTCTCCGCAGATGCTGTCAGACCTGCTGAGTTTTTCCAGGTATTTTTGTTTTTGTTTCAGATTTCCAGCATCCGCAGTATTTTGCTTTTAACTCAATTAAGAAGCTGGGAAGGCCATTGTAACAAATGGCCCTAGACAACAGCTATCATACAAACAACATCAACAACAGCCAAGAAGGAGAGGAACCTGTTCCATGCATATCAGCCTGGTAGCCAGATATACTTCACCTGGAACCATTGTTTAGGTTGTGGAAACATCAGCAATGAATGGGTCTGTCTGGACCAAGGCAAGTAACAGACTAAAGAGATTAAATGGTGCTAAGACTTCAGGAAATATGTTCATCACTTAGCAGAAAGTCCTCAGGAAATGCATTTTGATATTTTCAATAAGGATCACTATAAAAGGCCAAGATCGAAGTGTCTGGCACTGCAGTCAGAGGAGGATTAGGGCTGGTCACCTTGTCTCAGGCCTACTTTCAACACCAGACAGACCAGCCGTGTTGGGGATTGTAAGTGTTTTCAGCCATTTCATGGTGATATTAGCTTGAAGGTTTTGGAAGGGTCAAGAACGATCAACCTGACTCATAAACCTACAACTTTCTGGAACTCCCTTCCTAACAGCACTGTGGGTGTACCTACATCACATGGACTGCAGTGGCTCAAGAAGGCAGCTCACCACCACCTTCTCAAGGGCAATTAGGGATGGGCAATAAATGCTGGCCCAGCCAGCAAAGCCCATATCCCGTGAATGAATTATAAAAAATTTCGCCGGAAGGACCAACCATTTGAGGTGTTGTAAGTTATCAGCCAAATCCGAGGGGTATTGGGGATTAGGTCTAAAAGGTAATTTAGGGTAACCAGCAATTCCTGAGGGAGCTGAGTTGAATTGAGGAAAGTGTTGAGCAGAAACGTGGGGTTTTGCCTGTGGTTTTTCTGTACAGGCTTTTTAATAAGCCATGGGGTTTTTATGTGTTTACAGGAAGCCGAAGTTAAATTGGGGAGGGATTTAAATCGGGATAACCATTTAGGTGTTGTGTCGTGTCATTTACACTAGTTTAGAGCTCTTGTATCAGGATGTCAGGAGTGTTTTAATAAATGAGTTTGTGGTTGAGCCATACCCCATGTCTGTTAATTTTGTCCTTTATAAAATCCTAAAGTCAAGAACCCTCAGTAAAGTGAACCACTTACACCACTGCAGCTTTTTAAATTCATTATCAGGCTATGTATTGGAATAAGACCAACAGTTGTTGCATATCGCTAATTGCCTATCAGAAGGTGGTGATGAGTCTCCTTGAACTATTGCATTGTGATGAATGTACTCCGACATAAAAACAGAATCATAGTAAACCATTTCACCCTTCAAGTCCATTCCACCATTCAGTGAGATCATGGCTGATATGTGATCTAAATCCATTCACCTGCTTTTGTTCCCTATCCCTTATACCTTTGATTAACATAAATCTAACAACTGGAGATTGAAAATTAACATTTGACCTAGCATCAACTGTCCTTTGCAGAAGAGAGCTCCAAGCTTCAGCCACCCATTTCAGAAGTATTTGCTAACTTCATTCCAGAAAAGTCTAGCTCTAACTTTTGACTATGCCCCCTAGTCCTAGACTCTCCAGCCAATGAAAATAGTTTTACTCTATCTACCCTATCTGCTACCCTTAATATCTTGTAAACTTCAATCAAATTACCCCTTAGTCTTCTAAGTTCCAGGGAATACAACGCTAGTGTGTGTGATATCTCTTTGTAAGGTAACCCAGGTATCATTCTAGTAAATCTATGCTGCACTCCCTCCAAGGCCAATATATCCTTCCTACGCTGTGATGCCCAGAACTGTTCACTGTACTCTAGGCACACTTTAACTAGGGCTTTGTATAGCTAACACAAATTCTACTTCTTTGTATTCTAGTGGTATAGATATAAAAGACAACCATCCATTAGCATTTTTGATTATTTTCTGAAAATGTTCATGGCATATTAATGATCTGTGTACCTGCAACCCCAAGTCTCTTTTGACCTCCACTGTTTCTAGCTTTTCACCATTTAGGAAGTATTCTGTTCTGTCCTTTATGAAGACCACAAATTTGCCTACACTGAGATCCATTTGCCACAGTTTTACCTATCCACTTAATATCTCTTTGTAATTTTATTCTTCCAGCTACAATATTTATAATATCAACTTCTTTGTGTCACTGACAAACTTGAATATGTGGATTCTATCTTATCATCTTAGTCATTAATAAACATGGTGAATAGTTAAGGCCCCAACATAGATTCTTGTGGGACACCACTAGTCACATCTCGACAACTAGAGTATCTTCCCATTATTCCTATTACTTTATCTCAAGCTGCTCAGCCAATTTTCTAACCAGGGCAATAATTTGACTTCAATTTCATGAGCTAACAGTGTTACTAAGTGGCAATTCCTTGATTTTGAACCAGTGGAGATGAAGGAATGCCAATATTCATTTAATTTGGGATGGTGCCTGTTTGGAGAAGAATCAGAGAGAATGCTATTGCCATGCACCTGTTGCCCTTGTCCTTCAAGGTGGTGGAATTTGTGGATTTGGAGGTGCTAACAAAGAAGGTCCAGCAAGAATACAAAAGTGGTGATGATTAGATTAGAGAATTAAGTTGTCAACCACTATGATATTTGTTTCCCTGAGCTCTGCTTTTGATTCTACCATGAATTATAGGAAAAGGAAAGTGAGGAATGCTGCCACTTCTCCCCGTGAATTTCCACAACACACCAAAAAAAGGCTCAATTCATTTTAATGTTTTTCACCATGTTTACGCGACAGAGAGAGCTGAATTAACCAAATGTTTTTGTTCACTCAGGTCCTATGTATTCTTTTGAATGCTACATCTTCTGCGAGCTTTTTTGTTGGTTCAGACAATCGGTTTCTAGATTTAACTAAAAATGCCCACCACCATTAAAGAGACAAGATCGGGTGTAAAAACTAGGTGCCAAACTCCTTCATATCAGCACAGAAGTTATCACCTCCAGGTGGTAGTGTTGCTGCAGTTTCCCATTGTGGTTGTTGCTTTATAACTTCCAGCCAGCACCATCACACCGCTGCGAGTGCCATGTGTCAGGTTATCTGCAGGATTTCATTCTCTGATTCATCACTTATAACATTCCCTCATGTCTAGCTTCTTCTGAGCTGATTGTCAAAGGAACCAGCTATCTCTAGTTCTATTGTAAACATACTCCTAGAAATCAAATTAAGCACTAACTTGTGCTGTTAAATCAATCTGCTGGCACCTTGTTATGCACTGCCATGTCTTAGTCAATTATTTTAAACAATTTTACTGCTAGTCACATTGTTAGCACCAAACTGGCTGTCTGGCTTATTAATGTTCATTAGGTGGGCAGCTATTTTATCGCCTGAAGGAAAGTTCTGCAAAGTTTCCCTTTGACCCTCCCAAAGACGATCAAGCACATCTGAAGGGCATTTATTTATCCACAAATCCTGATTTTGTTTCTAAACTTGGCTGGTAGGCATAAATGAATCAGAACCAGGACTGTTATTGGAAGAATCCACAATTAATGCCAGGAGTCCCAACAAAGCCAAACTGCTTGAAATAAATTAAGTACTGATGGAAAGTTGTCATTTGGAACAATATAAATGTTATGCAGGCAGATTGATTGGAATTGACTCACATCTGCCTCTGAGGAAAAGCATCCTCTTGTGAATACCAGTCCTAAATGCCTTTTGGAGATCCAATATTGGAGGTTCTTTTATAAAAGAACTGAATCATTATGGCGACAGATTGGACACATGACAAATTTCCAGAAGGTTTCTGTTTTTTTTAATTCATCTCAAGATGCTATGGCAAAGTAAATCTGGGATGTTGTTAATTAGTCAAATGTATCATTCGATCAGAAAGTTAGCTGCCATGATTATACCAAGGGAAGAAACTTTTGACGAACTTGATAAAGGAACAATTCAGTCTAAAATATTTAATTAGTGTTGAAAGATTCAAATTTAGCCACAATAAAACAAATAGAAACAAATGAATAAAAACAAACTGGCAGTTCTGTGAAGCAGAAATAGAAACAATGGGCTGAATTTTATGCGGATGGCAGGGTCCCTGCCCCCATTGGAGCTGAACTTGCCTATGCTTGGCCAGATCGCCCAGCAGCCATTTAATGGCTGTCAGGCTTTAATTTGCTTGAGACAGGACTTCTTTCCCCATCAAAGAGGAAATCTTGCTTCTGAGAGCTGCCGGCCAGTCAAATGGCCAGCAGCTCACTTGTACCAGCAGCGCCAACACATGGACACTGCTGTGACTACAGCAAGTACCAGAAGAAGAGGTGCCAGGAGCACAGAATGAAGTGAGTCCAGGATCTTGGTGGGCCAAGCTGGCAGACCCCGGTGAGGAGGTCTGGGCTGGGGTTGACTAGGCCAGGGGAAGGGAAACATGGTGGTGGAGTGGAAACCTTGCAGGGGTCTCTGATGGGAATTAGGCTCCCAAAGAAGAGACACACCCTGCTACCCATCCCTCCCCAGCCTAGCTCCCAGGTCGCCAGCTTTTACTGGGCGGCCTGGACACTTGGTAAAATTGTCAGTGGCAATGCAATGACGCCCTTAAGTGGCCGCTTAAGAGCTTCAAATGGCCCATAGGCAAGTGGGCCATCTAATGCCTCAGCCGCTGATGGAAAAATACCCACGGGGGCAGGCAAGTGTGGATGGGGGTGGGTAGGGGTGGATTGGCAATGGGAATGGCACTGCTTGCACAGCACCCAATTTTCCACCCGTGCCCCCACTTGCCATCCCACTTTGGGGGTGGGGAGCATGAATTCAGCCCAAAAATGTTTGAAGTTCACAACGTACTTTCAGTATCTGTAGTGAGAAAAGACAATAGTAATAAAGAGGGCAGTGAGGGGCAAGAGTTTCTAGAGTGTGCTCAGGAAAATTTTCTGCAGCAGTAAGTTTCCAGTCCAATCAGAAAGGAAGCACTGCCAGACCTCATTCTTGGGAATGAGGTGGGCCATGTGGATCAAATGTCAGTAGAAGAACATTTAGGAGACAATAATCATTGTATCATAAAGATTAGGTTGGCTATGCAAAGACCAATGCAGAGTAAGAATAATTAACTGGGGAGAAGCCAACTTCAATGGGGTAGGATTGGATCTGAGCTAGAGAAACTGGATTCAAAGGTTGGCAGGCAAAGTGGTACCTGAACAATGGACTACCTTCAAAGAAGAGATAATATGGGCACAGTCAAAATATATTCCCACGAAGGGGAAAGGTAGGGCAAACAAATCCAGAGCTCCCTGGACAATAAAAGAGGTAAAGATTAAGATGAAAGAAAAGTGTGCTTATAACTGATGTCAGGTGGCTAATAAAACAGAGAACAAAACTGAATATAGATGGTTCTGAGGGGAAGTGAAAAAGCAAATAAGAGAAGCAAAGAGAGATTATGAAAAGAGACTGGCAGCTAACAAAAGGGAATTCCAAAGTATTCTATAGGCATACAAGTAATAAAAAGGTAGTAAAAGGAGGATTGGAGCCAATTAGGAACTATTAGGATCTATGTTTAGAGACAGGGGGCATAGCTCAGGTATTATGTGGATATTTTCTATCTGTTTTTACCAAGGAAGAAGATGCTACCCAGGCCAATGGGAAAGAGGAGGTAATTAATACACTTGAAGAATTTAAAATTGATAAAGAGGAAGCATATATTGGAAAGACTGTCTGTACTTAAAGTTGATAAGGAACCAGGACCAGATGAGATGCATTCAAGAATACTGAGGGAAGTGAGAGTGGAAATTATGGAGGCACTAGCTATAATTTGCCAGTCTTCCTTTGACTCTGGGATGGTGCTAGAAGACTGTAGTTTTGCAAATGTTGCACCCTTGTTCAAAAAAAGGTATAAAGATAAGCCAGCAACTACAGGCCAATCAGTTTAACTTTGGTACTGGGGAAACTTTTAGAAACTAATTCAGGCCAGAATTAATACTCGCTTGGGCAAATGTAGGTTAATTGAAGGAAGCCAGCATGGATTTGTTAAGGGAAAATCATGTTTAACTAACTTACTAGAGTTCTATGAAGAGTTGTTGAGGGTAATGCAGTTGATGTGGTGAACATGGATTTCCAACAAACATTTGATACAGTGCCACACAACAAACCCACAAGCAAAGTTACAGCTCATGGAATAAAAGCAACAGTAGCAACATGGGTGCGAAATTGGCTGAGTGACAGGAAACAGAGTCGTGGCTAATGGATGTTTTTTCAGACTAAGGAAGGCTTGTAGTGGAGTTCCCCAGGGGTCTGTGTTGGGACCTTTGCTCTTCCTGATATATTAATGATCTAGGCCTTGGTGTACCGGGCACAATTTCAAAATTTGCAAATGATCCAAAACTTAGAACATTGTGAACTGTAAGGAGGATAGTGTAGGGCACAGATAAACTGATGGAATGGGTTGGCAAGTGGCAGATGAGGGTCAATGTGGAGAAGTGTGAAGTGATTTATTTTGGTTGGAAGAACATGGAGAGACAATGTAAAATAAAGAGTACAATTCCAAAGCGGGTGCAGGAGCAGAGGGATCTGGAAGTATATGTGCATAAGTCATTGAAGGTTGTCGGACAGGTTGAGAGAGCAGATATTAAAGCATACAGTACCTTAAGCTTTATTAATAGGGGAATAGAGTTGAAGAGCAAAACTGGAGTATTACATCAAGTTCTGGGCGCCATCCTTTGAGAAAAGTGAGAGGGAGCGGAGTGATTCACAAGAAAGGTTCCAAGGATGAGGAACTTAACTTACGTTGATTGATTGGAAAAGTTGGGGCTGTTTTCTTTGGAGCAGGCACAGATTTAAGGTAATTGGCAAACAAAGCAATGGCAACAAAAACTTTTTCACACAGTGAGTGGTGACGATCTGGAATGCACTGCCTGAGAGTGATGGAGGCCAGTTCAATTGAAGGATTCAAAAGGGAATTAAATTGTTATCTGAAAAGGAAGAATGTGCAGAATTACAGGGTGAAGGTGGGGGATTGGCACTAGGTGGATTGCTCATTCGGAGAGCTGGCGCAGACACGATGGGCCGAATGACCACATTCTGTGCTGTAACAATTCTGGATTCTGTGACAGGTCCAGGTGCATATATTTCATTAGTTGTAGCATTAAGTTAATTTTATAGATGCCGGCATATGCTGTATAAATCCAATGTTGCTCAGTTTCCTGTAATCTAATCACTTTCTGGCTGAATGGAGGAAGTGGTCCAAAAAAGAATCATTCAGAGACAGATTTATATGAAACCTCAGCTCAAACACAATTCAGAAAAACCTTTTAGAAGATAATATAGCATTGTAAAAAAAAAAGCATCTAACCCTGCCTTGAGCATGGGAGTTTTGGATAGACATGCAAGTATCTTGCAACAAAAGGCTGCAACAAAACATTGAGAACAGAACCTAAAGAAAGCGAATTTGTGGTGGGAAAATGAAACACAAATGAGATTCTTTTCTTGATAAAACAGTGAAACTGTCAGCAAAGTATTGAGATTAGGCAGAAAGCATTCCTAAAAAGACAACATTTACAGGAAATCCTTGATAAAATAGGATTATTTTTGTTAAGGGCCAAACAGAACATCAGTAACTTTAAAACAATCGCATAGAGACCACAAAGATTTTGACTATAATAGTGGAACTATGTAACTGAGGAATAGGAGTGGTTAGTTTTTTAAGGTTAAGTTGGCAAAATCATGACAGACTGCAAAATTCTGATTCCAAACAAAGAATAAAAGCTTGGAAATGGAATTAGAGATGAATCATTTGCTATCCATTTTAACAACAAAGAACTTTGCTTAAGAAATTTTGATAATAAATGTGAATTTTTTCTAAAATCCTAGACAGGAGAGGCAGCGCCTGTCATTGGAAAAATGTCTGTGACATTTAGAGATCAGACAGTTATCTTTGCATTTTGTTCAAGATAAAGGTCGATCTTTATTTGGACAAAATTGGCAGTTCTTCACATAATTGAAATAGGAAAAAATTAAAGTCATAACATGGATATAGACAGTTATTCTGAAAGTATTTGGTCTTTTATGATAACAACAAATTATATAACACATAGAGGCTAAATTAAGAGCAAACATGGCTACCACTCTAAAATCTCTGGGAGATACACTGGGGAACCAATATCATGTGGGAAACCCATAGTAAGTTTAGCGCATCTGTCAGTCACTTTTAAACACAGCTATCTCATTACTTTCAGGTTTCCCATCCAATCAGTCCTGGCGGGTGTGATGAGGACCGACATGACACAATCACAACTCCAGTATTTAAATGGACAAGCTTCAATTGGCAGGAACTTGGAGTTAGAAGCAACAGATGAAAAACTATCACTATGGAATCAAAACAATCAAAGGCTGCATCCCACTTTAATGATGCATACTTTGTTGTGCTGCTGAGGATATTGAGCGAGAAATACAATCCCTCCCACACTGGGAGAAAGAAACCTACTGTACACACTAAGGAGACAAGGCTGGAGGTGACATAACAGGTCACCAGTAGGAATTGCCCATTGCTGTAGCCTAGGAAGCACTTTAATGATCTTACTAGGTCAGGAAAGGTGAATATAGTTGTGCATTCACCTACGCCCTGCTGTGCACAGCATCTTAACCCGTTACTCTGCTTTATCTATGCCATCACATCACTCTTCGCCCCCAGTTACCTTGCATGTCCTACAATCATGCTCTTTCTAAGCATTCTCTCCCTCACATCCCCATCTATCCATGCACCAATCCTGCACATGCTCATTCCTATGCAATGTCTGCCTCTCACTTATCGTCATCCTCACCAAATGCACAACAAGGATTATCCACTGATGACATGGTTCATGACTCTGCCTGGAATTCACATTCACAGCAAGGCCCATGCTGCTTCAAGGGACATTATTGAGCACACCATTGGTGCCCTCAAGCAATGTTCCTGCTCCCTGGATCGCTCTGGAGGAGTTCAGTGGTACTCAGCTGAACAGGTAATGAAGGTTTGAGGTGGTATGCTGAATGCTGCACAACCTGGCTATTATAAAAGAACAGCTCGTGTTACAACCCATCAGTTGACTCCTCAGATACTGAAGCAGTCCATGTCCATATGCAGCAAGACCCAAACAATATTCAGGCTTGTGCTGATAAATTGAAAGTAACATTCATGACACACAAGTTCCAGGCAATTACCATCTCCAACAAGAGAGAATATAACCCTCTCCCCTTAACATTTGAAAGCATTACCATCACTGAATCTCCCACCATCAACGTCCTGGAGGTTAGCATTGACCAGAAACTTAACTGGACCAGCCAGCTGAATACTGTGGCTATAAGTGCAGCTCAGATGTTGAGGGTTCTTCAGTGATTAACTCAGCTCCTGTCTCCCCAAAGCCTGTCCACCATCTACAGGCGCAAGTCAAGAATGTGACGGAATACTCTCCACTTACCTGGATGAGTACAGCTCCAACAACACTCAAGAAGCCCAACACCATCCAGGGCAAAGCAGCCCACTTGATCAGCACTGACTTAAACATTCACTCCTTCCACCACTGATGCACAGTGGCAACAGTATGTGTTGCATATAATATGCATTGCAACAACTCATTGAGCCTCCTTTGATAGTACCTCCAAACCCATGACCTCTCATATCTAGAAGAACAAGGGCAACATATGCATGGGAACACCACATCCTGCAAGTTCCTCACAGGCCATCTTGCTTTTGCATACACTATCCAGACTTGGAACAATATCACAGTTCGTTCACTGTCGCTGGGTTAAATTCCTGGAACTCCCTTCCTAACAGAACTGTGGGTGTACCTATGGCACATGGACTTCAGCGGTTCAAGAAAGTGGCTCAGCACCACCTTCTCAAGAGCCGTTAGGGATGGGCAACAAATGCTGACCTGACTAGTGATGCTCACATCTCATGAAGGAATAAAACAAAAAGTGAAGCTGAGGACCATGAGCACAAGAAGGAGGTACAAGTGGATGAGGGGCATTTGCAACATGAATTGGAGGAACATGAACAGGAAGGGGAAGGGAGAAGCCTCTTTCTGCCTGGGCTTTATGTGAACAAATAATTCATGAGCGACACCAGTAATCTCAACCACAACTCCCCATTCACTAACAGTCCCACACTCCTTACTGTCACTCTATCATTGATTATCACATTATCTTCTTTCTGAAAATACAAAAATAGAAGTCATCTGAAAATGCAAGTTGTATTCATAAATTTGGATTACAGTCATGAAAAAATGCATACAAAGAAATGAATCACCCTTGTGCAATCCGTGAATGACTATTCTGTGTATCTTTGCCTCTCCTAGTGCTCCAAGAGCTGCCTCCATCATGGCTGAAAGACTGCTGATCTTCAATTGAGTTGGTGGCAGATGGCCTTGGATGGTGCCTTGAGTAATTGTGAGCCTACAAGACCCAGATCAGATTGCATTATCTGTGGTTAACTAAGAGAGTTAAGAATAGTATCAGCTTGAAAGTAAGCACATACAATACTGTGAAGATTAATAGTAGGTCAAAAGATTAGGCAAATTTTAGGAAACAGCAAATAATGACTAAAAAAAAAATGAGGGAGAAATTAGAGTATGAGAGAAAACTTCCTAGAAATATAAAAGAGTAAGGGTTTCTACAAGAATTTAAAAAGGAAAGGAGTAACTAAAGTGAACATTGGTGCTTTAGAGGGTGAGACTGGGGAATTAATAATGGGAAACAAGGAAATGGCAGAAGCATTGAACGGGTATTTTGTGTCTGTCTTCACTTTAGAAGACACAAATAACACACAAGAATAGTTGAAAATCAAAGGGTAAAAGGGAGGGAAGAACTAAAATCAATCACAATCATATGGAAAAGGTACTGGAAAAACAATTAGAACCAAAATCTGACAAGTCCCCTGGACCTGATGGCCTGCATCCTGACCGCAGAGATAGTGGATGCATTGGCACCAATCTTCCAAAGTTCCCTAGACTCTAGAAAGGACCCAGCGGATTAGAAAATCACAAACATAACACAAACCTGTATTCAAGAAATAAGGGAGACAGAGAGTAGGAAACTATAGGCCAATTAATCTAACATCTATCAGAGGGAAAATGCTGGAATCCATTATTAAGTAGGTGATAACAGGACTTTTGAAAATCGGAATATAATCTGGCAGAGTCAACATGGTTTTGTGAAAGGGAAATTATGTTTGACCAATTTATTAGAGTTCTTTGAGGATGTAACAAACAATGTGGATAAAGTGGAGCCTGTAGATGTGGTGTATTTGGCTTTCCAAAACACATTTGATAAGGTGTCATCTCTAAGATTACACCACAAAGTGAGAGCTCGTGGTGTAGGGGGTAACATATCAGCATAGAGATTTGTTAGCCCACAGGAAGCATAGGGTAGAGATCAATGGGTCAATTTTGGGTTGGCAAGCTGTAACTAGTGGACTGCCACAGGGATGAGTGCTGAGGCCTCATCTATTTACAAGCTATATCAATGACTTAGATGAAGGGACCAAGTGTACGGTAGCTAAATTTGCTGATGACACAAAGGAAAATAAGTTGTTAAGGGGACATTAGAGTCTATAAAAGGATTTGAATAGGTTAAGTGAGTAGGCAAAAATTTGGCAGATGGAGTATAATGTCAGAAAATGTGAATGTGTCCACTTTGGAAGAAAGAATAGAAAAGCAGCATATTAGTTAAATGGAGAGAGATTGCAGAATTCTGCAGTACAGAGAGATATGGATGTCCTGGTATATGAATCACAAAAGGCTACAGGTACAGCAAGTGATTCCCCCTTCCTGACTCCTCAGACACCCTTACTTCTTCCACTACCTTTAGTCCTTCGCCCCTCCTGACTCTTTCATCCAGCCTTACTTCTTCCTCCACCCTTACTTTTTCCTCCAGTCTTATTCCCTTCCCTCTCCGTACTCCTTCCTCCCCCCCGGAATTCCTCCCCTTTCCGCACTTCTCCCTCCCCCCGGACTCCTTCCCCCCTCCGCACTCCTTCCCCCCTCCGCACTCCTTCCCCTCTCCGAACTCCTTCCCTTACACTTTCCACCCTCCTTTCACCTACCTCCCCAGTTGTCGTCTTCTCCCATTACCCCCTCCTCCCCCATACTTCCTCCCCCCCTTGCAACCTCACCCAAAAACACTTTCATTTCTCCCCCCCACCCCCACTTTCCAGCCTCATCCCATCCTGAGATCTTCATTTCCCCCTCCCCATCCCAACCCCACACCCCCCCCACAACACCTTTTCCTCTTCCAGTCGATCCTAGACCTTCCTCTCCCACCCCCCGGTACATCTTCCTCTCCCAAACACAGCTGGACCTACCTCTCCACCCCCTTGACCATCCATTGTGAGCAGACCCTCAATGGTGGCTTTCCAATTTCTGTGAGCTCATTTGGGACGGAGCCATGTCAATGAATATCCACCCAGCATGCCATGCACATTCCTCCAGTGTGCCATTGCTGTCGGGCTCCAGCATCTTCTGCTCCTCGGATCCACAATATGAGCAAGGCCCTGGCAGTAAGTCCTGTTTTCTGCACATCACACTTGTCAAGAGGTGTTCTGCACTGGCTTGCAATCACGTTGATGTGGGCGGATGATGCAGCAAGTGGGGGATGCTGGGAGATGATTCTGACAGGTTGGCCTTTTAATAACATGCAGATATATTACAATGGGATTCCCGACATCTGATGGTGGGAATGCAGCCCGCCATCGACGGGCTGAGCAGACTATCACAAACTGGTTTCACAACACCTTCAAACCGATTTCAAACTGACTGAATTGAAGAGTGGATGAGACTAGTACTGCAGTTGGTATGATATATCATTTGAAGCTGAACTCAGTCACCTTGACAACTCGTGCGAGATTGCTAAACTTCTTCCTGCACCTCATCCATGGTTTTGGAGCAACAGTCCTGACATTGATATCCACTGTTTCCGCTTTCCCCTGATCATATGGAGGGCTCCCGCCAGCCACCTGCAGATACAGAATGCCTCTTCTTCTTTTCTCGACCTCTTCCACCAAGACCTCAGGTGCATTGTCTGAAAGTTTTGGTGCTCACTCTTTCGCATGTTCAGCCATTATAAAACATATCTAAGTCAAGATTGCCTGTTTGAAAAAACACCCACCACTTCTTGCAGCCACAATGCACCTTCCCTTTAAGAGATGCAAATTGTCTTTAAATAGTGTTAGCTTTTGCAATACTGGACCCCCTGCAGCCAATGAACAGTACATTGTTGCCTCCAACAATTATGTAGAAGAGGAGGCAGACTGAATTTAACATGCTACCTGTATCACAATGAAGAGACACAGGTTAATCGCGTACCACAATCCCCATGTCCATTTTCATGGTTTAGCCATAAGAAAGTAAATAATACAAGCAGGAGTAGTCCATACAGCCCCTCAAGCCTACTCCGTCATTCAATATGATTATGGCTGATCTTCAGCCTCAACTCTACTTTCCCGCCTGCTCCCCATATCCCTTGATTCCCTGAGAGTCCAAAAATCTATCTCAGCCGTAAATGTATTCAACGGTGGAGATTGAGAAACAACCTTTCAGTGAATACCCTGTTCTCCAATTTCCCCCTTAATGGCTTTGGCCCTCCCAATAATTAACTGGGAGAATTTTGGCTCATCCAAAACTGGATGGCGGACAAGCATTGTGACAGCACACGGCAGCAGAGGCATTGGATTGGATTTTCAATTGCTGGGCCGGGGGCTGGGGTGTTGAGTAGGGGAGGGGGTTCTGGACCCTGTGTGGTTGTAATTTAAAAATCACAGTCCTAGAGATTGCCTTTGGGTCCCTTCAGGACATTCTGCAATTTTCAAAGTGATGGGGGGAGGGAACAAGGAAGTCACTCATCTCCAATTAAAGGGCCCAATAAGCTCCTTCCTTCAGGGGCTTATTAGTGGCCTGGGGAGGCAGGACTATTTTTTTCAACGAAGATTACAGTGAACCCAACGAGTCTGGTACAGGTTACTACACAGCTGTTGGGTTTGCTGCAGGATGAAAAAATGTTTTTTTTAATGCATAAAATTATCAGGCCCTCAGGTATCCTGCCCTGGTTCATATGATTACCTCAGTTTTACCAATTCGCACTGCGTCCCATGCCTTTATACTGCTGCCCTCTTAGAAACTGCCTGCTCTCTTCAGCTCATGGCTGCTGCCCGCTTTTGCCACTGGAGCCAATCAGGCAGCTCTCACCTCCTGGAAACGCTCAGCATCATTAATTGGGCACCAAGCTCACCTCCTGCCCAGTTAGGGCATCAGCATTCAAAAACAACACTGTGTGAGCGATGCAATTGAGGGAGGTTGGGATCCAGAAGTCATCCGGGTGTCAGATCCCCAACCCGCTTTGAAAATCTGGCCCTTTTTCAAAGGTAGTGGAGTGATAGAGCTGGTTATTATCAGTTTACCTGTCTGTGGTTGATGCCACCAAGGGGCAGCATATACCTGAGAAAGAGCAAGATGCCAAGGTTCGTTCTCTGTAGGTTAAAAGGGTATGGTACCACTGCAGGGAACTGAGCTCTTATAACTTCTAGTGTCACTTAAAGACAGGTAATAGTTCCTTGTTGGTGATCAAGTGTCAAGCCATTTTGTAGGTCTGAAAAATAAACTAATATTTAGTGAGACTGTGCCAGATTTCTTTTCACTAAAATAATCGTAAATTCACTGCATTAATGACAATTTATGCCCATCATGGCAGCTTTGTGAAAGGCCTCAGTAGCTTGATTCCTTGAACCATGATATTTACCTCCCCCTACCAGCCCACCCTCCTCCCCTTTCCCTCCCTGCCGACCCCTTGCCTTCCAATCTCAACACTGTGTTCAACAATTAAAGATCATCACCACTGCTCCCAATTTTGCAGAGAGCTGCTGTTGGCATGCTTCTGTTGTTGCCAATGTAGCTCATGTAGACCCAGCTTTTGTTTCATTACGTGTCCCATACGATACCCTTTTGCCTTACACCATCATCCCTTTCTTCATTTAGTCTCTCCTGCCTTCCAACCTATCATCGACCTTCCCTTCTGCTCTTTCCTTCCCACTTTTCCTGCTTTTGTACTTGCTTAAAAACTGTTACATCTCTAACTACTTCCAACTCTGATGGACGGTCGTCAACCTGAAACATTAGCTCACCACAGGAATCTTAAATAAGAACAGAAAATGCTATTTGAACTCAGTTTTTCCAGAATGTTCTGTTTTATTTAAGATTCCCTATTTCGTCATCAAATACTATTTCAAAGTATCCTTTTTACAGTGTAAAATTCTCCATTTTTGTGGACAATATTTTTATTTTCCTTCTCTCCTTCAAGAAAAGCATCTTAACTTTCCCTGGTCAAGACTTTGTAACCTTCACCCACTGTGACGTCCTTAATAATATTAAGGCGAGTTTCATCCTTTACCATGATTTTGGCCTCAAGTTTGGTCGAAGCCCTGATTTTACTTAGGCCTCATAAATATGCATCTTTTGGTTAAGGCCATGACCATACTGGAGTACGGTCCCATGGTGTTCTGAAGCCCTCTCATGATATATCTAAATTGGCAGCTTTTGAGCATCAGCCTCGAGCATGAATGTCAGATGAAAACCAGATTAGGCTGGTTTTGTGATTAGCTCCTGCTGGATGAGCAGTCTGCCAGCACTCTGCCAATATTCACCTATGAATAATATCGACTTGAATAAGGTAACAAAGGCAATCATTTCTCTTTAACTCCAAAAAGGACTTAGTGGGCGGAATCTTGTCGTCTTTGAAGATTTTTTGAGGTCATAGACCAAAAGCGGGTTCTGTGTGATCTTATCGGTGGCAGCCAATTAAGAGGCCACCTCTGGCAGCAGGAAGAACTGGTAACTGGCTGGGCCAATAGGAGGGCCTGCAGAGTTGTGCTGTGGCAGCCCCACCAAGAGAGCTGAGTGCTGCTGCAACAGGCAGGAGAACTTGAGAGCACCTCAAGAGGGGGGGGTGCCCTCTGAGGGATTGCAAATTATTCAAAATGATTCATGGCTATAGCTATCAGGCCAACATTGTGGAGGGCCCCCTCTACAGAATGGCCTGTGGCTGCAGCTATGCCCTGTAGCAGAAGCTGCCCAGGGTTGGGAGGTCGGGAGGCTGTTAAATGCAGGAGGCTTCACCTGCCCTGTGGCCTGCCACTTGAATGGCTGTCTTCAGGCACCTCTCGGGTTTTGCCCACAGAGTGGTGCTCATCTGCCAAGATCCCGGTGACATCCCCAATCTGGCAATAATTGACTACCTGTTGCTGCTGGGCAAGATCACAGCTGGAGGCTGACTGACCCAACATGCCAGTCTCAAAAAGTCCCACACCGACTGCCACCAAATCCATCTCCAAGCAGCAGATAATATTCTGCCTAATGCTGTAGCGAGAGGGGAGCAAATTGGAAAGAGAAGCTATAAGCAACTGGAACTAAGTATATAAAAACTTGGTGCATAAGAAACTGGCTTTTGGGATAGGGAGCAGTTTAACATCAGTTGCGAAAGGCAAATATGGGAAAAACAGACAGAGGACATTGCTAAATGTTCCAAAATGACTTAGATTGATTAAGCAATTGGGCAGACAAATAGCAAATTAAATTTTAATTAACTTGAGTTTAATTTTAGTTGAAGTATTGCACGTATTGAAAAACTGCAAATCATAAATATACAATGAATCTAATTTAATCCCTTTACCACTGTGGGTATATGGGAGTCATGGTAGACTGGTCACATCCAATGTCCAGACAACGTGTTGAATTAAATAAGCTAATAGAATACTAAGATGCACACTGAGAGCAGTATCATACAATTCCACAGAGGATATGTTATAGATTTTGAAAGCGCTGATTAGACTATACTTAAGGTTAAATTCAGTAATCCTGCACTCCCAGCTTTGACCCAAAATTGAATAAGGCATATGTTAGGACAACATTAGGCCAAAAACTAGAAGCAGAAATGCTGGATTTATATGTCAGAATGCAGTTTTGGACAACATGCTTGGCAGAAGATTTAAGTGTCTTGGAAGTTGTACAGAAAAGAGCAACAAGACAGTTTCCAAATGTAAAGGAGAGGGAGCTATGAGAATAGCTTAAACTTTGCTGTTTGGAAAGAAGGGGTTAAGGAGAAATATTGAAATAAATACATTTTTAAATTTCGCTCAAATAAAGTGCCATCGACTTAAATTTACAGTAAGCATGACATACCATGACAGTGGATCACCTGGTAGGAGTAACTACAAGCAGCAGCAAATCTAAATTATTACGTCAGAATAAACTAGGGGATTAAACTACAGGACATATTGAAAATTAGTGAAAAGTAAGTTTAAAATAGGAAGAACTTCCTTACTTGAAGAAAGGGGAAGATCAGCAGACAGTTGAAGGTGCAAAAAAGGCTCTGAAGAAGTCATACGGACTTGAAACGTTAACTCTGTCTTTCTCTCCACAGATGCTGTCAGACCTGCTGAGTTTTTCCAGCATTTTTTGTTTTTGTTTGTGAAGGTGCAAAAATATTGGAACTATTCAAAGTACAGTTGAATGCTCTGATTGGAGAGTTAGGGTACAAGACAGATAAACTTTAATTGGCAGAATAACTTATACCACCTCCCTAACTTTCAACTTTCTTACTTGAGTCCTTGTTCAAATGTTACAAATGTTGAAGAATGTGCTTTGGCATTGTAGCTCAGGCATCATAGTCTTAATCAGAAACTGGTCATTCCTATGACTAAACTGATGATCTAAAATTTTGAACTGATCATAAGCACAAATTAAGTAGCAAGTGATTGGACCTGAGTTTGAACAAGAAGAAGGATTCATAAAGAATAAAAATCCTACCTCTGTGAGCAATGGGGCAAATAATTCAGAGATTGAAGTGTTCATTTTTATGGGGTTTTCTTACCTGAAAGCTCATTTGCATTCACATTTTATGTAGAATACCAATTCATTAATCAAGGTGGAGGGGATGTAGTCCAGTTCTGTTCTAAAAACCTGTATATCAAACATTAAAGCTTATCATTCATGTATGGCAGGTAAGCGTTCTGTTTGCAAGTATATGTTTCAATTTGCATTTTTCTCATTTGTACTGGGTGTTCTGACCTAAATCAATGTGGCTCCCTACTTGAAATGAGTTTGGCACTTTTAGTCTAAATGGACAAAATTCAATTGCCATGCAATCAGCTATTCACTCTCATCCTCTTTTACTGAAGCATATTTCTGAAGCCTGCCTTTTCAAGCAGTTATACACTGAAGCCACTTACTACTGTGCACAAATTTGATGCATGCAAATACTTGATCATAGCCAAGGAATGTGGCTCATTTTTGTAATTATGCAGTTGAAACAGAATTGATAAATAGTCCAATTGCTTATACAATCATCGGTCAGGATTTTCCGACTTTCAGCAGGACCAGACAATCCCAGTGGTGGGCGGGGCCAGAGAATGGTTACAGCACAGATGAAGGCCAAGGGGCCGGTTGTGTCTGCGCCTCTCTGCAAGAGCAACTCAGCTAGTTCCACTTCCTTGCCTTTTCCCCTAGCTCTGCAATTTTTTTCTCTTCAGGTAAAATTTTGGAAGCCACAATTAAATCTGCCTCCACCATACTCTCAAACAGTGCTTTCCATGTCCTAACCACTCACTGCATAAAAAAAGTTTTTCCTCATGTCACTTTGTTTTTTTTTACCATTCATTATTAATATACTGTTTTAGACAGGTTTCTTTGTTCGCTGGAGTCTCTACTTTTTTTTTATTATTCATTATTGGGATTTGGGCATTGCTAGTAAGGCCTACATTTATTGTCCATAGCTAGTTGTCCTTGGGTGATGTGGACCTTCTACGCTGAGGCTTTTCCTCAAAGTTCTACATGATTAACATTCTCTCAGTCTTTTTCTGACAAAGACAGAGCCAGAAGAGACACCATTCCATTATTTAACTCCTTGTTATTCCAAAAGGCATCATTTCACTTGGGAGAATCTCTCTAACAGCAGCCAATTTTTAAGGTCCTGTTCCATGAATTGTACCATTGAAATGTGTGTATAAATGGCCTGCCAGGTTCGTAGTAGCTTCTGTAGTTAATGGGAACTGCGCTTCCTAGGACATATAATGTTTTGACAATTTGAAGAAAAGCAGGAATAGGGGTGCTTTCATGTTCTGGCCTCAAAGCAAAGATCGCCTGACTTTTAAAAACACAATAGACAGAAAATGGTTTGGAGGTTGTAATGCCATCAGTTCATGCTGTGAACATATTGTAATAAAGCTCCCACCTATTTCTGATATGATTTTTTTGAACCTGCCAATATTGCCACTGGAAATGTACATAGAGTGTAAAATGGACAGAGATTAGATATGTTCGATCTCCAGACCCTTTCACCAGTTTGTTATTTATTTGTAACTCCACCAAAGCCAACCCCAAGCCTGGTTGGAAAAGGAGGAGGGATTTGGTGTGGGGCTGGCACCCTCACCCTGTAAAAACCCATCACCACTACAGAAGCAGCAGGAAGTAGCTACACTGGCAAAAGAAAGGATGGTGCATCTAAGGATGTGGGTATGATGGAACTGGATGAAAGCTGAAAGGAAGTCCGATCCTTGAAAAGCTCAATCTTTAACGGCACCTGGAAAGTCCAAACACTTTTCCAGTGTGGGAAGGTGTCCCAGGTGCTGCAAGAAATGAGAACCTATCGACTTGACATCTTAGGCATCAGTGAGGTGAAATGGACTGGCCAAGGATGAATCAGCAGTGAGGGCATTACGATCCTGTACTCTGGGCAAGAAGAACACCATACCCATGGAGTTGGCCTCATACTCAACAGATGTTCAGCACAAGCGTTAGTTAGGTGGAAGCTGGTAAACCATTGCATCGTCACTGCCAGATTCCACACAAGGCACGCCAAATTCACTGTCATGCAAGTTTATGCACCAACAGAAACAGACACAGAGGAGGAGAAAAATGAATTCTACCACCAATTGCAGGACACACTGGACAAGGTACCCAGCTATGATATCAAGCTACTGATGTTCAGCTCAATGGCAATCGAAGAGGCCCAAACAACACAATCAGGCCCAATGGGCCAGCAATTATGCTCAACAGAAACAGCGAGCATGTGCCGGTCTTCTGCAACAACAATGGGCTCAGCATTGGGAATACCTTCTTCAAACACAAGGACATCCACAAAAAGACACGGAAGTTTCCATATGGCAACATTCTGAACAAGGTTGACTATATATGCATCAGCAGCAAATGGGGGACATCCCTACAATATGCCCAGGTGTGTCAAGGCGCTGATGTAGGATCTGACCCAGCTGCACATTCGAGTGTGAAGGAAAACGGCACCTGAAAAGCTGAACGTCAACCTGGGTGAAATTGCCAGATCAGAGGTCCAAAAAGCCATCAAGGCAACAAGGCACCTGGGACTGATGAAATGTCAGCAGCACTATTGAAACATGGCAAGAACACCATTGCAACAGATCTCACAGACCTGTTCTTCAAGATCTGGACTGAAAGGACATTCCAGATTACTGGAGACATAGAGTAACTGGCAAGCTGGCAATGAAAGGGAATCTCACAGGCTGCAACAACTGGAATAAATAACACTGCTGTTGGTATAAGTCTTCAGCACATTGCCCCTCAACAGTTTGAAAGCAAAAGTAGACAGTACCCTTTGTGAAGAACAGGCAGGTTTCTGTGGTGGCAGATCATGCTGCAAGCAGTTCTTTACACTCAGAGACATCATAGAGCACAACCTTGATTGAAAGAAGCCACTTTTTTTTATCAGCTTCAAAGATTTCTAGGAGGCTTTCAATAGCATCCATCAGCAGTCACTCTGGTACATTGCAAGACGCAGCAGTGTCCCGGAGTGATGTGTTAACATCTTCAAAGCCTTATGACACACCTCCAGCTGCTGTGTCAGGATGAACAAGGGCATCCCTTTCAACATCATCACAGGAGTACAAGAAGAGTGCATACTCACCCCATTCCTTTTCCTCTTAGTTTTGACTTCATCATGAGGAAGGTGATGAGTGCAGACTTGAGCATCCCATGGCAACGCCACCAGTTGACGGACCTGGATTTCACAGATGACATCGCCCTGCTGGCCAAAGAATTGCCGCGCCCCAAGACATGACCATCAGCTTTGAGAGTAGCGGTGCCAAGGTTGTTCTAGTCTTCAGCTGCGAGAAGACCACAACAATGATGACTGGAAGGCAACCAAGGTCCTCCCATCACCATCAGGCAACAGAACATCTAGGACCTTGGCAACTTCCCCTACATAAGAAGCAACATCTTCAGGGAGAGCGATGTAGAGATTGACATCCACACAAGAATCAGCAAAACAGCATCAGTCTTCCAGCACCTCCATGTGGTCTGGGCATCCAACACCATCAATACGGCCATGAAGGTGTGACTTTACATGTCCATAGTAGTACCAACTGCGATCTATGCCAGCGAGACATGGAAGGGAACAGCAAAGACATCATGTAAGTTGGACACCTTTCACCAGCGCTGACTACGTAAGACCCTGGGCATCACATGGAGAGACAGCATCACCAACAAAGGAGTGCTACAGAGAACTATAATCAGAAGCACCTGCGCTTATGAAGAGACAACTGAGATGAGCAGGACATATACTTCGCTTCCCGGACGTATGGACAGCCAGAATGGCAGAGGAATGGACACCATCAGATAGAAAAACATGATGGGACAGCCAAAGAAGACCTGGTGAAGTGCATTTAAGGAGGACCTCAAGGCGGGACACGTTGGGCTGGAGTGAAAAGACATGGATCGGGACCGGTGGCGCAGCCTTGCCGCCCATTATTCCACATGGGACCAGAGGAACTAAGACTAAGTAAGTAGTATTTGATAATCAATTTGTGGGTAGGAAGTTTCAAGGGGGATCATACTTCAGCAACAATCCAATACCTAAAGCAGATGATAGACTCACTAGGTCCTCAGTGAGTTCTTCTTATAAAGAACATGATTGTGCACTGCATGTTTTTTTGAGAAATTTGATACAGAGTTGTATTTTTCTTCAGTTGAATGCTTGATAAGTATTGTTTTCATATGCTTCCCTCAAGTAAAAATAAAGAGTATGAGTTTTCTCAACTTTGATAAGTGCTGAATAAAGGTACAGCTTTGTTCAGCAATAGGAGGTCCTATTAAAAGATTCCTACCATATAATTTAGCCTTTCAAATGCTGTCTGAAACCTACAATTATTGGTATTAATGAAGCTTATTGGGTACTGACTTGGTCTATTATAATTTATTGTACAATTTACTGTCAATAAGCAACAACCTCAAGTATTTCCATGAGAAGCTAAAATTGTATAACTATTTTTAAATAATTATCTGTTTCACTCTGAGTATTTTCTTTGCACTTTTCAAAATACTTGTTTATTTAATGTTAGCTGTCATCTGACAAAAAATGCTGTGCAAATCAACAATTGTTGAAAGCAAAACCCTGGGCCTACAGAGCACTCTACAAAGGCAGCTGTAAGATTGTTTTATACAGCTGTTAAGGCTATTTGGGTGGTTAGTGTGGGCTAATTATAAGCATTTGTAACTTAACCAGTAGCATGCAATTTTGTTGATTTACTACTGTAAATTTAATACTAACAGAAAGCAAAGTGACCAAACAATACATTTTCAATTCTTAAACTGATTAACCAAACATGAGCCTCTTACTTATAATCACCATCACCATTCTTCCCTCACCCTTAGGGTTATGCAAAAAAACTGTTGAGCTTAACTTGCAGTTGGATTACATCAATAAAACATTAATTGTCAAAGACACAGTGCCCAAGGCACCACCTAGATTAAGTAGCAGCATACTGCAATCTCTTGTAAATAATTAACCTGGTCGCAATGATAGTAAAACTACATATTTATGTTCAAACGCTTCATTCAGAGGTACAAAAAGAGGATCTCTGACTCTGAGACACGGGGTAATTTTAACTTTTTGCAAAACAGGCAATAATGATTCAGTCGAATTAAGTCAATAAAAATCATGAGAAATGTATCACAGGTGGCTAAATTCATAATCTGCCATTTTACACTATTTTTCATAATTATCCCCAATGATGCCTATAAAAAAGATACTCATAGGGAACCACTGTGTCTTAGACTCTGAGAAGGAGTTGGTGATTATGAAACATGCACATATAAAAGACAATGCAAAAAACAAAACAAGAAGGAAAGAAAGGAAGAGGAAAGAATTGCATTTATATAGCACCTTTCACAAACCCAGAGCATCCCAAAGCACTATATAGAAAAAGGGAAGTATTTCTTTGAAGTGTAGCCACTGTTGTAATTTAGGAAAGCTGGCAGATGAGGCCTGGGTTTAATGTCTCATCCAAAAGGCAGCAGCTCCAACAATGCAGCACTAGAATGTCAGCATACTTTTGTGCTCAATTCTCATTATCTTTCATAAATAAAAGCAGGAAAGCTCAGCAGGCCCGGCAACATCTGTGAAGAGAGAAACAGAGTTAACGTTTCAAGCCCGTGCTTTTTGATTTTATCATTTTCTTTCATATTTGCTATGATCTATAATAAGTATATTACATATATAATTACTAATATTTGATGACCCATACAACAAACATTCTCAGGGATTATATTTCACAACAAATCAAGACAGATTACGAGGTGATAACTGCACCTGCTAAAAACAAATGAATCATCAGATGTAAATATACCCAAAAGCATTACTACTCATAATATAAAGGAATGTACATCAAACTTCTGCACAAGCTTTCCCATGGCAATCACGTACCAGCACCCATTCTTTACACTTGCTTGAGATTCACTAATTTTGTACTCGTGTCCTTTAGTAATGCAGCCATAACTTAAAATATAAGATATGGTTATATTATCTGTGCCTATCAGCCTTTTAAAAGCAGGAATGATAGAATCTCATGATTTAACTTTCTCTATAAAGAGTTTAAATTCTCTGTCCCTTTTATTATAATTTAAATTTTAACTTGCTTCCTTCAGTTCACTAGTATCTTTTCAAGATACCTAAACTGTACACACATTCTAAATATGGTCTTATCAATGTGTTTCTCAGGGTCAAAACATGAAATCAAATGCTCTCAATATGCACACAATACCTGCTTAGCTTTATTAATACAGCTTCACTTTGGATATTTTCAATGGTGAGGAATCGTACCCCTATCTTCAATCTTTTTTGCTTTGTTAACCAACTGAAGGAGAAAACATTTTGAATTAATAATGATGTCCTTATAGGGACAGTGCCTGTAAATCTATCTCTTTTATCCAATGTATTAGTGCATGCCTTTCCCATAAGCAAGGGTCCCCATTTCTATAGAGAACCTACATTATAATCTAGCTCCCAATTTTTAGCCCTTCATGCATTTGCTTGCATTCCCATCAAATAATTCAAGGTCCAAAAAAAATCTTCACAACTCCACTTCCTAATTAACTTCTAGGTCAGGTTTGTCATTTTATCCTTTCAGTTTTCTACTACTCGCTAAATGTTTAATCCAAGTAGTGACGTTAATTTTGGGAACCTTGTTCTGTAGGAGGGTGTAATTGATTAACTTGGGGAAACAAGGAGATAGTGCAGAAATCGAAAAACACACTGGCCTAAAGCCAACCAGGGTGGCAGTAGGTAGCTATCACTGGCCTTAGGAATGGAAAGAGAAGATAAGCCCTCCTTGGAGTGTGTATTGTGCATGTTGGATATGATTTGTCTATAATGCTCATCATGATTGAATAGCCTGCAGACATTAATGGTTAAGGCTCATTTATAAACCATGGTCACTTAGGCAAGCTACCAGTGAGTAATGGTTCCCATGTAAACAAACCTCAGTAATGAGTCAACTTGGATTAAGGCAGAAAATTAGCAAAACAAAGAAAAATTGGTGAGGAAGAGCAGACAGACAAAGTTATATTTTTCCTCAAATCTCCCTCTATCCCAATCCAATGTCAGAAAAACACTCCTTCCGCATGAAAGAGACATTTTTCCACTTCCTGCACCAACCATCCTATCCTCTAGCCCCCCTGAATGAGCCTGCCAATTTAGCATCATAGTAGAGACAGTTTTATGATGTGTGACAATGTCTAGTAGGGACTTAATTGAGATTGCCCAAGGCTGTTTCCAATAGACCTCTTTTAGGCAAGAGAAACTTTCAACACAGCAATAAGGGCTGCAGTCCTTTTTTTAGGGTATATTAATGTCAAGTTTTTTTTAAGATATATTAATGTTAATTAATAAGTGAAGTCTTATGTCCAGATCTCCAAGAGAAGGTATATTTTCAAACAATTTAGAAAGTAGGATGACCCCTGTTAATAGCTAACCTTTGGTCCAGATAGAAAAATCAATAAAGTACATTCCCAATTACAAATTAAGCTACAGAGATTAATATTTCTGTAGTTTTGTTTGGATTTCACCATGTATACCCAATCCATATCTGTTCAATAAATATTACCTGTCCATACAAAGTAAAAGGAACACTTTTAAATTATACAAAGTTCATACAAATACTTCCTTGGAGTATTGGAAATGTCCAAGAGGTTGCTTGAGGTTCTAAACCTGATATATTTTATGAAGAATACAAATTCAACTAGCAGTCAAGGCTATCATACCGTATTTTATGTTAGGATCTGAACTGGAAGACAAAATAGATTTTGTTCCCTCTATTGCTGTTACAAAATTAGGAATAATGCAATAAATGCCACTGACTCGAGTGTGAAGGAGTGATAAATTGTAATTAATAGTACACTGGGAAAGTTTAAATATCTAGTACTGGTGTCGGAAGTTGTCTGAATTTTCCTATCTACGCCAAGTAAGTACAGATTTTATGTAATATTTACAAAAAACATATAAGGCAGTGACCAGTATTAGGTTTGGAAGCACCATAATTGTCAAATATGGGTGCAGCTACACTGCCTCTTCATTCTGCATTGGCATCTCATTCAGTGCTTAAATTTGACATTCCTTACAGTGGAACTCTAGCACAGTAACAAAGTTAAGAAGTATTTGGATCGTCTAGACACCTTATTAAAAAAAGAGGATTTTTTTGAAAATAAATATCTTGAGAATGCAGACATTTTCACCTGGTCTCTCAAAATGTTCAATATTGACAGTGGACCTGTGACCATGTGTAAGCATGAACACCCAGACATCTCACTGACAATAAGGTCTGAATTTTCGCACATACAGAAACTTCTCGATCGCAGCTAACATGGCACCGGAGGCCCGAATGTGGAAGCCCCACCCTCAAAGCTGGCCCTCGCCATTTTCACAGTGTGGCATGGGTGTGGGTGAGAATGAGGGCAGGTCAGAATTTGGACATAAGCGTTTCACGAAGGCAACTCCCCATACAAAACTGCAACTACCTCCATTCAGGTCTGATTTTCGTCAGCTAGGAGTGGGAAGTACAACTTGTGCAGATTAGACCTGAAGTCCATCGCTCCACATTGTCCCGGGGGCTCAACCACATGAGCTCTGACCATGAGAGATTGTCCACTCTCGTGGAGAGACACATGAAGCAGCGCCTGGAGTGGATGCAAGAGCAGCATCTCAGCCAGGAAAGGGTGCGAGGCTCACTCAGTAGCCTGGATCAGTCCACATAGAGTGTGAGCACTGACTTCCATGGAATACGTGAGGATCTGCATACCCTTAACAGGATGGTCACTATTGACCCAGTGCCAGCCGCATCAACCCCACCTGAAGGCCAACCAAGGGCAGTGGAGGTAACTGAGGAAGGTGAATGTACAAAGAGCTTCTCAGCACCCTCATCTTCCTCTTAGTCATGTTGTTGTGTCATGCCAGTGTGCAGATCTGAGGGACCTGGTGAAGGGTCAACTGTGTGGGGGCTTCCTGATAGATGGGTGGCAAGAAGGCAGCTGAATGGGTTTAGGACCATGGCACTGTTCATCATACATCCTCTGAGACATAATATTTAACCACATTACTACAGAATATCTTAACAGGTAGTAGTGCCAAGATGTTGCCAACTCCATGGCTGTGCCTTGCGAAGCCACTCGATACTTTAAGTGTTTCAGAGTGCTTCTTCAGTACAATGAGAATAGGCAGCAACAATGAGAATTTTTTTCAATGGAACTGGCATGATAGACCATCTGTTCCAGGGTCAGCAACCAGCTGGACAGCATGTAGAGAGTTTGCACTCACCTAACTGCTCAGTGCCATCTCCTCTGATGCACAAACAATGAAACATCAGCTTCCTAACTCACAAAAGGGCCTTCCTAATGGTCTGCTTTTTATACCCAACCGAGTCACCCAATCTGCATCGGGCCTGCCTCCGCCTCCACTCTACTTCTGAGGTTGCCCGCCATGAACCCATTACCTTCCAGCTGCCCAGGCTAAAAATCGGAAGTTCACAGAATCACAGAATTTGAATGGCACAGAAGAAGGCCATTCAGCCCATCGTGTCTGCACCAGCTCTCCAAATGAGCATTATGACCTAGTGCCATTCCCCTGACTTTTCCCCATACCCCTGCACATTGTTTCTTTTCAAATAATCATCTAATGCCCTCTTGAATGCCTCGACTAAACCTGCCTCCACCACACTTACAGGCAGTGCATTCCAGACCCGAACCACTTGTTGTGCGAAAAGGTTTATTCTCTCGTCACATTTTCTTCTTTTGAAAATCACTTTAAATCTCTGCTCTCTCATTCTTGATCCTTTTATGAGTGGAACAGCTTCTCCCGATTTACCCTGTCCAGCTCCTTCATGATTTTGACCATCTCTATAAAATCTCCTCTTAGTCTTCTTCTCTCCAAGGAGAACAGTCCCAATCTATCTTTGTAAATGAAGTTTTTCATCCCTGAAACCATTCTTGTAAACCTCTCCTGCACTCTCTCCAATGTGTTCACATCCTTCCTATAGTGTGGCACCCAAAACTGTACATAATACACAAGCTGAGATCTAACCAGTGTCTTATATAAATTCAGCATAACCATAGAATGATAGAACCATAGAAAAGTTACAGCACAGAAGGAGGCCATTCGGCCCATCTTGTCCATGCCAGCCCGAGGGCACCCATGTGCCCTTTCTAAACCCACCTTCCTGCACCCGGCCCACAGCCCTGCAGCTTAAAGCACTTTAGGTGAAGATCCAGGTACTTTTTAAAAGAGTTTAAAGTTTCTACCTCTACCACCAACTTGGGCAGCGAATTCCAGACACCCACTACCCTCTGCTTAAAAAGGTTCTTCCTCATGTCCCCCCTACACCTTCTGCCACTTATCTTCAATCTATGTCCCCTGGTTCTAGAATTCTCCATCAAGGGAAACAATTTTATGCCGTCCACTCTATCTATTCCCCTCATAATTTTGTACACCTCAATCAAGTCACCTCTCAATCTTCTTTGTACCAGGGAAAATAACCTCAACCTATCCAATCACTCCTCGTAGCTACACTTTTCTAACCCTGGCAACATTCTTGTAAACCTCCTTTGCACTCTCTCCAGAGCTATTACGTCCTTCCTGTAATGTAATGACCAGAACTGCACACAATACTTCAGTTGTGCCCTCACCAGTGTTTTATACAATTCCAACATTATATCCTTACTTTTATATTCTATACCTCTGCCAATGAAGGAGGGCATTCCATATGCCTTCTTTACAACCTTGTCTATTTGAACTACTGCCTTCAGGGACCTGTGTACTTGTACACCAAGATCTCTCACTTCATCTACACCTCTTAGTATATTCCCATTTATTTTGTAATCCCTGTAACTGTTTGACCTCCCTAAATGTATGACCTCACACTTCTCTATTTTAAATTCATCTGCCACTTTACCGCCCACTCCACCAACACATCTATATCCTTTTGGAGATTATGGCTATCCTCTACACTATCCACTACTCGGCCAATCTTTGTGTCATCTGCAAATTTCCCAATCGTGCCCCCCACGTTCACATCCAAATCGTTAATATATAACACAAACAGCAAGGGTCCCAACACCGAGCCCTGTGGAACACCACTTGAGACAACTTTCCATTCAAAAGGGCATCCATCGACCATTACCCTTTGTTTCCTGTTAACCTCCCTGCCCTTTACTCTATGCCCTTATTAATAAAGCCCAGGATATGACACGCTTTATTAACTGCTCTCTCCACCTTACCTGCCACCTTCAATGATCTATACACATATACACCCAGGTCTTTCTGCTCCTGCACCCCCCTTCAAAATTCCATCCTTTATTTTATATTGTCTGTCCATGTTCATCCTACCAAAATGCATCACCTCACACTTCCCTGCATTGAACTTAATCTGCCACCCCTGCCCACTCCACCAACTTGCCTATGTCTTTTTGAAGTTCTATGCTGTCCTACAGTTTACAACGCTCCCAAGCTTCGTATCATCTACAAACTTTGAAATTGTCCTCTGCACATAAAGTTCTAGATCATTAATATATCAATAACTTTTCTCACAAGTCTGTTGTGTGGCACTATATCAAATGCCTTTTGAAAGTCTACATACACCACATCAACAACACTACCCTTTTCTGTTAGCTCTTCAAAAAACTCCGGCAAGTTAGTTGAATACAATTTCCTCCTTAGAAATCCATGCTAGCTCTTCCTTATCAACCCATATATTTCCATGTGACTACTAATTATATCTCGAATAATTGTTTCTAGAGTCTTGCCTACCACTGAAGTTAAACTGACTGGTCTGTAATTGCTGGGCTTATCCTTACAATCTTTTTTGAACAAGGGTGTAATGTTTGCAATTCTCCAGTTCTCTAGCACCACCCCGAGTCTAGGGAAGACTGAAAAATTATGGCCAGCGCCCCTGCAATTTCTACTCTCATTTCCTTCAATATCTTTGGATGCATCTCGTCCGGTCCCAGTGCCTTATCAACTTTAAGTACCAACAGTCTATCCAACACTTCCCACTTCCTCCTTATCAATTTTGAATCCTTCTAGTGACAGAATTTCATCACCACCTGGCCTGGGTAGCATTTACCTCCTTGGTGAAGAAGGATGCAAAGTATTAATTTAATTAAATTAATTAATTAATTAATTAATTTAATACCTCAGCCATGGCCCCTTCATCCATGTGTAAATTCCCTTTTAGGTCCCTAATCAGCCCTACTCCTCCTTTTACCACCCTTTTACTATTTATATGCCTATAGAAGACTTTGGGATTTCCCTTTATGTTGGCTGCCAGTCTTTTCTCATAATCCCTTTTTGCTTCTCTAATATGTTTTTTCACCTCCCCTCTGAACCTTCTGTATTCCTCTTGGTTCTCAATTGTATTTTCTACCTGACACCTGTCATAAGCACACTTTATCTTCTTTATCTTAATTTCTATCGCCTTCTTCATCCAGGGAGCTCTGGATTTGTTTGCCCTACCTTTCCCTTTCAATGGAATATACCTTGACTGTGCCTGAATCAATTCCTTTTTGAAGGTAGCCCATTGTTCAGCTACAGTTTTTCCTGCCAACCTTTCATTCCAGTCTATCTGGCCCAGCTCCATTCTTGCCCCATTGAAGTCAGCTCTCATCCAATTAATTATTCTTACTCTGGATTGCCTATTGTCCTTTTCTATCATCATCCTAAAACATACAACACAATGATCACTGTCTCCTAAATGTTCCCCCATTGACACTTGATGTACTTGGCCCACCTCATTTCCAAGAACCAGGTCCAACAGTGTTTCTTTTCTTGTTGAATTGGACACATAGTGATGCAGAAAATTCTCCTGAACACAATCTAGGAACTTTTGACCCTTTCCGTCCTTTACACTGCCACTGTCCTAGTCTGCATTCGGGTAATTAAAGTCATCCATTATAACTACTCTATAATGCTTGCATCTCTCTGCAATTTCCTGCAGATTTGTTCCTCTACATCCTTTTCACTAGTTGGCGGTCTATAGACTACACCGAGCAATGTGTACTACACCCTTTCTGTTCCTTAGTTCTAGCCAAATCGATTCTGTTCTTGAACCCTCTGGGACATCCTCTTTCTCCAGCACTGCAATGCTCTCCTTAACCAATAACGCCACACCTCCTTCTTTCCTTCCTTTCCTATCTCTTCTGAACACCTTGTACCCAGGAATATTTAACACCCAGTCCTGCTCTTCCTTGAGCCAGGTCTCTGTTATCACCACAACATCATATTTCCACATGGCAACCTGCGCCTATAACTCACCAATCTTATTTACTATTTATTTAGGGGGAGGTGATGGCGTAGTGGTCCAGACTAGTAATCCAGAGGCCCAGGGTAATGCTCTGGGGACCCGGGTTTGAATCCCACCATGGCAGATGGCGGAATTTGAATTCAATAAAAATCTGGAATTAGAAGTGCAATGATGACCATGAAACCATTGTTGTTAAAACCCATCTGGTTCACTAATGCCATTTAGGGAAGGAAATCTGCTGTCCTTACCTGGCCTGGTCTACATGTGACTCCAGACCCACAGCAATGTGGTTGACTCTTAAATGCCCTCTGAAATGGCTTAGCAAGCCACTCAGTTGTAACAAACTGCTACAAAGACATAAAAAAGGAATGAAACCGGACGGACAGCCCAGCATCAACCTAGGCACTGGAAATGACAACGACAATCACAGCCCTGTCGACCTTGCAAAGCCTCCTTACAAACATCTGGGGGCTAGCGCCAAACTTGGGTGAGCTGTCTCACAGACTAGTCAAGTAACAGCTTGATATAGACATCCTCATGGAATCAAACCTTACAGATAATGTCCCAGGCTCCACCATCACCATCCCTGGGTATGTCCTGTCCCACCGGCAGAAAGGCCCAGCAGAGGTGGCGGCACAGTGGTATACAGTCAGGAGGGGAATTGCCCTGGGAGTTCTCAACATCAACTCTGGACCCCATGAAGTCTCATGGCATCAGGTCAAACATGTGCAAGGAATCATCCTGATGATTACCATGTACCGTGCTCCCTCAGCTGATGAATCAGTGCTCCTCCATGTTGAATATCACTTGGAGGAAGCACTGAGGGTGGCAAGGGCGCAGAGTGTACTCTGGGTGGGGGACTTCAATGCCCATCACCAAAGTGGCTCGGTAGCACCACTACTGACCGAGCTGGCCGAGTCCTAAATGACATAGCTGCTAAACTGGGTCTGTGGCAAGTGGTGAGGGAACCAACAAGAGGGAAAAACATACTTGATCTCATCCTCACCAACCTGCCTTCCACAGGTGCATCTGTCCATGACAGTATCAGGAGGAGTGACCACTGCACAGTCATTGTGGAGCCGAAGTCCCACCTTCACATTGAGGATACCCTCCATCATGTTGTGTGGCACTACCTCCATGCTAAATGGGATAGATTTCGAACAGATCTAGCAACTCAAGACTGGGCATCCATGAGGTGCTGTGGGCCATCAGCAGCAGCAGAATTGTACTCGAATACAATCTGTAACCTCATGGCCCAGCATATCCCCCACTCTACCATTACCATCAAGCCAGGGGCTCAACCCTGGTTCAATGAAGAGTACAGGAGGGCAAGCCAGGAGCAGCACCAGGCATGCCTAAAAATGAGGTATCAACCTGGTGAAGCTATAAAGCAGGACTACTTGTGTGCCAAACAGCATAAGCAGCAAGTGATAGACAAAGCTAAGCAATCTCACAACCAACGGATCAAATCTAAGCTCTGCAATCCTGCCACATCCAGTCGTGAATGGTGGTGGACAATTAAATAACTCACTGGAGGAGGTGGTTCCACAAATGTCCCCATCCTCAGTGATGGGGGAGCCCAGCACATCAGTGCAAAATATAAGGCTGAAGCATTCACAACAATCTTCAGCCAGAAGTGCCGAGTGGATGATCCATCTCGGCCTCCTCCGGAGGTCCCCAGCAAAACAGATGCCAGTCTTCAGCCAATTTGATTCACTCCACGTGATATCAAGAAATGGCTGAAAGCACTGGATACTGCAAAGGCTATGGGCTCTGACAATATTCCAACAATAGTACTGAAGACTTGTGCTCCAGAACTTGCCGCGCCCCTAGCCAAGCTGTTCCAGTACAGCTACAACACAGGCATCTACCCGGCTATGTGGAAAATTGCCCAGGTACGTCCTGTACATAAAAAGCAGTACAAATCCAACCCTGCCAATTACTACCGCATCAGTCTACTCTCGACTATCAGTAATGCAATGGAAGGGGTCATCAACACTGCTATCAAGCGGCACTTGCTTAGCAATAACCTGCCCAGATTGGGTTCTGCCAGGGCCACTCAACTCCTGACCTCGTTACAGCCTTGGTTCAAATGTGGACAAAAGAGCTGAACTCCCGAGGTGAGTTGAGAGTGACTGCCCTTGACATCAAGGCAGCATTTGTCCGAGTGTGGCATCAAGGAGCCCTAGCAAAACTGGAGTCAATGGGAATCAAGGGGAAAATTCTCTGCTGGTTGGAGTCATACCTAGCGCAAAGGAAGATGGTTGTGCTTGATGGATGTCAGTTATCTCAGCTCCAGGACATCACTGCAGGAGTTCCTCAGGGTAGTGTCCAAGGCCCAACCATCTTCGCTGCTTCATCAATGATCTTCCTTCCGTCATAAGATCAGAAGTGGGGATGTTCGCTGATGATTGCACAATGTTCAGCACCATTCGCAACTCCTCAGATGCTGAAGCAGTCCATGTCCAAATGCAGCAAGACCTGGACAATATCCAGGCTTGGGCTGACAAGTGGCAAGTAACATTCACACCACACAAGTGTCAGGTAATGACCATCTCCAACAGGAGAGAATCCAACCATCGCCCCTTGATGTTCAATGGTATTACCATCACTGAATCCCCCACTATCAATATCCTGGGGGTTACCATTGACCAGAAACTGAACTGGACTAGCCATATAAATACTGTGACTACAAGAGCAGATCAGAGGCAAGGAATTGGGCAATGAGTAACTCACCTCCTGATTCCCCAAAGCCTGTCCACCATCTACAATGCACAAGTCAGGAATGTGATGGAATACTCTCTCCACTTTCCTGGATGAGCGCAGCCCCTACAACACTGAAGAAGCTTGACACCATCCAGGACAATCCACATCCACAAACATTCATTCCCTCCACCACCGACGCACAGTCGCAGTAGTGTGTACCATCTACAAGATGTACTGCAGGAATTTACCAAGGACCCTTAGACAGCGCCTTCCAAACCCACAACCACTACCATCTAGAAGGACAAGGGCAGCAGATAGATGGGAACGTCACCACCTGGAAGGACAAGGGCAGCAGATAGATCGGAACGTCTCCACCTGGAAGTTCCCCTCCAAACCACACACCATCCTGACTTGGAAATATATCATCATTCCTTCACTGTTGCTGGGTCAAAACCCTGGAACTCCCTTCCCAAAAGCACTGTGAGTGTACCTACACCACCTGGACTGCAGCGGTTCAAGAAGGCAGCTGAACACCACCTTGTCAAGGGCAACTAGGGATGGGCAATAAATGCTGGCCCAGCCAGCGAAGCCCAAATCCCATGAATGAATTTTTAAAAACTATAATTTGTGCATTCACGTACAGGCATAGTAACCCTGACTTAGATTTTGTTACTTTCCCTCACTCCGACTTCACCTATTAACTTATTATTCTCTATACTAGTGCTATCTGTCCCTCCCAGTATTTTGTGCACTCTCGTATTTCTCTCTAATATTTTCTCTTGGTTCCCGCACCTGTGCCGAGTTAGTTTAAAGTCCTCCCAACAGCACTAGCAAAATGCCCCGCAAGGAACTCAGTCCCAGCTCTGTTCAGATGCAACCTGTCCAGCTTGTACAGGTGCTATCTCCCCCAGAGTCAGTCGCAGTGTCCCAGGAATCTAAAGCCCTCCCTCCTGCACCATCTTTGCAGCCATGCATTTATCTGCCTTATCCTCCTATTTCTGTACTCACTAGCACGTGGCACGAGGTGGGGGGGCAATAATCCAGAGATTACTACTTTTGAGGTCTTGCTTGTTAATTTTCTACCTAGCTCCCTAAATTCTAATTGCAGGACCACGTCCCTCTTCTTACCTAAGTCATTGGTACCAATGTGGACCATGACCTCTGGCTGTTCACCCCTCACCCAGAAGAATGTCCTGCAGCCGCTCTGTGACATCCTTGACCCTAGCACCAGGGAGGCAACATACCATCCTGGAGTCACATCTACAGCCACAGAAATGCCTATCTGTTCCCCTAACTAATGAATCCTCTATCACTGTTGCTCTTTCTTTCTTCTTCCTTCCCTCCTGTACAGCCGAGCCGCTCATGGTGCCACAAACTTGGCTGTGACTGCACTCCCCTGAAGAACCAGCGCCCTCACCAGCTTCCAAAATGGAAAACCGATTTGTAAGCGGGACCCCAGGGGACTCCTACACTACCTGCCTACTTCTCTTGGACTGCCTAATGGTCACCCATCCCCTCTCTGGCGCCAGGCCCTTAAGCTGCGGTGTGACCACCTCTCTGAACATGTTATCCACATAGCTCTCAGCCTCGCGGATGCACAATAGTGACTCCAGCCGCCACTCAAGCTCTGAAACCCAGAGATCAAGTTTCTGCAGCTGGCAGCACTTCCTGAACATATGGTCGCCTAGGACACTGGTGGTGCCCATGACTTCGCACATATTACAGGACACGCATTACACTTGACTGAGCTGCCCTACCATGTCTTAACTCTATTTCCTTTATGTTAACTTTATTTTACTTTGGATTATTTATATTACTTTATTATATTGGCCCTAAATTTCCCTTATTCCTGGCACTTCTCAGTTAAATCCAAGTATAGCTACATGTTTAAAAATATTACACTTTTCTAATTTACTCACCAGTTCCTACTTACCAAGGGCCGCCGCTCTTCTTTCTGAGGAAAGGTAGATAAAGAAAGGAGCACCTCCTCCCTCCTCACCAAACTCTTTGTTACCTCTGCTCTCGAGCTCTAGCCTCTTCTTGCACTGTTTTTATAGCTCCTTTGCTCTCCCCTAGGTGCTGCTGACCGCCTGTCCCAGGGTCCTCCTCTCACACTCTCCTCCAGGACACTTATACAGGAGCTGGGTTCGCGGAACCGGGAATTCTCCTGACTCTGCACTGGATGCGAGAGCGAAAATTCAGAGAGTGCTGTTCCTCAGTACAACATGGGTCAAACTGACTGCACTATTATTTACCTGCCTTAGACCAATAGCACACTCTCAGCTTGTAAGAACCTGTTTCATTAATTTTCTAATAAGTTAATTTTTTTGCCCTTCAATGTCATCACGTGGAAACTATTAACTGCTTCTGACATACAGCCAAGGTACCCACTAACTTTTTTGGAGCTCACAGGCAATGTGTTTAAGTTGTTATGATCTTTGGCCAGACCCTGAGGTGTGGGGTGAGATCCGGTCAGGTACCAGCAACATTTTGTTTAAAGTAAATAAAGATTGAGATTCAAGACACCTGCTTTTGGAATAAAGCCTAGAGATTCCATGGGTTTTGAACAAGCAAAAACAATACTATACAACTTCGGAAAGATAAAACAATTTACAATATCTATCTTATACTCCAACATTCAGGGTAAGTATAAGGTACTTATGAATTAACAGATGAAATGTGGACAGACACACCACACAACAGAGTTAATGACAAATGCAACCAAAACAAACTCCATAGATTTCTCAACAAATCACCCAGATGTTAGTCCAACTGTGAGTCAACCAATCTCACTGAAACTCTGGGCGAATCATCCCAGGTTTGCACTAAGTGCTGTAGCACACGTGAAAGAAGACATTTTACCTACGGGCTGCAACGGTGAGTTTTCACACCATATCGTCCAATCCCTGGCGTGTCCCACCTCACTAATAATGCATTCAAGGAAACTTGCTGGATCTCTGGTTGGGCGCTCTTGATTCGCCCACCCAGGTGTCACTTCATGCCTTCAGTAGCTCTGGTGCTATAATTAAAAGGCTTGCCTGCAAGGAACTAGCACCGTCTAAGGGATCAAAAGTTGCTGGGAAGACATGGCTCCCAAGGGGAGGAAACATGCTGCCCACAAATTTAGCAACGTCTCCCTCGGGCACTTACTGGACTCAGCGGAGACTGCTGTAAAGTCCTCTAACCCCCGCACTGGGTGAAAACCAGCAAGCAAGGTCACCAATCCAGCATGGGAGGCAGTGGCAGCAGTGGTCAGCACCAATGCCCTTCAAAAGAGGACAGCCACCGAAAAAGGATGAGTGATCTCCTCCGTTCTGTCAGGATAACTTACTCTTCTCATCACTCTCAACTCACACACTCACAAACTCATCACACACCCACAGGGATCTCACTCACTACCAGTTCAAGGGACATCACCATTACTTCTCTCACACACACCTTCATCTGCCCTGCGGATCATGTTCACATCCCATTCATGGCACTACTCACCACCCACACATATGGGGCTTCCTTCTCATCTAGCCTGGCAGGGGTCCTGCTTACACTCTCTCCAATTGTATTCATGCAGGACAAGCTGGCACACAGCAAAGGGGAGAGGTCGCAGACCAGTGGAGGAATGCCTGACATCAAGGTCCTCACAGAATTTGAAAATTGAGTCATCCTGCTGGCTGGTGAGGACCTGGACAGTTCCTGTGCTGAATGTGAGGTCAGCAATGCTCAACCAAGTGAGGATCCAGCAGTGCAGCATTCATCAGATGACAAGGCTGTGAATCAGGTCCCCCATTCCGCAGTCCCCTGCCATGCACTCATTATCTCGCCTTGCTTTTGCAGGCACAATTGGGGAACAGCCGAGAGGGTCCACGAGCCAGGTCCTTGACTGAAGCCCCGAAGAATCTGATGACATCCTTACTGAAGACCCATCACAGCGCTCACCCACACCTCCACCAGCAAAGAGACACACACCTCAATGAGACCTAGCTTTAGAATAGCCTTAGGGTCACGATCTGATGAACACATCACGCTGTCTGATCCACAGCAGGCAGCAGCAAGGACTTCCCAAGTTTCTGGCACTCAGAAGACAGCTGGAGGCCAGAAATATGCTGAGTCCAAGTCAGATGAAGAGCCTCTGGACTCGGTCATACCTCAGTTGCTGGACCTGCAAAGGCAAGCTCGGGAACATCAGGAAGGGATGTCCGCTGTACTCCTCAGATTGCAAAGCACGATGGAGGAGTCCGTCCGCCTTCAGTCTGAGGTGATAGCGCCAACGCAACAAGGTCAACAATGGCAGGATGGCGGCCGCCATGGAGACTTTGGTGCAGGACATTGGTCCTGCACTGCTGAAGAGGCTGAACTCATCGCTGACACCATAGCTGGCCTTTAACAGTGTCAATGTGAGAGGGGTGCAGGGCAGCTCGATCTCACTCCAGATTCCCCTTCTCCTCTAGGAGTCAGCCAGAGGCCCTCGAATACCCATAGGGAGGAAGATCAGCAGGTGCACACCCTGGGGCCATCCATCCAGGTGACCCTGGAAGTGTTTGGCCCATCCGAATCCCCTCTTCCTGTGACCCCAGCAGTTCCAGCTCCACAGGTTGAGGAGGGTGCCACTGCCAAACAGCAGGACCTTGAAAATAGGCTGGGGCCCTCCAGGTCTTGGCCCTCCAGAGGACGCCTGTCAAGGTCATCACAGACAGGGTGTAGCAGTCAGCAGGCTGCCTCCACCTTCATTGTGGATGTCAGGGGAGCAGCAAGACATAGCGGCAGGGTAAGGGGAGTTAAGATGATGTAGTTGCACAGCCTAGGCTAGGGTGTTAATCACTTGTACTTAATGTTCACTATTGTCAATAAACTCCCAAGAATGTCTCGCTGCCTATGGCTCCTTGTTATGATGAGCAGTGTTCATGTCACTCAGAAACTTGGTTCCTGCACAATATAAAGGCATGAGTCTCAGCCCAGGGCATCTTCCCTGTGCTTTGTGACACCGTCAGACCAAAGGGATGGTTCGGCCTCACACTCATTGGACACATTCCTGATGCCTGCACCTCAATGGTGCTTGTCATTGCTGCCAGAATGTCGTGGGCAGGCGTCACAGAGTTCCATCTTTCTTTCTGTGTGCTCTCAGCACCTCTGAGATGGGCCTGGTCCCCTCAGCACTTCAGCATCTGTGACCAGGGACACTGTGCTCCTGAAGGGCTCAGGTGCTGAAGGCTGACAAAGGATCAGATGCATTTAAAGTTTCACGGCTGTGTCTCTATGATATGAGCCTGATCACAGAGGGCAAGTGAGCTGCCCTCAGCCAGACAGGAGTCAGAAATTCACAGAGGCTATGTGAAGATCTATGGAGTGTCCTCACTGCATGTCATCACCATCCTTCTGGAATCTAGCAACAATTAGGACCTCCGCTGCGTCTCCACGACATGAGCCTGAGCACTGAGGATATGTGCCATCAGCCACACAGGAGTTAAATGTTCACAGATTCAAGGTGAGGATGTCAGGACTGTCCTCACGACATCTCGTCATCATCCTGTGAGAGCCTCCCACTCACACCTGCCTCTTCTGGCCAGTGCGATGGCCTTGTCACCAGCATCCTTGCCTCTGAGGACCTCATCCCCATCATCCCCTTTGACGTCTCCTTCAGCTCTTCCACCTCCTCCTCAGCCGGGTCCTCCCACTGTTGCAGCGCCAGATTGTGCAGTGCTCAGCAAACAATGATGATGCAAGACACCCTCTGGGGACTGTATTGCAGTGCTCCACTGGACCTATCGAGGCACTGGAACCTCATTTTCAATGTATCTATCGTTTGCTCCACCAAAGTCTGGACAAGGCATGAGCCTCATTATACCATTGTTCTGCTGCAGTCTGAAGCCACTGTGTGGACATCATCAGCCATGTCCTCTGTAGGTAGCCAACCCTGCAGCCTCTGAGGACCCTGGAAGATGTCAGGGATCTGAGACCTGCTAAGGATACAGGAGTTGCAAACTTCCATGGGAACTGTGCGCAGACTTGTGGGATGCGTTTGTGGTGGTCAAACACCTGCTTAAAATTCAGCGAGTGGAAGCCCTTGCCGATGACATAGTTGACGTCTTGTTGCCATGGAGATCTAAGCACCACGTGAGTACAGTCGATATTGCCCTGCACCTGTGGGAAAGCTGAGTTCTGTGCAAATCCCAGTGCTCTTGCTTCCTGGATTCCATGATCCTGGGTGAAATGCACAAAGTTCTGTGCCTCGTGAAGATGGTGTTCATGACCTCCTGGATACACTTGTGCATGGAGGCTTGCGCGATCCTGCACAGGTCACCTGTGGAGCCCTGGAAGGAGCCACTGGCATAAAAATTTATCACCATGGACACTTGCACAGCTGCTGGCAGTGAATGCCCTCCATGTCCCCATGGCACCAAATCCTGCAGCAGGTGGCATCTGTGACCAACCAGTTTCCTAGACACGCGCAGTCTTCAGCAACACTGGTTCTCAGTCATGCGCAGTAATGACAAGCGCTGTCCATAGACCCTGGGTCTAGTGAGGTGCCTATGAGTGATGGCTCTCTGTGGATCTTCAGCAGCGTGTGCAGCAGGCCCTGCCAGCCCTTCATCTTGAGGGAGGTGCTCCTCCTTTTGCTGAGCCAGGCGCGTCTGCTGCACTCTTCTTCTCAACAAAGCCTTTGACAAGGTCCCACATGGGAGACTTATAAAGAAGGCAAATGCACATGGGATACAGGGTAATTTGATAAGGTGGATTCAAAATTGGCTTAGTTGTAGGAGACAGAGGGTGATGACAGAAGGATGCTTTAGTGACTGGAAGCCCGTGTCCAGTGGCGTACCACAGGGATCTGTGCTGGGTCCCCTATTATTCATCATTTATATAAACGACATAGATGACTACGTGGGGGGTAGGATTAGTAAATTTACGGATGACACAAAGATTGGCCGGGTGGTTAACAGTGAGGTTGAGTGTCTTGGGCTACAGGAAGATATAGACAGGATGGTCAAATGGGCAGATAAGTGGCAGATGGAATTTAACCCTGAAAAGTGTGAGGTGATACACTTTGGAAGGAGTAATTTGGCAAGTAAGTATTCAATGAACGGCATGACACTAGGAAGTTCTGAGGAACAAAGGGACATTGGCGTGTGTGTCCATAGATCTCTGAAGGCGGAGGGGCATGTTAGTGGGATGGTGAAAAAGGCATATGGGACACTTGCCTTTATAAATCGAGGCATAGATTACAAAAGTAGGGAGGTCATGTTGGAGTTGTATAGACCTTGGTGAGGCCACAGCTGGAGTATTGTGTGCAGTTCTGGTCGCCACATTATAGGAAGGATGTGATTGCACTGGACGGGGTGCAAAGGAGATTCACCAGGATGTTGCCTGGGATGAAACATTTAAGTTATGAAGAGAGGTTGGATAGACTTGGGTTGTTTTTGTTGGAGCAGAGAAGACTGAGGGGCGACCTGATTGAGGTGTACAAGATTATGAGGGGCATGGACAGGGTGGATAGGGAACAGCTGTTCCCCTTAGTTGAAGGGTCAGTCACGAGGGGGCATAAGTTCAAAGTGAGGGGCAGGAGGTTTAGGGAGGGATGTGAGGAAAAAGTTTTTTACCCAGGGGGTGGTGACGGTCTGGAATGCGCTGCCTGGGAGGGTGGTGGAGGCGGGTTGCCTCACATCCTTTAAAAAGTACCTGAATGAGCACTTGGCATGTCATAACATTCAAGGCTATGGGCCAAGTGCTGGTAAATGGGATTAGGCAGGTAGGTCAGGTGTTTCTCACATGTTGGTACAGACTCGATGGGCCAAAGGGCCTCTTCTGCACTGTGATTCTGTGATTCTGTGATTCTCCTCTGCTCCCTGTGAGCCATGAGGTATACCACTAAATCACCAGCATCCATGATCCTGATGTTCTCCTCCGGCAGGATCAAAGTGAGAGATGTGTACGTTAGCATATGTGTCCTAAGAACCTCTCTTGATTAAGTCTGAAGGCTCCTTCACACACGCAAGAGAGTGCTGGCCACTACTTGGATGGCCAGTGTGTAGTGCGCTCATTGGCTGTCCAAAACCCCACCCACCTCTGTCCCGCTCCACTTGACTGATTGGCGGCAGCTTTACCCATTGGACTGCATGCTGTGCTGTCAGCTCAGGCGCAGGAATTCTCCTAACCCACACTGCAAGGCTGCGCTGTGAGCTTGAACGATGATAGATACTGGTCCAAACCTTAATAATGACATTGCAAGGGGCTGTGAGTGCCTCCACCAGTGACTGCACAATGGCCACCTTTCACAAGGGGATTGTACAACTTGCCCAGTCGGCCAATTGCTCTGCTGGCCCCTAAAATGCACATTAATTTGCAGTCCTCACCCAAGGGGCTAAACGTTCTAGAGCATCTGGTGGCATTTTCATGCTTTTGCGCTGCTTGAGTGGGCAGAAAAGCTTCAGAGGCCCGACTCCAAGCATGTCAATGGAGCTGCAGCTGAATGGTCTCAGCTGCAGAAGAAAGCTCACTTTTCCAAAGGTGTGGCAGCTTCCCTCACCCCCAACCCCCTCCCCTGACCACCGCAGCACGTGCTTGAGCTCTTCCTTCAGTCTATGTTGTCTTGTCCCCCAACCCTCACTCCGGTCTGACCCACACTGGATCTCTTGCCCCGCCACTGCACTGAAAGGCCAGCTAGAAGAAAGCAATTTGCCTGTGCCCCCAATATGAATGCACGATGCCTCTTCCTTGATGTCCTATGGGTGATGCTTGCGAGCGCTGCATAAGTTTGTGTGCACTCACCTCCGAGATCCCCCCAAAGTTCAGGTCGCCAGGCGCACGCCTTTTAAAGGCAGTCATGAAGCACGTGTTCTGAAGTCACATTGATGTGGGTGGTAAATTTGATGTGGGGGTAAGCTTCCAGTGAGCAGGCTTATAATGAGATGCTAAAGTATTGAAATTAAGTTTCTGATGTGCGGCAAACATGGCCCGCCATTGACGGATGGAGTGGGCAATCGCAAACTGGTTTCACGGTGACGTAAAACTGATTTCTGGCCTTCTCACCAAACTGGCCGCTCATGACGCCCAACACCAACAGGGCTGTGAAATTCCGGCCTTTGCCTTTCTCACAAATGTTTCCAATCTCCCCCTGGCTTGAAGATCCTGACTTGGAATTCTCTCCAGGAGTCGCTCCCAATCAGACGGCTTTAACAATTGTCCACCTCACAGGCTTTCAATCTCTCCTTCTGAGATTCCTTCTCCTTGGGTTCCCGAGTACACTCAAACAATGGCCAGAAATTTCCCCCCATCAGCGGGCTGTGCGGGGGCAGGTGGGGGCCGGCGCGAACCTGATCAGCGCCCCCAATCTGGTCTGTGCAATTAAAGCCCGCCCATCGTGACGCACGCCTGGAAGCGCTGAGCGCTCCCTGTGTGGGCGATGGTAGAGGGGGAATCCCTGAGTGGTTCCCTGTGCTCTTTCGCGCATGTGTGTGAAAGAGTGCCGAGATCTCCTGCATGTGTGAGGAGGTGCCTCAGGGAGATTTGTTTCAGTGTTAAACTTTTAAATAAAGGATTTTTAAACTTTTAAAACATGTCCCCTCATGTGACACTATCACATAAGCTGGGACATGTCAAAGAATAAATGTATAAATTTTTATTAGATTTTAAAACAGTTCATGAAACCTCATCTCACCCGTGGATGAGGTTTCATGAAAAATGCAAAGGCCGCTTGGGCTCTTTGTCTGCCCAACGACCTTAAGGTTGGACGGGCAGCTCATTAAATTGAGTTAATTAGGTTTTAAATGGCTTTAATAGGCCTTTAACAGTTCGGTGGGCATGCAGCTGACTTGGCTGCGCGCCTGCCGAACTGAAAACCTAAATGACGTGCAGTGATGTCAGGACGCCTGCTCGACGTCACCGCACGTCATTTTACGCGTCGGCGAGCGGGGGTCAGGGCCCGCTCACGGTCGGGAAAATGCTGCCCACGAGCTCACGAGCACACTTTCAGATCTATGGCTGTGCCAAGCAAAACACACTGCTCCAAAGGTCGGTGTACTTTTGCCCCAAAGGCTCTCCTTACTTAAAGTCTGCACCCGCCAGCTTTTTATTTAAGTTTTTAAACCAACCTAACTGGGACATCTGCCTGTCCCTGTCTTTGTGGCACTTCTTCACTGGTGGACTCCTGAAACTGACTGGCTCAAGAAGAGCTCTTCACTGACCCTTGAACTGATCTGGTGACTTATCAAAATGCTCCCAGAGGGCCCCACCCTTGTTACTAGGCATGAATCAATGTAACAAGCATTGGAACGCCCTGCATCACTGACTAGGTAAGCATTTATTACCTAATTGCTCTTGAGAAGGTGGTAGTGAGCTGCCTTCTTGAACCACTGCAGACCATCTGGTGTAGGTACACCCACAGTGCTGTTAGGGAGGGAGTTCCATGATTTTGGCACTGAAGGAACAGCGATATATTTCCAAGTCAGGATGTTGAGTGGTTTGAAGGGAAACTTCCAGGTGGTGGTGTTTCCAAGCGTCTGCCCTTGCCTTTCCTGATGGTAGCAGTCATGGGTTTGGAAGGTGCTGCCTGAGGACATTTGGTGGGTTCTTGCAGTGCATCTGCATTTTGTAGATGGTACACACTGCAGCCACTGTACGTTGGTAGTAGAGGGAGAGAATATTTGTGGATAGGGTGCCAATCAAGCGGGCTGCTTTGTCTAGGATGGTGTTGAGCTTCTTGACTGTTGTTGGAGCTGCACTCATCCAGGCAAGTGGAGGGTATTCCATCACAGTCCTGACTTGTGTCTTGTAGTCAAGAGGTGAGTTACTCGCCACAGGATTCCTAGCCTCTGACCTGCTTTTGTAGCCACAGTATTTATATGGCTAGTCCAGTTCAGTTTCCAGTTAATGGCAATCTCCAGGATGTTGATAGAGGGGTATTTAGTGATGGTAATGCCATTGAGGTGATGGGGCGATGGTTAGATTCTCTCTTGTTGGAGATAGCCATTGACTGGCACTTGTGTGGCGCAAATGTTACTTGCCATTTGTCAGTCCAAGCCTGGATATTGCCCTGGTCTTGTTGCATTTAGACATGGACTGCTTCAGTATCTGAGGAGTAATGAATGGTGCTAAATAATGTGCAATCATCCCCACTCCTGACAATATGATAGAGGGATGGTCATTGATGAAGCAACTGAAGATGGTTGGGCCTAGGACACTACCCTAAGAAACTCCTGCAGTGATGTCCTGGAACTGAGCTGATTGACCTCAAGCAACCACAACCATCTTCCTTTGCGCTAGGTATGACTCCAACCAACAGAGAATTTTCCCCTTGATTCCCATTGACTCCAGTTTTGCTCGGGTTCCTTGATGCCACACTCAGTCAAATGCTGCCTTGATGTCAAGGGCATTCACTCTCACCTCACCTCGTGAGTTCAGCTCTTTTGTCCATGTTTGAACCAAGGCTGTAACGAGGTCAGGAGCGGAGTGGCCCTGGCAGAACCCAAACTGGGCATCAGTGAGCAGGTTATTGATAAGAAGTGCTGCTTGATAGCATTGCTGATGACCCCTTCCATTACTTTACTGATGATTGAGAGTTGACTGATGAGGCAGCAATTGTCCGGGTTGGAATTGTCCTGCTATTTGTGTACAGGACATAACTGGGCAACTTTTCACATTGCTGAGTGGATGCCAGTGTTCTAGCTGTACTGGAAGAGCTTGGTTAGGGACGCAGCAAGTTCTGGAGCACAAGTCTTCAGTACTATTGCCGGAATATTGTCAGGGCCCAAAGCGTTTGCAGTATCCAGTGCCTTCAGCCGTTTCTTGATATCATGTGTTACAATCTCCACAGACTGCTAATTTAGCACCCAGGGATACAAAGATCAATAGATTCCGAGACAAAGTGCATGGCCCCTTTAATTTTTTTTATGCACAGCCATGCATGCAGGGCTACTTACATGAAGCCAACTTGTGCATGGCCTACATGCAGCAATGCAGCTTAGAGAGAACATTGCAAACAGCCCAACACAATTCTTTTCACAGTAGAATTAATTCAAAATTTCATAGTTAAAACAAACATACTAATGTTGTAAAACAGGAGGGAACAGTTTGTCCAGTTGCCTGGTTATGGAGGAAGAGATTAACCTTGTTTGATCACCAGCCCATTCACCACCTTTACCATCCACCTCCTTCACCACCAGCAGTTCATAAGTGTAATGATGAAAACAAAATGCAGCAGATGCTGGAAATCTGAAATAAAAGCAAAACATGCTTGTAAAATTCTGCAGGTCTGGCAGCATCTGTGGAGAGAGAAACAGAGTTAACGTTTCCAGTCCGTATGACTCTTCTTCAGGGATAATTCTTCTGAAGAGTCATATGGACTTGAAACATTAGCTCTGTTTCTCTCTCCATAGATGCCACCAGAACTGCTGACTTTTACCAGCATTTTTTATTTTTAATTCATAGGTGCAATGTGTACTAACTACAAGATAGATTTGCAGCAACTCACCAAGGCTTCTTCGACAGCACCTCCCAAACCCATGACCTCCACCTAAAAGGACAAAGCAACATGCACAGGAACATCATCACCTTCATGTTCCCCTTTATTTTGACTTGAAAACAATAATGAAAGTATTATAAAAACAAAAAAATAAAAACAAAAAACTGCGGATGCTGGAAATCCAAAACAAAAACAGAAATACCTGGAAAAACTCAGCAGGTCTGGCAGCATCAGCGGAGAAGAACAAAGTTGACGTTTCAAGTCCTCATGCCCCTTCAGCAGAACTAAGTAAAAATAGGAGAGGGGTGAAATATAAGCTGGTTTAAGGTGGGGGGGGTGGGGAATAAGGGGGGCGGGGTTGTAGGGACAAGCAAGCAGTGATAGGGGCAGATAACCAAAAGATGTCACAGACAAAAGAACAAAGAGTTGTTGAAGGTGGTGATATTATCTAAAAGAATGTGCTAATTAAGAATGAATAGCAGGACATGCAAGGTACAGATAGCTCTAGTGGAGATGGGGTGAAATAAGACTAAAAGGGCATAAAAGATATAGATTTAAAAATAATGGAAATAGGTGGGAAAAGAAAAATCTATATAAATTATTGGAAAAAACAAAAGGGAGGGGGAAGAAACGGAAAGGGGGTGGGGATGGAGGAGGGAGTTCAAGATCTAAAGTTGTTGAATTCAATATTCAGTCCAGAAGGCTGTAAAGTGCCTAGTCGGAAGATGAGGTGCTGTTCCTCCACTTTGCGTTGAGCTTCACTGGAACAATGCAGCAAGCCAAGGACAGATATGTGGGCAAGAGAGCAGGGTGGTGTGTTAAAATGGCAAGCGACAGGGTGGTCTGGGTCATTCTTACGGACAGACCGAAGGTGTTCTGCAAAGCGATCGCCCAGTCTGCGTTTGGTCTCTCCAATGTAGAGGAAACCGCATTGGGAGCAACGAATGCAATAGACTAAGTTGGGGGAAATGCAAGTGAAATGCTGCTTCACTTGAAAGGAGTGTTTGGGCCCTTGGACGGTGAGGAGAGAGGAAGTGAAGGGGCAGGTGTTGCATATTTTGCATATGGATGGGGAGTTGCCGTAGGTGGGGGTTGAGGAGTAGGAGGTGATGAAGGAGTGGACTACGGTGTCACGGAGGGAACAATCCCTATGGAATGCCGCCGGTGGGGTGAAGGGAAGATGTGTTTGGTGGTGGCATCATGCTGGAGTTGGCGGAAATGGCGGAGGATGATCCTTTGAATGCGAAGGCTGGTGGGGTGATAAGTGAGGACAAGGGCGACCCTATCATGTTTCTGGGAGGGAGGAGAAGGCGTGAGGGCGGATGCGCGGGAGATGGGCCGGACACGGTTGAGGGCCCTGTCAACTACCGTGGGTGGAAAACCTCGGTTAAGGAAGAAGGAGGACACGTCAGAGGAACTGTTTTTGAAGGTAGCATCATCAGAACAGATGCGACGGAGGCAAAGGAACTGAGAGAATGGGATGGAGCCCTTACGGGAAGCGGTTTATGAGGAGCTGTAGTCGAGGTAGCTGTGGGAGTCGGTAGGCTTGTAATGGATATTGGTGGACAGTCTATCACCAGAAATTGAGACAGAGATGTCAAGGAAGGGAAGGGAAGTGTCAGAGATGAACCATGTGAAAATGATGGAGGGGTGGAGATTGGAAGCAAAATGAATAAATTTTTCCAGGTCCCGACGAGAGCATGAAGCAGCACCGAAGTAATCATCGATGTACTGGAGAAAGAGTTGTGGGAGAGGGCCGGAGTAGGACTGGAACAAGGAATGTTCCACATACCCCATAAAGAGACAGGCATAGCTGGGGCCCATGCAGGTACCCATAGCCACACCTTTTATGTGGAGGAAGTGAGAGGAGTTAAAGGAGAAATTGTTCTGTGTGAGAACAAGTTCAGCCAGACAGAGGAGAGTAGTGGTGGATGGGGATTGTTCGGGCCTCTGTTCGACGAAGAAGCTGAGAGCCCTCAGACCATCCTGGTGGGGGATGGAGATGTAGCGGGATTGGACGTCCATGGTGAAGAGGAGGCGGTTGGGGCCAGGGAACTGGAAATTGTTGATGTGACGTAAGGTGTCAGAGGAATCATGGATGTAGGTGGGAAGGGACTGGACAAGGGGAGAGAGAAGTGAGTCAAGATAACGAGAAGTGAGTTCCATGGGGCGGGAACAGGCTGACACGATCAGTCTACCGGGACAGTCCTGTTTGTGGATTTTGGGTAGGAGGTAGAAGCGGGCCGTCCGAGGTTGGGCGACTATCAGGTTGGAAGCTGTGGGTGGAAGATCTCTAGAGGAATGAGGTCTGTGACAGTCCTGGAAACAATGGCTTGATGTTCAGTGGTGGGGTCATGGTCCAGGGAGAGGTAGGAGGAAGTATCTGCGAGTTGACGCTCAGCCTCCGCGAGGTGGAGGTCAGTGTGCCAGACAACAACAGCACCACACTTGTCAGCGGGCTTGATGACAATGTTAGGGTTGGACCTGGGAGAACGGAGTGCAGTAAGTTCAGAGAGAGACAGGTTAGAATGGGTGAGAGGAGCAGAGAAATTGAGATGACTAATGTCACGCCGACAGTTCTCAAAGAAAAGATTAAGAGAAGGTAAGAATCCAGAGGGAGGGGTCCAGGTGGAGGGAGAATATTGGAGGTGGGTAAAAGGATCCATTGAATGGGGAGAGGACTCCTGCCCAAAGACGTGAGCACGGAGACGAAGACGGCGGAAGAAGAGTTCAGCATCGTGCCGAGCCTGAAATTCATTGAGATGAGGGCGTAAGGGTATGAAACTAAGTCCTTTGCTGAGCACTGAACATTCAGCGTCGGAGAGGGGAAGGTCAAGGGGTATAGTGAATTCACGGCCGGGGCTGGGTTTGGAAGTTGGGGTGGGGACGGAGGGACAGGCAGGGGTGAAGGGTCCTAGATGGGTGTTGGTGTCGATGAGTTGTTGGACCTTGCGTTCCTTAGCACTTGTGAGAAAGAGAAAAAGTTTCTTGTTGAGGCGTCGGATGAGACGAAGAATAAAATGAAACTGGGGGCACGCGCAGCTTTGGAAAAGGGTGCGGCGGTGCTGCTGGAGGGAGAAGTCGAGTGTGTTCATATGGCAGCACATGGCACTGATTGTGGATCTCAGCAAGCGCTGGAACAGCAGTCCGAGGAGCGTTGTATGTCCCGGAGATACCTGTAATCCTGGGTGGGTTCGAAACATGAGGGATGGAATTTCAGTTGAAATCCACGTGGGGTAAGCCGGAGACGGAGACAGTCACTGAGAAAGGAAATATGGCTGTGAAAGCGGGTTTTAGTAAACACCTTGTCAAACACCAGGAGAGAAATGGAAAGCAATGAAGGTGAACCCGGCAAGAGAGAGATTCGAAAATCCTGACGGAGAGTAGAACAAAACTTCTTCAAGGTAGGCATTTCTTGAAGAGAGTGGCAGTCAATTAAATACAAAGATAAAAACAAAAAACTGCGGATGCTGGAAATCCAAAACAAAAACAGGATTACCTGGTAAAACTCAGCAGGTCTGGCAGCATCTTTACAATGAAAGTATTATAATTTCCATAATATTTTTCTGGCTGATTGTGAAGTTGATTTATTGGGGTAAGTATAGTTGGGCCTGTGTAAGATTTACTTACATTTTGTAGTCAAACAGACTGCAAGATTGAAATCACCAAAAGAAGCTAAGTGCTTGACATGCTAATGAGTAAATAGAATGCTGGCATAGCATGTAAGCTGTGAAGAGAATTTACATTTTTAAATAAATGAAGGGATATTTGGATTTCACTGTCCAGGGTATTGTGTTAACTTGCTGAGTTTATTTTAAATCTAAAATCTATTGTGGATCTTTGCCTTAAAGGGAGTGTAACTGGGAGTCAGGTTAATTAGGAATTTTAGGAATTCTTCCAAAAAAATAGCTTCTCTAAGAGCTGCATATGTTGTCTTTATCTTTAATGCCCATATCCATCAGTCAAAATTTACTTTGTTTTACTCTCTCAAACTCAATATAAGTTTGCCCAGGATGTTTCCTTATATTCATAAATTTATGCCTGCATGCCTCAGGAACCAACTCATATGCACTCAAAATAGCCTTTTTTTACCGCATCATAATCCACCAACACTCCTTCTAACAGTGAAGCATGTGCTCTAGCTACTAACCTAGACTATAAAGGCAATGTCAAGTTTTCTTGTGGCTATTTCAGCTGCTTTGTTATCTTCTCAAATAAAATACAGAACGCCTTTACATTTCGTTTTTCAAATTTTGGAAGAACATGGACAAATTTAAATATCTCCCCAGTGGGTTATAGGTTGAAGGTTTTCTCATCATTAGAACTTTCCTCAGCATCTGAGGTCTCTTTTTCAAAGCCCAGTTTTTAAAGTTGGTATTCTCTTTCACTTTTCTTCTCCCTCTCCTCCATTGCTAACTTTTTACCCTGAAGGTCAAATTTTTGCATTTCCATTTCTCTTTGAAATACTCCCTCTTCTTCTCTTTTCCTGTGGCCTCTAGTTCATTTTTTTTAATTGCCATGGCTTGTTCAGATTCAAGCTTCTTCATTTGTAACTGAAATTTCACAACCTCCAGCTGTCACTCACTAGTGTCAGGTAGCACTGCCAACTTCAAATGCTGCGCTATCACTTCAATTATCCCTGCTTTATTTGTCTCTACAAGTAACCTCAACTGCAACTTATCCACCAAGTCTGTTAACTTACCCTTAGATACTTCTTGTAACCCAATCAGAGTTACATCTTCTACTTGCAAAAATTTTTAAGCCATGGATACAGCCATTTTTGCAGTCTCACCACTTTAAAAATCCCTTACACCAAGTCCTGAATTCAATATGTAACCAACTCCAAACCAATCAAGGAATTTCAAATATCCCGCAAAGAGCCCTCAATTTGTTATGATGTGGCAGATGATATGTGCCAGTCAGATCAAATCCACCAGGGAAACTTGGTCACACTGTCGCAATGGTTTTGCAATTTGTATTTATTACGAGATATGTCCACTGAATTCAGAAATAATAAGTCCACCAAGACCTTTAGAGGTTTTAAAAATTAAATTAAAATATTTCTTAAGAGGGTAAAAGATTTCAAGCACATACATAAGACTACAATTACTATTATAATGACTCCTAAAATTCCTAATTAATCTGACTCGCAGTTACACTCCCTTTAAGGCAATAACCTACAATAGGTTTTAAATTTAAAACAAACTCAGCAAATTAACACATTACCTGGGACAGTGGAATTCCAAATGGATTTTCTCCAGCTTCAGTTTTGTTAGAGAACAGACTTATGCACAAATGCTGGAGGCATCGTTACGGCAATTTCACACATGCCTGTTAGACCTTACATGGCTTTCTGACAGATAACCTTTCATTCTCCTTTATATATGTTTCTCTCCTTTTAATATGTAAATTCTATTGTTCCATATGTCTTTGAAACTGTATCTTCCTCATAACATAAAAACATTAGTGGTGCCAATATTGCCAGTAACCTTTGGGAAAAATAAACACATTCTTTACCCTTGCTTAACTGACTAGTTGTAAACAGTCTAAAATCCCTTTGAAATCCAAATATCCCTTCATTTATCTAAAAATGCAAATTCCTGTATATCTGGCCACCTACTGATTGCAATCCCATGCAACACCTGTGCCCACTCAACATGAGGCACTGCTCATTTTTGATTTAAAAAACATGGTCGCAATCTAGTTTCTCGTAAGCTCTCCTATCTTTTCCCCTCTCCCAGTCACCCATTTCTTTCCCCTCATCACTGTGGACCCCACCTGGCATCGCCTTCCACCATCGCATGGTCACCTACCAACCCAAACCCTTCATTCCAGGATGTCCAGGCGAACGTGCACATTCCCTACTTCCCAGAGAACCCTCCAACCACATTGACTTCCCTGACCTCCTCCTACCCACCCCCAGGGTCCATGTCTGCCTCCAAGCCCCCAACAGACACACTTGCCACCCCTTCTACCATTAATGATGCAACCTGGCCTTCCCACAATGCCAGATCCCTATGCCCCCTATTATGCTCACCATTCCCTCCTACCACCCCCATCCTCCATTCACACCCCAGGAAGCAGCCATTGACTCCACAAACCCCTGCCCCCGGCACATTCACCAGGACACCCCCCGCCTTACTACCTCCTCCACCCTTGTTCTATCTTCCACCTTCACACCCTCCTCCCCCTTAGACAATTTCCCCTCTCTGAATTCCTACTCTCCCTGGACACCTTCCACTCTCTGGACTCCCTCCTCACCCTAGACACCCTCCCCGCTTTGAACTCTCTCTCTTACGCCTTCCTCCCCCCTTACACCTACATCCCCATTTTCAGCATTCTCCTCCATTACACCTCCCTGTCCCAGTATTCCCTCCTCCCCTGGACACCTTCAACCACCCCCAACCTCCCCCACCCCCACACCCTTGACCCCCAACCTCAACCCCCCAACACCTTCGTTCCCTTGGCCGTCCTGACCTCACCTCCACCCTGGTATATCTTCCTCTCCCACTCACAGCGAGATTTTCCTCTCCCCCACCCTTGCCAATCATCCGTAGCAGCCCATATCCAAGAGCATGATGTTCCAAAGCAGGCCAGAAGCATCAACAGAGACCTCCAACCTTCCGAGAGCTGCTTCGCGGCAGAGCCATGTGCATGAGAATCCGCCCAGCATGCGATGCAGGTGTTCCTCCAGGGTCCAGTAGCTATGGGGCTCCAGCATCTTCTACTCCTCAGATATCCACGATCTGAGCAAAGCCCTAACAGTGAGTCCTGACTTCTGCATGTCACATTTATCTAGATGTGTCCGAGATCAGCATGTCTTCCTGCCAGTGTACTGGTAAATCTGGATTCTGGTCGGGCCTTACTTTGTATCCATTACCAGGATGCAAATTGTGTTCATGGCAGCCTCCAGAGGGATTCGTGTTCCGCCATGGCAGATACCATCAGATAATCTCATTGTGATTTTATGCTGGCGGGAAACCAACTTTTGCCCCTCACACCGAATTGTTGCCCCCTCCACCTGCCATGATGCATGCCATCAACGTGACCGGCCGATTCCACCCAGTACCCAAGAAACCAGAACTTCCCACTCATATCCCTGCTCTGGTTTACAGGCTGCAGATGGTGTAAGCATGTTTCACTTACTTTAGCCTCCTCCCCGCACCACAGCTTTGTGCCTTTCTCTTTTCTGATGTCCAAGAGGTCCAATCTGGCTGGAGAGTGAGAAAACAGCAAAAAGAGCATGATGTTGAAGACACATTACAGTCATAGTCACTCAGTTTCACATTGACAGCTGTTGTGATATGATGTACATGAACCTTAGAGAGACATTTCTTAAACTGCTGTCAATCACTACCATCTTGACATAGGATGTGATGCATTAGTCCCATGACTTATACTCAAGAGTTATTATGACACAGCCATTGGTAAAGGCTGAGTTTTTCAAATCCCAGAGGGAAATTTGAAACAACTATCATAACCCATTTTTGCAATTTGTATGTTTCAAGCTGCAGGCTTTGAATTCAGTAGTAATAAGACCACCGAGTCTCGAGAAGTTTTTATAAAACTAAACTAAACATTTATTAATACAAGAAAAATTGTTAAGCACATACATATGCTTACAAAATTGCTACTATAATAACTACAAAAATCTGCTAATTAATCTGACAATCAATTACACCCCCGGTAAGGCAACAGTAAAGCTCATAGATTTAACAGACCCTGGACAGTCGCATTCAAAATAAGTCTTTTTCAGCTTTGGGTCCTTGCAGACAGACTTGAGGCATACAGGCTGGAGGCTGTCTCACACTTGTTGGATCTTAAAATGCCTCTACCTTACACACAATCTCCTTTCTCCTTTATACATATCTTTCTCTTTGAATGTAAATTTTCCATTGTATCGCTAGGCTTTTAACTTTACCTCTTCTAACAATAACACCGTTTCATCCCATCAATTTTATTAGTAAACTGAAAAACATAAACACGTTGCTTGGCACCTTCTAGCTAGGTGCAAGGTTTTACCTGCAGCCTTGAATGGTTTATTTTATCAAAAGCAAATTTACACTTTACCTTCTGCCCCCCCTTGCATTTACCTAATTAACACCTCAAAACTACTATACATCAAAGCACCCAGGCTAGTTGGCTTTAATCCAATTAAGATGCACACAGACACACACATAGACACAGACATCGCTAGAACTCTATTTTAAAATAATTTCCAATAACATAATTATATCTTCTTGACAGAATACAGGCAGCAGCAATCAAGGTCAGACATGTACACATAGCCTACTAGCTAACACTATATGTATATAGTCGTATCTTCAAATAAAGAACCCGGAGTATTTTTTTACTGTGAACCTCTGCAGCCTTTGTCATGAGCTGCACAGTAACCAGCTGAGAAACAGGAGCTTGAGGAGGCAAAGAGGAGGAAAAGAAAGAGAAGGAAGCAGAAGAGAGGAGGCAACCTGGACAACCGATTGCTGTCTAGGCTGTCTGCTAAGCACTTATTCGAATGCAATAACACTAACAGCAATCCAATTCATCATTCAGCAGTAACCCCATACATTACCTTATCTCTGTCACTCGCCATCGCACTGTATGCTTGGCCACAATGCAAAAATAAAAGCCACCACAAAATAAACATTCCAGAACAAATGTAATAATGAACTCATGCCATATTGTATACCAACATCGACTAATCATCCTTGCCCATTCCCTTAGTTCCATAAGCCTTTGCCTATCCGTTCCCCTATACAATGCTAATGAATTGGCTACAACATGGTTGATGGAAGGCTGATGATTTACAGTGGGAGAAACGCCTGAAAGGACTTTGTATCAGAAGTTGCATCGTGATTAGGTCCACAAGTGTGTGAATTTCATTCGAATGAGTTTTTCGCAGACAACTCAGGCAACAATTGGTTGTCTAGATTATCTTCTTTTCTCCTTGCCCTCCTCTTAGGGACTTGGGAGTCCTAGTCTAGGATTCTCTTAAGGTTAACTTGCACGTTGAGTCGGTAGTTAGGAAGGCAAATGCAATGTTGGCATTTATTTCGAGAGGACTAGAATATAAAAGCAGGGATGTGTAGCTGAGACTTTATAAGGCTCTGGTCAGACCACATTTAGAATATTGTGAGCAATTTTGGGCCCCATATCTCAGGAAGGATGTGCTGGCCCTGGAGCGGGTCCAGAGGATGTTCACGAGAATGATCCCAGGAATGAAAGGCTTAACATATGAGGAACGTTTGAGGACTCTGGGTCTATACTCGATGGAGTTTAGAAGGATGAGGGGGGATCTGATTGAAACTTACAGAATACTGAAAGGCCTGGATAGAGTGGACGTGGAGAAGATGTTTCCAATAGTAGGAGAGACTAGGACCCGAGGACACAGCCTCAGAGTAAAGAGAAGACCTTTTAGAACAGAGATGAGGAGAAACTTCTTTAGCCAGAGAGTGGTGAATCTATGGAATTCATTGCCACAGAAGGCTGTGGAGGCCAGGTCATTGAGTGTATTTAAGACCAAGATAGATAGGTTCTTGATTGGTAAGGAGATCAAAGGTTACGGGGAGAAGGCGGGAGAATGGGGTTGAGAAACTTATCAGCCATGATTGAATGGCGGAGCAGACTCGATGGGCCGAATGGCCTAATTTCTGCTCCTATGTCTTATGGTCTTATGATCTCTTCATTTTCCTCCTTTCTGCCTCCTTGTGCACCTATTTCTCAACTGTTCTCTGCACAGCTAGTGACAAAGGCTGCAGGGGTTCATGATGGCGAGGTTGTGCAGCATTTAGTAGATCATGATAAATCTTAGCATCAGCCCTTCCAAATACTGCGGGGCACTTCCAGAGTGATCCAAACAATGAAGTCATTTCTTCAGCACACAATAGTCTGCTCCATCACAAGTTCATATGGACGCATATCTCTCATTGTATTGTTACGGTCTCGGTGGTGATCAGTAACTGTTATTTTTTTAAAAAGAAGTCCAAAATCCCAGTTCTTTACCAAAAGACTGAAGTTCCACAGGTTAAAACAAGAGAATTTTTATTATAGAAGAGTCAAACAAAGCAACCACTAAATATGACCTTAGATAAGCTCCTATCCACCAACCAGAATCAAAATAAGTTAAACATGAATTGACAGGCAAATTGTGGTCAATTATAAATTACACATTAAGTGACAGATACAACTGAAACAGATCTTACAAATTGGCTCAGCTGGCGACTCAGCCTACATGTCATCGATCTCAGTCACAAAGCCCTTCAAAACCATTTCTCCCTCATGAAGAATTTCAGTTCCTCTCCTTCCAGGAGCTAGTCTGATCCCCAGCTAAGAGCAGCACACAACCAACCCAAATTCCAGAGGCACGGTCTTCATCACAAATGCCACATGTCTACAGAGCCTCCTCAACTGCTTCAGATGGTGTAGATCCACCAATGTTATCTTCCAGTAACAGAAACAGATTCAGCAGCTTATTGGGAGCTTCTGGTTCTGGCCTGTCTTCTTTAGCTTTCCTGTGCTGCACCACTGGGCTCATCAACTGCTACTACTGAGCTCAGATGGCTCTATGTCCCTTTGTTTAGCCTCAACCTTTTCTGTTTCTATTTTCTGTCAGGGTCTGCCTCAAGGAAACAGAAACTTTGAAAGCACAGGTTCCATCACCCAGTATACATTTTGTGTACATGTGTGAGGGTTGCACATCAGAGTGATCAGCAATGTGATCAATAATAGCCTGTGTTGCCCAATAGCAAGCCTTTATTCTGCCATAGTGGTTCAAATGCAGCTGGCATAATAGGCTTCTGCAGATTATAGATATCATGACAGCTGTCAGGATGCCAGGCCTTGACTTGCGTGATTCGCTGCCTATGGCCACATATTGGACATTCAGAGAGTAGAATTCCTTTCCATTCCAGTGTAGGGAAGAGTTAACATCTGGTGCCTATGAAGTAATGTGTGTGCACCATGGGGAAGTCTGCAATCCTAGCAATCTGCTTCTCTCTTACAAGAGAGAATGAAATCTAGTTAACCCTCTATGACTAGGAAGTCTCAGTCGCCTCCCTTACACATCACCACATTCACTTTCACATCCACCAGCAATGCGGTCCATGCTCTGCTCTGAAGCTTCAGTAGTGTATGCGGCAGGTTTCATTGAGGGCATCCTTGTGAAGCTCAGATATCTCACACGTTGTTCCTCATTGAGGTTCAGGTATGATAATGGGTCTGTGAACAACTGGCAGATAGTGCCTCCTGCTGAGAGATTTTCTCCTCCTCCCTCTTCCAGCAGCTTGTCCTGCTCTGTGTGACCTCTCTTCATTCTTCCAGTCATGCTGTATTCCAAGGGAAATGCCTACTAGTGCACTCATGTTTGGGAGAGTCTTGTTTGTGCAGAAGCCTTGAAGTCAGCAAAAAGTCCTTACGCACCTGCCACATCAGTTCCTGTAGATTTTTGCAACTTGTAATAAGTGATGGAAAGTGCCAAACACTTGTACAATTGTAGCAGAATGGCAACTAACCTGAAAGCAGCTATTGATACCCCTTTGAATAGCACAGGTGGTGGGGGGTGGAGGGTGGGGGTCCTTCCTGCTGCTGTTTAGCTGTGTGAACTTAAGAGAAAGCATTAGCTGGGCCTTTGAGCTCCAAAATGGCACTTGGGTCAGATCACTGTTGCATGCTGATTGATCATGATCTGCGTACTTCCAGGAGGCATTCACTGTGTGCACTAAAACTTTCACCAGTATGGTGGCTGGTGTGATTGACCTCACAAGTTTGTGTGTGGTGTAGACTGCAGTTTGAAACTTGAAGGGCATTTGTAGAAACAAAAATGGATGCTAATGAACCCAATTTCTTTCACAACCATTTTTAATATGACAGTTTGAGGCAAATTGAGGTTGCTACATTATAGTTGCAGAAAGCAACAAAGCTTTAGTGATAATAGTTTCCCTCCCCTCAATTCTTCTTAAGTAGATGAAACATTAACATAATATTTTCCAAGCTTAATGTTAATGAAGCTGCCACATAAAAGGTACATTTCCAGAAGTATAAGCAGGAATTGTGGAAAATATGGCGAATCAAAAATGAATACAGAATGTATGCCAGCCGCAATTTGAAACATTAAGCTATTTTGGAGCCTTTCAAAGGTGCTGCCTTCTTAATTTATTTTCCTTAAGTGGGATTGAGCTTGTCAGCTTGATTTTAAATAGGCTCTGGGGTGCTGCATTCCTGGAAGCTCCTCCTTTGCTGAAGTGAAGCCAGATGAATTTACATGGAATTGTGTGCACTTAGAGTGTAAATGCCTGTTAGTTGGAAAATCTGTAAATGCTCAGTGCAGAGGATAATCACAATATATCTTCACTGGTAATTGTTCCTGCAAATTGTCATCAGGTTCACAAGTAATCCAAAAGCCTCGACAAATGATCTGGAGACTTGAGTTCAAATCGCACCTCATAGCTGATAATTCAGTTAATATTTATTTAATTGAAATAAAAAGCTAGCATTAGCAATGGAGACCACAAAATTACCAATTTTTTCATTAAACCCATCTGGTTCACTGATGTTCTTTCGGGAAGGAAATCTGCCACCTTAACCTGGTCTGGCCTACATGTGACCCCAGACCCACAGCAATGTGGTTGACTGCGAATTGCCCTCTGAAATGGCCATGGAAGCCGCTTAGTTGTAAACTGCTACAAAAAAGCCAAAAAAGAATAAAACTGGACAGAGTACCTGGCATTGACCTAGTCACCAGACATGACAAAGGCAAATCTATCGCAGACAAATCTGATAAGTCTTCTTCATATCATCTGCGGGCTTATGCCAAAATTGAGAGGGCTGTCCCACAGACTAGGCAAGCAACACCCTGAAACAGTCTTATTGATATGTTAGCCAATGTTAAAGACTACTTCATCAATGTTAAACACCACTCCACCACCATCCCAGGGGCAGGACTGACCTACCAGAGGTGGTGGCATAGTGTTATACAGTCTGTCTGGTCCTGCAGCAAGTGATGAGAGAACGAATGCAAGGGAATTACCTACATGACATCATCTTCAACAAACTGCTGTCACAGATGCGTCTATGCAGGGCTGTATCGGTAGGAGGGGCCAGTGCACAGTCCTTGTTAAAGTCATAGGGCAGAATTTTCCATGCCTGCTGGCATCGGGCGTGAGCGGACAATACGGCGAGGAAGCCAAAATTCAGCTCACGATGTCACAAAACCAGTTTGCAATCGCCTGCTCAGCCCGTCGATTGTGGGCCATGTTTCTCACCATTACACATCGGGAACCTCATTGTAATACATATGAATATTATTATAAGGCCAGCTTGGCGGAATCATCCCACCCTGCTGGATCATCCACCCCAACCATGCTGATGTATCATTGCAGAGCACTCGCCCAGGTCACCTGTTGGACTGCCCTGCGGTTAAGGCATTTTGGAGGAGGGACAAGGACTGCCTAGGGTTGAATGTGGTGCAGAAGCATGTGTGGGTTTTTAAAAATTCAGTCACGGGATGTGGGCTTCGCTGCCTGGGTCAGCATTTATTGCTCATCCCTAGTTGCACTTGAGAAGGTGGTGGTGAGCTGCCTTCTTGAACCACTGCAGTCCATGTGGTATATATACACCCACAGTGCTGCTAGGGAGGGGGTTCCAGGATTTTGACCCAGCGACAGTGAAGGAACGGCAATATATTTCCAAGTCAAGATGGTGAGTGACTTGGAGGGGAGCTTTCAGGTGTGTTTGACATCAATCTGCTGCCCTTGTCCTTCTAGATGGTAGTGGTTGTGGGTTTGGAAGGTGCTGTCAAAGGAGCCTTTGTGAATTCCTGCAGTGCATCTTGTAGATGGTACACACTACTGCTACTGTGTGTCGGTGGTGGAAGGAATGAATGTTTGTGGATGTGGTGCCAATCAAGCGGGCTGCTTTGTCCTGGACAGTGTCAAACTTCTTGAGTGTTGTGGGAGCTGCACTCATCCAGGCAAGTGGTGAATATTCCATCATACTCCTGACTTGTGCCTTGTAGATGCTGGACAGGTTTTAAGGAGTCAGCAGATGAGTCATTCGTTGCAGGATTCCTAGCCTCTGACCTGCTCTTTAGCCACAGTATATATATGGCTAGTTCAGTTCAGTTTCTGGTCAATGGCAACACCCAAGATGTTGATAGTGGGGCATTCAGTGATGGCAATGCCATTGAACATCAAGGGGTGATGGTTAGATTCTCTCTTGTTGGAGATGGTCATTGCCTGACACTTGGGTAGCATGAATGTTACTTGCCACTTGTCAGCCCAAGCCTGGATATTGTCCAGGTCTTGCTGCATTTGGACATGGACTGCTTCAGTATCGAAGGAGTTGCGAATGGTGCTGAACATTGTGCAAACATCAGCGAACATCCACACTTCTGACCTTATGATGAAAGGAATGTAATTGATGAAGCAACTGAAGACTGTCGGGCCTGGGATACTACCCTGAGGAACTCATGCAGCGATGACCAGGAGCTGAGAAGACTGACCTCCAAAAACAACAGCCACCTTCCTTTGTGCTAGGTATGACTCCAACCAGCAGAGAGTATTCCCCCTGATTCCCATTAACTCCAGTTTTGCTATGGCCCCTTGATGCCACACTGGGTCAAATGCAGCCTTGATATCAAGGGCACCTCACCTCGGGAGTTCAGATTTCTCGTCTATGTTTGAACCAAGGCTGTAAAGAGGTCAGGAGTTGAGTGGCCCTGACGGAACCCAAACTGAGCATCAGTGAGCAGGTTATTGCTAAGCGAGTGCCACTTGATAGCAGTGTTGATGACCCCTTCCACCACTTTACTGATGATCGAGAGTAGACTAATGGGGTGGTAAATGGTCGGGTTGGATTTGTCCTTTTTTTTGTTGTACAAGACATACCTTGACAAATGCTTCAGCCTTATCTTTTGCACAGATGTGCTGGGCTCCCCCATCATTGAAGATGGGAGTATTTGTGGCGCCTCCTCCTCCAGTGAGTTATTTAATTGTCCACCACCATTCACGACTGGATGTGGCAGGACTGCAGAGCTTAGTTCTGACCCATTGATTGTGGGATTGCTTCACTCTGTCTATCATTTGCTGCTTATGCTATTTGGCACATAAGTAGTCCTGTGTCATAGCTCCACCAGGTTGACATCTCATTTTTAGGTATGCCTGGTGCTGCTTCTGGCATGCCCTCCTGCACTCTTCATTGAACCAGGGTTGAGCCCCTTGCTTGATGGTGATGGTGGAGTGGGGGATATGCCGGGCCATGAGGTTACAGATTGTGTTCGAGTACAATTCTGCTGCTGCTGATGGCCCACAGCATCTCATGGATGCCCAGGCTTGAGTTGCTAGATCTGATCAAAATCTACCCCATTTAGCACGGTGATAGTGCCACACAACACGATGGAGGGTATCCTCAATGTGAAGGCGCGACTTTGTCTCCATAACAACTGTGCAGTGGTCACTCCTACCGATACTGACGTGGACAGATGCATCTGCGGCAGCCAGGTTGGTGAGGATGAGATCAAGTATGTTTTTCCCTCTTTTTGGCTTCCTCACCACCGGAGCAGATCCAGTTTAGCAGTTATGTCCTTTAGGACTTGGCCAGCTCGGTCAATAGTGGTGCTACCGAGCCACTCTTGGTGATGGACATTAAAGTCCCCCACCCAAAGCCCATTCTGAGCCCTTGCCTCCCTCATTGTGTCCTCCAACTGGTGTTCAACATGAAGGAATACTGATTCATCAGCTGAGGGAGGGCAGTACATGATAATCAGCAGGAAGTTTCCTTGCCCATGTTTGACCTGATGCCATGAAACCTCATAGGGTCCGGAGTCAATGTTGAGGACTCCCAGGCCACCTCCCTCCTGACTATATACCACTGTGTCACCACCTCTGCTGGATCTGTCCTGCCAGTAGGACAAGACATACCCAGGGATGGTGACGGTGGAGTCTGGGACATTATCTGTTAGGTATGATTCCGTGAGGATGGCTATGCCAGGCTGTTGCTTGACTCGTCTGTGAAACAGCTCTGCCAATTTCAGCACCAAGCCCCCAGATGTTAGTAAGGAGGGTCTACAGGACTAAGTTTGCCATTGCCTTTTCCGGTGCCTAGGTCGATGCTGGGTGATCTGTCCAGTTGGATTCCTTTTTTGAGGCTTTGTGGCAGTTTGATACAACTGAGTGGCTTGCTAGGCCATTTCAGAGGGCATTTAAGAGTCAACCGCATTGCTGTGGGTCTGGAGTCACATGTAGGCCAGACCAGGTAAGGGCAGCAGATTTCCTTCCCTAAGGGACATTAGTGAACCAGATGGGTCTTTACAACAATCAACATGGTCATCATAAGACTTTTAATTCCAGATGTTCATTGCGTTCCAAATATACCATCTGCTGTGGCGAGATTCAAACCTGGTTCCCCAGAACATTACCCAGGATCTCTGGATTACTACTTCAGCAACAATACCACTACGCCATTGCGGAGGGGAGGTAAGCATTAGGGGAACATTGTATAAAGTAACCATTCCTGTACAGCTGAAACAGTTCAGACACAGCCACATTGACATGCTTGGAGTCGTGCATCTAGCTTATCTGCCCACTCAAGCAACACAGGTGCATGAAAGTGCCACTAAGTGCTCCAGAGCTTTTTACCCCTTGGGCACAGACTTCAAACTAATGAGCATTTTAGTGGACTGCAGAACAATTGGACAACTGGGCTCATTGTACAATCTCCTTGCTAAAGCTGGCCATGAAGCAGTCACTGCTGGAGGTGCTCACAGCCCCTTACAATGTCATCATCCCGGTTTGGACCAGTCTCCCCCATGGTTCAAGCTAACAGTGCAGCCTTGCAGTGCAGGTTAGGAGAATGTCTATGCCCGAGCTGAGAGCACAGCATGCAGCCCAATGGGCAAAGCTGCTGCCAATCTGTTGGTTGGAGTGGGGAGGGGCAGTGTGGAGTTTCGGGCAACCATGCAGTGCACTAAACTCTGACCATCCAAGTGGTGGCCAGCACACTCTGGGTGCATTAAAGGGCCTTCAGGCTTAATCAAGAGAGGGTCTTAGAACCTCCATGCTAACCCACACATCTCTCTCTTTCATCCTGCAGAAGGAGTACATCAGGAGCATGGAGCCTGGTAAGCTAGCTATATGCCTCAAGTGTACAGAGAATGAAGATGGTGGAAAAGAGAATGACCGAGGCACCTGGCTGGCAGAGGGAGGAGCAGCACCCTCTGGAAGAAGGGGCAGCTGGGGCTCCTGCGCATGCTGTTGAAGAGCCACAGCGAGCCATCGCTGGTCAGTGCCTAGCTAGACCCAGGGCCTATAGACGCTGCCTTTCATTTCTACAGATGACTGAGAACCAGTATCGCTTGTCTAGGGAACTGGTCGGCCACACCTGCCAGCTGTTGCAGGATTTTGCGCCACAGGGACATGGAGGGCACCCACTGCCAGTGGCATGAAAGTGACCGTAGCACTAAATTTCTATGCCAGTGGCTCCTCTCAGGGTTCCACAGGCGACCTCTGTGGGATATCACAAACCTCCATCCACAAATGCATCCATGAGGTCACAGATGCCATCTTCGTAAGATCTCAGGTTTCCCACAGGTGCAGGGTGCCATTGACTGCACTCACATGCAGTCGCTTAGATCTCTATCGCAACATATGGTGAACTATATCAACCGTAAGGAGTTCCATTCTCTGAATGTGCAGCTGGTGTGAGACCACCAGAAATACATCCTTCAGGTCTACGCACGGTTTCCAGGGAGTGTCCATGAAACCTACATTCTCAGTTGGTCACAGATACCTGGAGTCTTCCAGGGTCCACAGAAGCTGCAGGGATGGATCCTCGAGGACAAGGGCTACCCGCAGAGGACATGGCTGATGACACCCGTGCAGCAGCCTCAGACTGCAGCAGAGTGACGGTATAATGAGGCTCATGCTGCAGGTCGCACCTTGGAGCTGAAAATGAGGTTCCATTGCCTGGATTGGTCTGGTGGAGCCCTGGAATACAGTCCACAAAGGGTGTCATGCATCAGCGTTGTCTGCTGCGCCCTTTACAACCTGGCGCTGCAACGAGGTGAGGAGCTGGCTGAGGGGGAGAGGCAGGAGCTGGAGGTCTCCCCCAATGAGAAGGATGTCGATGAAAATGAGGATGAGGAGGTCCTCGAAGGCAGCGATGACGCCCTTGCACTGGGCAAATGAGGCAGGAGGACTCGGGGGGCCCTCATAGCTGCTGGATTTGTGGAGGATGATGACGACATGCTGTGAGGAGACAGCACAAGATCCTCACATTGCATGTATGAACATTTGACTCCAGTCTTGCTTATGGCAGTGTGAATACCCTCTGTGATAATGCTCCTGTCATTGAGATGCAGTGGAGGCCCTAATAGTCACTCAATTGCAACACGATGATGAAGACATGCAGTGAGGATACTCCATAGATCTTCACATTGTCTCTGATATTGTCTGACTCCTGTCTACCTGAGGGCAGCTTGCTTGCGATCTGTGATCATGGTCATATCATAGAGACACAGCCATGAAACTTTAAATGTACCTGATTCTTTGTCAGCCTTCAACACCTGACCCCTTTAGGAGCACAACGTCACTGGTCACAGATGCTGAAGGGATGGGGGCCAGCCCCACCTTAAAGGTGCTGAGAGCACACAGAGAGAATGCTAGAACATTCTGGCAGCAATGACAAGCACCGTTGAGGTGCAGGCATCAGCAAAATGTCCAGGGAGTGTGAGGCTGGACCATCATTTTGGTCTGATGGCTGCACAAGGAACAGGGAAGAGGCCCTGGACTGAGACACCTGCCTTTATCTTGTGCAGAAACGTTTCACATCTGAGTGACATGAACACTGCTGGTCAGAACAAGGAAACATAGCAGGGAGACATTCTTGGGAGTTTATTGACAATAGTGAACATTATGTACAAGTGATTAACACCCATGCCCAGGCTGTGTAACTACATCTTCTTAACTTTCCTAACCCTGGTCTTGGTGCTCCCGGGACATCCACAGTAGAGGTGGAGGCAGCCTGCTGACTGCTACATCTGCTGCTCTGGAGGGCTGAGACCTGGAGGGCCCCAGCCTTCTTTATGGGCCCTGCTGTTTGGCAGTGGCACTCTCCTCGGCCTGTGGAGCTGGAGCAGCTTAGGTCACAGGAAGAAGGGATGCAGATGGGCCAGATACACCTGGAGTCACCTGGAAAGATGGCCCTGGGGGTGTACACCTGCTGATCTTCCTCCCTATGGGTGCCCAGGGGCCCCAGGCTGACTCCTTGAGGAGAAGGGGTAGCTGGAGTGAGATTGAGCTGCCCGGCATCCCTCTCGCGTACACACTGCTGAAGGCCAAGTATGGCGTCGGCAAGAGAGTTCAGTCCACACAACAGCACAGAACCAATGTCCTGGACCAAGGTTTCCATGGTGGCTGTCATCCTACCAGCGTTGACCTTGGTTCATTGGCATGCTGGCGCTATCACCTCAGCCTGAAGAAGGGCAGGCAAACTCCATTGCGCCTTGTAATGTGTGGATGCAGCATGTTGCTGATGTTCCCTAGCTTGCTATCGCAGCTCCAGCAACTGAGACATTACTGAGTCCAGGAGCTCATCATCTGACTCGGACACAGCAGATTTCTGGCCTCCAGCGGTCCTCCGAGCGCCGGAGATCTGGGAAGCCCCTGCCTCCACCTGCTGTGGATCAGAAAGGTGTGGTGTGCTAACCAGATTGTGATCCTGAGGTTACTCTAAAGCTAGATCCCACTGAGGTGTGTGTCTCTACACTCATGGAGGGTGTGGGGGAGTGCTGTGACAGGTCCTCCAGGTGGCCGGTGAGGATCTGGACCGGTCCTGTGCTGATGGTGAGGTCGGCGCTGCTCTACCAAGTGAGGATCCAGTTGTGCAACATCTATAAGACAACCATGCTGCGAGTGATATATCCTCTTTCACAGGCCACTGCCATACACTAATTATCTCCCCTTGCTTTCGCAGGCACATCTGAGAAACAGCCGATGAAGTCCGCGACACAGGGCCTCCAATCAATCCCCAAGAGAAGCTCACAAGAGGCATCTGCTGAAACCCTCCCTGGCTGGAGTCATACCTAGCATAAAGAAAATTGGTTGTGATTGTTGGAGGTCAATAATCTCTGCCCCAAGACATCACTACAGGAGTTCCTCAGGGTAGTGCCCTAGACCCAACCATCTTCAGTTGCTTAATTAATAACCTTGCATTGATCATAAAGGCAGAAGTGAGGATGTTTGCTGATGATTGCACAATGTTCAGTCCCATTCATAATTCAACAAATAATGAAACAGTCCATGCCTGCATGCAGCACGACCTGGACAACATTAATGTTTGAACTGATAAGTGGCAAGTAACATTTATACTGCTCAAGTGCCAGGCAATCACCATCTCCAATAAGAAACAGCCTAATCACCTCCACTTGACATTCAACAGCATTGCCATTTCTGATTCCCCCCACTATCAACATTCTGGGAGCTTTGATTGGCCAGAAACCTAACTGGACCAGCCACATAAATATTATGGTTACATGAGCAGGGATTTGTGTGGTGAATGACTCAGTCCTTGACTCCCCCAAGTCTGTCCACCATCTACAAGGTACAGGGCCTGATTGACACAACACTCAAGAAGCTCAGTACCATACAGGATAAAGCAGGCAGCTTGAATGGTGCTCCATCCATCACTTTGAACTTACATTTGCTCTGCCACTTTTCCATGTAGATCCAGTGAATACCATTTACAATATGCACTGCAGCAACTCGCCAAGGCTGCTTCAAGAACACCTTCCGAACCCATGACCTCTACCGCTTGGAAGAACTAGGGTAGTAGGCACATGGGAGCACTACCAACTTCAAGTTCCCCTCCAAGTCATACAACATCCTGACTTGGAACTATATCGCCATTCCTTCATCGTTACTGGGTAGAAATCCTGAAATCCTCTCCCTCACAGCCTGAAGGGTGTATACCTAGACCACACGGACTGCAGCGGTTCAAGAAGATGACTCACCACCACCTTGCCATTGATGGCCATATTCCATGACTGAATGAAAAAAGATAATAGCCAGGATTTTTCCTATGGTGGGTGGGCTGGGCGGGAGCAGGCGGGGACAGGCGCGGAGCCAATCGCCGCCTGTGATCGGCTCCGCACCACATTTTTTGACTCGCCCATCGTAATACTCAGCTGGTAGCACTCAGCGCTACCTGTGCAGGCGGGAGGAGGAGGCAGAGTCAGGGCCAATGCGCGAAAGAGCGCAGCAATCTCCATGAAGCACAGAGCTGCCTCAAGGCGATTGAATGGATATTAAAATAATTAAAGAATTGAGTTAAAAATGTATTTAAACATGTCCCCTCATGTCACATGAGTGGGAACATGTTTTTATATTTATGAAAATTAATGTATTTATTTAATAAAAGCTTCAGGAAACCTCATCCTGCACAATAATGAGGTTTCCTGAAAAACATGAAGGCTGCTTGGGCTTTCTGCCTGGCTGCCAACCTTAAAGTTGGACAGGCAGCGTTCTCAAGTGGCTCAATTGATTTCTTAATGGCCTTAATAGGCCATTTACATTTCGGCCGGTGCACAGCTGACTCCGGGCGCGCATCCATCGAACGAAATATCACGATGGCGCGCGATGACGTTGAGACAAACACCCGATGTCATCGCATGTCATTTCACATGTTGGCATGTCGGGCCTGCCCCTGCACGCCGACTGGAAACTTCTGCCCAATGAGTAATTAAAACTGTAATAATAACCAGGTATTCTGTTTATCCAATAATTCATCTTTCTATGCTTCTGATAAATTGTTTTCTTTAGTTTTATAACTTGAATTAAGTGAAGAAAAGGGGACCAAAATCGAAATGAAAGTCGAGATAGGTTTTCTAGTTTAATTTCTCAAATGTTATTCAGCTTTATGGAGCATTAACCAGGGTCATCCAGAAAATGTTAAAAAAGAGTAAATCTTGATCAACAAAATAGTTAGAAGCAAAGGACTGTATGAGATGGAGAATATTTATAGTTTGTCATATTTGACTTTCTTGTGTGACCCAAGTTATTTTGTTAGTTGCCTCTCACCCTTCTGTAATGCTCCTTTGTTGAATGGTTGTCCCACGGAGCCCCATTGGGTATTTCCTTAAAGCAGCAGAGAAGCGGTCACGCTCTGATGATGTTAGACAGAGGAGTCCTCACTGAGAACGTCCACTTTTCACACAATTGGTCTGTTTACGGGTTGATCAGATGCATTTCTTTTGACTGCAGCTGCTGCCATTGAGATCTGCTCTGTTAATGTCATTAAGTAAGGCAGCAACCAATGGTGGCTGCAAGACCCCATTGAAGGGATCAATGATCCATGTCCACATTCAAAAGGATAATGAAAAGAAAGACTTGCATTTATATAACACCTTTCATGACCTCAGGATGTCTCAAAGCACTTTACGACTAATTAAGTTCTGAAGTGTAGTCACTGTTGTAATGTAGGCAACATAGCAACCAATTTGCACACAAGTTCCCACAGCAGCAATGTAATAATAACCAAATAATGGTTCAGTGATGTTCATTGTGGAATAAATATTTGCCAGAGCATCAGGAATAACTCCCATGCTCTTCTTTAAAATAGTGGCATGGGTTCTTTTATGTCCACCTGAGAACAGAGGTGGCCTTCTTTCAACATCTCATCCAAAAGATAGAACATCCACATTGAAGCACTTCCTCAGTACTACCCTGGAGTGTCAGTCTAGGTTTTTGTGCTGAAGACTCTGGAATGGGAGTTAAATCAACAATCTTCTGACTCAGTTGAGCACAACTTTCAAATAATGTCTCTCTGATAAGTTTTATAGCTTGCAACAACCATACATCAGCTTATGTTCCAACTGCTAGTAACACTTTCCAGTTCACTCAATGTAAACTGCAAGTTAATGCTGGATCTCCCCCTAAAGAGTTTCAAAGGATGCCAGAGAACCATTCTGCACGTTGGATAAACATTCATTTTATCACATTGTAAGTATAGTATTAGGACATTAGCCCAAAAAGATCTATTTGGGCTACTGTATATAATTCAAAGAAACAGAATGCTCATTAAATCATTTGAACTGGAAAAAGGAACTCAATATTTACAAAGAAGAAAAGAAAAAAAAAGAGTTAGAAGGGAATACTACTGATTCTCAAGAAAAGGCCATTAGCTCAGCCGTTATTCCTTCTGTAGGCCACATCAGACATACCCAACCCATTTAATCTCCTGAGCAAAAATGTTCATCGTCAATGAGGCAAAATTCCATAATATTTCTCCATTTTACATTTACGCATTGGCCTACTATACTTTAGATATCAACTCTCTTCCTCCCTCCTCAGCAGCTAAGGAACTATTGGCTGGGATTTCTGGCCCTGTCGCGGGAGGGACCCATCACTGGCAAGGCAGCGCCCCAGCCAGAAGTCCATTGACTTGCGACGAGACGGGAAGATCCCAGCGGTGGGCGGGTGCAGAAAATCCCGCCCATTATCTTTCATTGGGTGTTTAATCATCTCAGTTCAATGTATTCCTATAATTTCTAATCCTGTTACCAAAAGAGAAGTTTTATTTTTATGCAGTTTCGTTTTAATCTGGGACACACTGCCTTAAAGAATGTGGCAAGCAGATTTCCTAAAAAAAGTGACTGAGAGGTGATGTGATTGAGGTCTTTAAAATTATGATATAAAGAAGATATTTCCACTATGTGGGAGAACAAAACTGGAGGTCATACAGTACATACCAGAGAACCATTTATAAATCCAATAAGCAATTCAGGAGAAACTTCCATATTCAGAGTGTGTTTAGAAAGCAGAACATATACCATCGGAAGTTGTTGAGATGATTAGAATAGAAACCTTGAAGGGGGAGCTGGATTAATATATGAGGGAAAATAAAAAGAAGGACATATTGATTATATTAGAGTTATAATAAGTAAGTTGGAATTTTGCTTGTGTGGAACATAAACACTGTTGAGACGAATAGTTTGTTTTAATGCAGCAGAATTCTATGTAATGCTTGGTAAGATTTAATAATTATTTTCAAAGGGAATTGGATATATCCTTGAAAAGGAAAATCTTGCAGGGCTTTGGGGATAAAGCAGGGCAGTGGGGCAATTTGAATAACATTTTTGAGCCAACAGGCATGATAGGCTAGAAGTAGAAGGCCTACTTCTGTCCTATGTCATTGTATGATTTTATGATATCATAATATTCTCTTATAGTCATTTGGTAATACAGAACTTGAGTATTGCTGAAAAAAAAGAGATGTCTAAGCTTTTTGTCTTGCACTCACCAGGGCAAGAATACCAATATAAGGGGAAAACAACAATTTATACTGTATGTGAAGAGAGTACTGATTGGTTGGCAAGTGGCATTGCCATGGAGAATGCACCACTGATGGTGACTGACAATTAACTGCCAAGTATTATTTGAAATTTAAACCAGGCAGCTTGACCTTGATTGCTCAAGGCATCACCCTCAGGAATGAGTCAGCAACTGACTGTCATTTATTTTTTTAGCTGAAACAGGTGCAATGTGTGTACATGTTCTTTTCTTCAGCAATATTCTCTTATGAAGCTGAGGATACAACCTAAAATAATTGCATGGGAGGTGGATGTTTTCCAACACCTTTAGTGAGTTTAATTCTCAACACAGTAATAAAGGTTCGCAAAATCATTCTATCATACATATATATTTTAAAAGCAAATTGATAAGAATGGATAACACATTAAAGCCCTGAGGTACTCTGCCACAAACAATGGGATCCTTCTTATGAATTCCCAAATTTAACACTATACAATGATAATAAGGAGGAATATAAGAACTATTAGGATCAGGAAAGGGTCGTGCCCCCATTCCTTCTTAATTCATCAAACCTACCTGCTTCGATTATCACCATATCCCTCAATACCTGCTCTCGCCAAAATTACACCTATGCTCCAAAATTGCAACAATGCACTCTGCTCGATGAGAACAAAAGTTGTTGAATCAAATGCACAGGTCAGTTACACCATATTTTTATCATTAACGTCAATGACCAAATCATTAGAACGAACATGGACCTTCATGCTTGGTTCTTTTATCTGCACTCCATTGAGCATGAGTCCAAAGCAGCACCAGAGAGCCCGAAATTATTTTTTTAAGCCAATTTTGCTGCCCACTTCAGCAGGCTTCCTTCGTAATTTGCCCCACAAGTTTGTAAAGTTACATTTTTCAAGGGCTAATGCCACCAGTAAGACCTTACACACGGTGATGACTTATTGGATAATCACAGACATACTGCTGGAGATTTTCCGTCATAAAAATAACTGGATGGAATATCATTGGTCATGCACCTGTGATTTTCCAATAATTAGCCAACTATGTGCAAGGCCTCGTCAGTGGATTGAAGTCATGAAAAATTCCACCCAATAGTTTTTGGATGAAAAAGTTGAAACTATCTCCCATCCTTATTCATTAGTTTCTGTTTTAATATGCGTTCTATGGTGTTTGAGCTCTTCAGCATAGTGAGCGAACATGCTAGGATCGATTTTGTCGATGTGATGAGGCACAGGACAGAAAGCTGACTCTTGCGGAGAATAACCTTCACACAGTGACATACCTCATAGCAATTTGATTCATAGCAGCACTGCATCTGACTGCTGTCTTGTTTGAGAACAGTGGCTCGCATAGAAAGAAATGTGTTATCCTCAAAATGAAATCAAACAAATATCTATCTAACAAATACATTGAAAAACGCTTTTACGCTGGGACATTGTATAATTTGGTGATCCTATTTGGAGTTTTATTACAAAATAAACAGTATTTAAACTGTTGCAAAGAGAGCAATCTTGCCAAACTGGAACTGGAAATCATTCTGTCTACTGATGTGCTCCTTTTTGTGTGACTGATAACCAGTAACACAGTAATGAATTCCCCTTAGAGTTATAACATCAAAGTCAGGCTTACTGAGTTCCTGCCTAATGGATCTTGCTACATGAAATGGACTTGCAGGGTTTTATTTATCCCACAGGGGAGTGTTGCTGAGTTATAATCATTTATTCTTTCCATTCTTATCTATTATTTACTTGGTGAAGCAGCCCTGCTACCGTTTTCTGAAAATGGCTGAATATTCCGGGCATCATGTTACCGAATGGTGGTAAGCTTTGCTTACTTTACTGAAGCTTTTCCAACAAAACCCTTTTTATTTTGTAAAGTAATTGCATTAAAACAATTAGTAAGCTTCTCCCTTCCTTACAGTATTTTACATTTCAGTATAAAGTGCATGACACTGTAGCTAATTAGGAAGTAAGACTTTGCAAAGTAGCTAAAAATCATAAATTGTCTTCTGAAGAATGTTTCAAAATATTAATACAACAATGGTTTTTAAAAAGGTATTAATGATTGGAGTATATTGCTCCTTTATTTAACATCCATCATTAGTGAGAAGTAGAATATCAATTTCAATTGAAATCTGTTAGTAGAGAAAAATTAAGTCTTCAGAACGTTTGTGCTTCTTGTGCTCCCTAAACGAGCACGAATTACTGTAAAGCATTTGCATATATATTGTTAAATATCTATGTTGAAGCTAAGCTGTGACTGAGCTGATGTTTTCATCTCTGCCAGCAAAACATTGCACTTATTTTTCTGAAATTCCACAAGAGATTGGTTAAATGAAAGTGCAGATGTTTTCCTGAATAATCAATTTAAATTTACTTTAGTTGACACGTAAATAAATTGAAAATGTTAATTAGTGTTGATGTCAGTTTTAAGGAAGTCTTTAAAATATAATTATTGTGCTGCTAGGGTTCAAAACCATAAAGTATCTGATTAATAATGCACACATTGCTTCTGTACTTGAATAAGCATGTGCATCACCAAAACTATCAACATAGGTAGCATCTTTTGTGTATTATTTGATATACTAGGCTCAAATTTCTATAAAACACATTACTGGAGCTCTAATATGACTCAGCTCAATATTATTATCCTTCCCATCTACAAGCATTCAGAAACTAAGGTTACCATCATCTGATCACTAACTGTTGGGGCAGAATTCTCCGGTCGGCGAGCAGGGGCGGGGCCCACTCGCTGACGTGTAAAATGCTGCACGGTGACGTCGGGCGTGCGTCCCTACGTCACCGCGCGCCATTTAGATTGTAAGTTCGGCGGGCATGCAGCCAAGTCAGCTGCATGCCCGCCGAACTGTCAAAGGCCTTTTAAGGCCATTTAAATAGTCATTAACACAATTACATGAGCTGCCCATCCAACCTTAAGGTTGGCGGGCAGGCGAAGAGCCCAGGCGGCCTTTGCATTTTTCATGAAGCCTCATCCACGGGCAGGATGAGGTTTCATGAAGTGTTTTAAAATGTAATAAAATTTTTTACATTAATTCTTTGATATGTCCCAGCTGATGTGACAGTATCACATGAGGGGACATGTTTCAAAAGTTTTCCCCTTTCTTTACTTAAACTTACATATGTCAAACAGATCTCCCTGAGGCACCTTTGTGCCTCAGGAAGACCTCTGTGCTCTTTCGCACGCATGAGCAAAAGAGCGCAGGGAATCCACACCCCCCGCCCGCACAGGGAGCGCACAGTGCTTCCAGGCGCATGTCACAATGGGCGGGCCTTAATTGGCCTGTCCACATAAAATGGCGGCGCATCCCAGATCAGGTTCATGCCCGCCTCCAACCGTCCCTGCACAACCCACCCCAATTGGGGGAAAGTTTTTCCCTTGATGTGCCTCATCCTCCGTCATACTTTGTGGTATCCTACACAGTGGCTCGTGGCCCTTCATTCAGGTTCTTCAATAATAAAAACAAACAAGTTTTTATGCTTTGGCACTTGAATTTGCAAATGGTGCAATACAAAAACCAGAGGTAGATTTAAGTGCTATTCCATCACTAAGATTGCTACATTTGTCAATATTTGATGACTGATTTGGAAAACGGGTTTCAACACTCTGAAGAAGGGTCATATGGACTCAAAATGTTAACTCTGTATCTCTCTCCACAGATGCTGTCAGACCTGCTGAGTTTTTCCAGCATATTTGTTTTTGTTTCAGATTTCCAGCATCCACAGTATTTTGCTTTTATTTTAATGTCACTACTTGGCTACCCTGTAGAGGCAGTTTTAACTTTGAGCATTAGGTTAAACAGGTGATAGAAGATTTCCATAATGGAAATAGAAAGTGGGAGAGACGTAAAATAGACTGCAGATTCATTATCTCATGTTTTCTTTATCACACCAAGTTAAAGTTACTTCCATCTATGTCCCTTTCAATTAATATGACACTGGTTATTGTTTAAATTGTTCATATCTATTTGTGATTCCTCTGATATTTGCAACTTTGAACTTGTAACCTATTAAATTGTCAATTTTTCACTACATCCTGATACTTCCTCCTTTATTGTCAACAAAAAACATTTTTGCCTACTGTCAATACATTTTGAATTAAGACAGTATTCAGAGCTAAAGGAGGCAATGTATCTTGGGATGGTGATAAAATAACAGGGGCTATGAACATAAGATTGTCAACGGAACTTGCCAATACTGTACCAGTAGAAATATTGAGGTGCTAGCATTTCAACAAACAACTGTACATTGACGTTGATCATCAGAATCTTATAAACAAATCAAAAAGGCCCTCCGCAACATACTGCAATATGAGAAGCCACTGCTGTCAGGATGTCATTCTGAAAGAAATCTTGGGCCCTACAGAAATGGCGAGTCTGTTCTGTGTTCAGCGTGCAGGGACATGCTTGTCACACTCTTAAGGGCCTTCTGTTATTTTTTTTTTGCAATCCTGTGGCTTTTCATCACTTTTTTTAAGATGCTCATCTTTAAGGAAAATTAAAAATGAACAACAAAGCATCAAATGGAAATAAATATTCCGGGTATCAGGCCATTAATTGTCCACTGGATCAAAAAGGATATTCTGACTGAGGTCTTTCACACACTGAATCATTCTTAAATTTAGTTTTCATGACTCAAACATATTTTCCTAATTTTTATGCCAGGGAAAGGGAGAATGTAGAAGACTAATGTAAGCATGGAAACATTGACCAAGTTCCACATGTAAAGGTTCATTGAGGCCCTAATATCCAATGCCTTAAAGGTCATTACTTCATATGGACACATGGGAGGTCACCCATTAGCTCATCATCTTTATAATTAGCCAATAAATTACAATTTTGCCAGCAAGGCCCACATCCTCAGAATAAGAACAAGGGGCAGGATTTTTCGCTGAGCGGGCAGGCGCGCACCTCACACACTCGAGCGTAAAATGGTGCAAGATGATGTCGGGCGAGCGCCGTGACGTCATTGCCCACTTGCACAATATTTCGGTCAGCGGGCACGCGCGGGTGTTGGCAGCGTGCTCGCCAATAATTAAAGGGCCTATTAAGGCCATTAAAGTCCCGATTAAATGTTATTTTTTGCTGCACGTCCAACCTTATGGTTGGCAGGCAGGCGAAAAGGCCAAGTGGCCTTTGCACTTTTTAGGAAACATCATCCATGGACAGGTGAGGTTTCCAACAGCAAATAAAAATAAAATATAAATTTTAGCATTTCATTAAGAACATGTCACTACTCATTTGACAGAGTCACATGAGGGGACATGTTTTTAACAATTTAAAATTGTTTATTTTTAATTCTTAAACTCTTCATCTCTCTGAGACAGCTCTGTGCCTCAGGGAGCTTTTCCTGCCTGCATTCACATGCATGCCCAAAGTTCCCCGTTTGCCTCCCTCCCCCGCACACAGGTAGTACTGAGCGCTGCAGTGCATGTTTCATGCTGGGCGGGCCTTAACTGGCCCATCAGTGTGAAATCGCAGTCCAACTCCGATCGCGGGCGGCAGTTGGCTTCCCGACCGCTCCTGCGCACCCTGCTGAGCCCGCCCAATGAGAGAAATACCCTGGCCAAGGATATATTGATTTTGGTTGAAATGTTAGTTTGGAAGAAAAGAACTTGGTGCACTGATTGGATGCTGGAGATTATGGTTTACGAGGCTCTACAATGATGAAAGACCTTACACAGGGTAAAGGGTTACCCAACAATGTGGACCTTCTATATTGGTGCAGGTCTCTCTGGGAGTACTCATTGAACATGAAGGTTAAGCATCTGGAGCACTGCTCTATTTTAGGGCATGTCCTTATATAACATTGAAATAGAAACCTCAGTGAGGCTTGTGCACGTAACAATAGTTCTGTCCACTCCTCAAAATCCTGGTGTCCCAAGACTAGGCTTCATGAATAAATCAACTATTGCTTCCTATATCAAATGAGTTGCTTTGGCTCACTAGATCCACCATTTGTTTCACACATTTGATAAGCCTGAGCTTTCCCTTTAACATAACAACTGTGGAGAATAAGACTGGATAGTTTGGTGGATGGAAATTTTGTCTTTTGCTTTTCCCATCATGGAACATAGAATATAATGTGCATAACCCTGCAATTTTCACTTCTACTGCTTTAATGCTACATCCTTGCTAACATGTCTTTGCATGTTGCATTTTTACCTGAACCTTTTTTCCTCCATTTCACCTATGTCCTCTACATTCATGCCTTCATGTACTTTTCTTTAAGTCAAAAAACTTTTCGCATGCATCCAGTCAGATCCTCATGTGATGAAACACTTGGTATCTCCTTTGCAGATTTGTGACTGTTTTGCACCACAAAAATTCTGCTCATAATAATCTATAACACTAGCTACCAACACCTATAGGAACTGTTCAGATAATTCCATTTTCCTCAAATATCACTGAACCATTTCCTTCCAAAGTCATGGCTAGAATAGCAAACCTTTTGACTGGTTAGGTGATTTATTGAGGACTGAAGGTGTTGTATCTGAATGCACGCAGTATACGAAATAAGGTAAATGAACTTGTGACGCAGATTGAAATTGGTAGGTATGATGTGGTGGGCATTATGGAGACATGGCTGCAAGGGGATCAGGACTGGGAGCTAAATATCCAAGGATATGCATCCTATTGAAAAGATAGGCAGGTTGGCAGAGTGGGTGGGGTTGCTTTGTTAGTAAGAAATGAAATTAAATCGATAGCAAGAAATGATGTAGGGTCAGAAGATGTAGAATCTGTGTGGGTAGAGTTGAGGAATCGCAAAGATAAAAAAAACCATAATGGGAGTTATGTACAGGCCTCCAAACAGTAGTCAGGATGTGGGGCACAAGATACACCAGGAGATAGAAAAGGTGTGTAAGAAAGGCAAGGTTACAGTGATCATGGGGGATTTCAATATGCAGGTAGACTGGGAAAATCAGGTTGGTAGTGGATCCCAAGAAAAAGAATTTGTGGAATGTCTACGAGATGGCTTTTTGGAGCAGCTTGTGGTGGAGCCCACTAGGGAACAGGCAATTCTAGATTTAGTGATGTGTAATGAGGCAGATTTAATAAGGGAGCTTAAGGTGAAGGAACCCTTAGGCGGAAGTGACCATAATATGATAGAATTTACTCTGCAATTTGAGAGGAAAAAGCTAGAATCAGATGTAACGGAATTACAGTTGAATAAAGGCAACTACAGAGGCATGAGGGAGGAGCTGGCCAGAATTGACTGGGAGATGAGTCTAGGAGGAAAGACAGTGGAACAGTAATGGCAGGAGTTTCTGGGAATAATTTGGGAGACACAGCAAAAATTCATCCCTAGGAAGAAGAAGCATACTAAAGGGAGGACGAGGCAACCATGGCTGACAAGGGAAGTCAGGGACAGCATAAAAGCTAAAGAGAAAGCATACAATGCGGCAAAGAGCAGTGGGAAACCAGGGGATTGGGAAGCCTACAAAGACCAACAGAGGACAACTAAAAAAGAAAGAAGGAGGGAGAAGATTAAATATGAGGGTAAACTAGCCAGTAATATAAAAGAAGATTGCAAGAGTTTTTTAGATATATAAAGGGTAAGAGAGAGGCAAAAGTGGACATTGGGCCACTGGAAAATGACGCTAGAGAAGTAGTAGAACAAAGAAACGGCGGAGGAACTGAATAGATACTTTGCGTCAGTCTTCACAGTGGAAGACACGCGTGACACCCCCAAAGTTCAAGAGAGTCGGGGGGCAGAGGTGAGTGTGGTGGCCATTACCAAGGAGAAGGTGCTAGGAAAACTGAAAGGTCTGAAGGTGGATAAATCACCTGGACCAGATGGATTACACCCCATCTCTGAAGGAGATAGCTGAAGAGATAGTGGAGGCGTTAGTGGTGATCTTTCAGGAATCACTGGAGTCAGGGAGGGTCACAGAGGACTGGAAAATTGCTAATGTAACCCCCCCTGTTTAAGAAGGGAGTGAGGCAAAAGACAGGAAATTACAGGCCGATTAGCCTGACCTCAGTCGTTGGTAAGATTTTAGAATCCATTATTAAGGATGAGATTTCAGAATACTTGGAAGTGCATGGTAAAATCGGGCAAAGTCAGCATGGTTTCATCAAGGGGAGGTCATGCCTGACAAATCTGTTAGAATTCTTTGAGGAGGTAACGAGTAGGTTAGACAAAGGAGAGCCAATAGATGTTATCTACTTGGACTTCCAGAGGCCTTTGACAAGGTGCCGCACAGGAGGCTGCTCAGTAAGATAAGAGCCCATGGTGTTAGAGGCAAGGTACTAGCATGGATAGAAGATTGGCTGTCTGGCAGGAGGCAGAGAGTGGGGATAAGGGGGTCCTTCTCAGGATAGCGGCCAGTGACTAGTGGAGTTCCACAGGGGTCAGTGTTGGGACCACAACTTTTCACTTTATACATTAATGATCTAGATGAAGGAACTGAGGACATTCTGGCTAAGTTTGCTGATGATACAAAGATAGGTGGAGGGACAGGTAGTATTGAGGAGACAGGGAGGCTGCAGAAGTATTTGGACAGGTTAGGAGAATGGGCAAAGAAGTGGCAGATGGAATACAACGTGGGCAAATGTGAGGTCATGCACTTTGGTAGGAAGAATAGAGGCATAGACTATTTTCTAAATGGGGAGAGAATTCAGAAATCTGGAGTGCAAAGGGACTTGGGAGTCCTAGTCCAGGATTCTCTTAAGGTGAACTTGCAGGTGGTAGTTAGGAAGGCAAATGCAATGTTGGCATTTATTTCGAGAGGACTAGAATATAAAAGCAGGGATGTGCTGCTGAGGCTTTACAAGGCTCTGGTCAGACCACATTTAGAATATTGTGAGCAATTTTGGGCCCCGTATCTCAGGAAGGATGTGCTGGCCCTGGAGAGGGTCCAGAGGAGGTTCACGAGAATGATCCCAGGAATGAAAGGCTTAACATATGAGGAACGTTTGAGGACTCTGGGTCTATACTCGATGGAGTTTAGAAGGATGAGGGGGGATCTGATTGAAACTTACAGAATACTGAAAGGCCTGGATAGAGTGGATGTGGGGAAGATGTTTCCATTAGTAGGAGAGACTAGGACCCGAGGGCACAGCCTCAGAGTAAAGGGAAGACCTTTTAGAACAGAGATGAGGAGAAACTTCTTTAGCCAGAGAGTGGTGAATCTATGGAATTCATTGCCACAGAAGGTTGTGAAGGCCAGGTCATTGAGTGTATTTAAGACCGAGATAGATAGGTTCTTGATTGGTAAGGGGATCAAAGGTTACGGGGAGAAGGCGGGAGAATGGGGTTGAGAAACTTATCAGCCATGATTGAATGGCGGAGCAGACTCGATGGGCCGAATGGCCTAATTTCTGCTCCTATGTCTTATTAACAGTTTGAAAGGGTTATAGGATCATTATTGTGGGGCCATCATGTTTAGATCTGGATTTCATTACCGGAAAGGAAATTGCAACTCAAAGTGTGCACATTTCAAATCAACATATGTTCCTAGACTCTTTTAGTTAGTTGGTATTTACAATCAAGAACAGGCATGCTTGCTACTTTTCATTTAAACAGCAACATCTAGCCCTATGACTGTAAGATCCAATAAAGATTGCAAACTTACAGGTATTTGCCTTTGATTGTGCTACTATTTTGGATCAATGATGCACTTATAGTAGATGTGAGTAACATTTACATTGTTTTATTATTATAGAACAGCCAGTTGAAACTTATCATGAACACAATTTCAACATATTTGATTAGGTACAATTTTTTACATTGAAATTGCACGGCTGAGCGATATTTGTAACAAATGTCTTTGTGTGAAATTCATCTGACTATTAATTTAATGAATGTATTAACTTGTTTAATAAATAGGTTCGTGCCTTTGTTAGTAGAGCGCACAAAGGAAATGTATACAAATGCACTACTAATATAGCATTTTGCAATTTTGGCCCATTCTTCACTCAAAATGGGTTAACCCCATTTTTATCTTGAAAACTACAGGTTACAAAAAATCCCCAGTGAATAACATTATCACAGCAAACAGTGAATGATATTAAAATTGGAAATTTCAAACCAAGAAAATTTCTGTTTCAGTCCTCCCAGCGCATAAAATCATATATCAGGAAATTCTGTAGCCTCAGTCCATGATTTCCTATCCATTAAAATTTAGCAGCATATAATATCGAACATTCTAATGAATATTTTTAGTAAGAAGATTTGGTTACTAGAACCTTATAGATTTTGCACATTGTTGAGAAGCAGCTGATTAAGTTGCAGAAGAGAATCAAAGCAAAACCTTTTCATTTTAAGTGATGCTTGAAAGAAATATTCACTTACCTGTCCATCTAGTTCACATTTCATAACATATGGCATCATCAGAGCTGACAGAGGTTGAATATTATCATTCCTTAGATATCACCTGTCTTAAGAATACTCAAGTACTGAGATGCATCTCAGGATGACAATTCAAAGTTGAAAGGAGTTATGTAAATCTTGTTTAAATCATCGATAAGACCACAATTGGAATATTTTAGAAATTTTAGGCTTCCTATTATTCACAATTGTAGAAGTTCAAGCCCCTACTTTCTGAACTATATTGAAATGGGGTTAGGGTGTTCTATCGACTTTGAGCTCCTAGGCTAGATTTTCGCTGAGCCAGGCCATCTGTGGAGCTTTAAAAATGGCAGGTGGAGCCCACAGATGAGCAAAACTCAAAACCTAGTGTCCAACATTAGACATGATTCCACTTGTTAAACAATCTTGATTGTGCTAAGAATTGCACTGAAAATCAATTTAAAGTTATCAGGCAGACTCACAGTGTGGCTCACTTACGCATGTTAGAAGCCACATGTAATCACACCCAGGGCACTATTCTTTGCAGACAGAAGGAGCATGTCCACGCATTGTGCCCTTGCCAACTAAACAAAAACTTGGGGGTCAGCCATTCCGTGGTTCATTTCCCATGGCAATGCCTTGAACAATCAAAGTTAACCTGCCTGATTTGAATTTGAACAAAAGCTTGGCAGTTAACTGTTCTTTGCTGCACTCTCCATGGCAATGCCTCTACCAAATAGAGTCCATTTGCCAACCAATCAGCACTGTCTTCTCGTGTAGTATATATTGTTCCCTTTACAGTTGATCTATCTTGAGAGCTGTTCTGATGAGTGCAAGGGGAAAAGTTTTGATACCATGTCTCTTTTTTCAGCAATACTCAAGTTCTGTACGACCAAATGACTTTTAATAAAATAAGAAACAATGCCAGTTGGCCCATCATGCCTTGTTATTTGCTTATCTTTGTTTATGCTTAGATATGCCTTACAGGGCCCTTAAATAAAAATTAATTAAAACTAACCCATTACCAATTAGCAAAGACTTGCTTCATTCATCACAGATCATATTGTTAAACAGTGATGTATCAAATCAGGAATGAATTGTTGCCTTACTGACTGTGATGGTCCTTAGTCCCAATCCTGCCATGAGGCAAGTCGATCAACATTTTTGTATCTGAAATAATAGCTTTTCAAGCAGGTACATTTGGAAAACTGGATGAGAATTATTGCATAATGCACAGATATAAATTTTAGAAAATAAATATTTTTGATGGGATTTACTGTGTCCCAGGGAGGTCAATAAATAATTTTTCGACTGGATGTGAACCACAGCAACTTGAACCTGAACACCTCTCACATAAAATACTGTCAAAGAAAGCATTGCAAGGGGGAGACAAACACCAATCTGGGGAAAAAAGATCAAAGACATAAGACATGGGCAAAGAGCGGGCATTTCAAAAGGTTTCTGAGGACAGGGAGAGAGGTAGCAATTTTAGAAAAGAGTATCAAAAAGATGTAATGGCCAAAGGGAAGTCCTCCAAATGTTCTAGGGAGTGCAGGGAAACAGTAATCCAGAGTCAGGAGCAGGGAGAGTGCAGGCTGGAATGTATGGCTGGTGGAGATTACTTAAGGATGATGAGGAATATCATGGAGATATTTGAAAATGGGATTGAATGTGATTTGCTGGAGCAGAAGGGGACAGTGAAACAGGTGGGTGTCTTCAGAAGAGGTGATGGGACTTTATGGGAAGAAACGCAGGCCTTTTCTGGATTTGCTGAAATTTGTGATTTCTAATCGTTCAAACTTATTGTTAAAACATTCAAACCTGTACTAAGCCATGAGACAAATATTTATGTAGGTTAACATTTATTAGAATGGGAAGGAACATTTCTGAAATAGGTTTGTTCCTACATGGGTCATTTTCCATTTTAGATCATTAGACTTTACTACAATAAAGAAGTATTGATTTAACAACACACCATAAAAATCATTGAGGTAAAATGCATAAAGTAACATTCTTCTTCTAAAAATATCCTCATTAATATATTTATTAATTAATCAGATTATTAATCTTCATACCAAATTTTGAATTTTACATACTCTTACCAAACAGTGATCCCTCAGAAAATGTTGCTTTTGTATTAAAAGCAATACACTACAGTCAATTTAAATTAATTTTTAACTTCACAATTTTTAATCTATAAATCATAAGCAACATAAATAATAGTTGAATTTATTCATAGTCAACTAGCCAAGCAGGCTATCACTTCTCACAAAGATAACTGACAGTAACTCTCCGCTTTATAGAGGCACACAGAAGTTCTTTTTCCCTTTATTTCCAGTTCTCAGGAACCCCATTCCTTCCCCATGAGCCCCTCCCAGATTTACAAAGGGAACCCTCGCTGCCTCATCCTCCCCCCCCAACCCCACTCTTTACTTCGCAGAGGTTCCATTCCCCCTCCCACCTGACAGAAACACTTTTCCTTCTTACTGATCTTCCCACAGCTGGTCCAGCTGCATAGAAGAACTGCGAAGTAAGTTGTCAAGGAACTCAAAACAAAATGTTTTGCAGACACACAAGTAGAAAAAAAGGAAGGCTGTGATGGGAAGAAGGCTATTAAGAGATAGACGGGGTAATACCACCGGCAATGGTGGAGATATGGCAGAAATATTAAACATTTCACTTCTGTATGTACCAGTATAGAAAAGGTAGACACAACATTGAAAGATTTGAGGAATAATGAGATAAGTGCACTTAACATAAAAAGGGGATGTATTGAATAAACTAATGAAACTCAAAGAGGATAAATCTCCTGGTCCAGATGGGTTGCATCCATGTATTTTAAAAGAATCTAGAGATACCAGAAGCATTACTATACATATTTAATAATTCTTCAGAAAAAAAGTTTAGTACCAGGGGACTGGAGGATAGCGAATAAATTTAAAAAGGGAAACAGAATATGCCCAGGGAATTATAGGCCAGTCAAGTTAACATCAGTGGTAGGAAAAATAATGGAATCCCTACTGATTGAGAGATTAAAAGATCATCTAGAAGCAAAAAATATAATAATGAACAGTCAGCATAAATTTCAAAAGGGAAAATTTTGCTTGATCAACATTTTCAATTTTTTTTGAGGAGATAACAGAGAGAGTAGACAATGGTAATACATTAGATGTAATTTACCTGGATTTTCAAAAGGCCTTCAATAAGGTGCCCCATAATAGACTATTGAATGAGTTGAGATAATGTGGAGTCAGGGGAACAGTGATGGAATAGATTGCCAGCTGGCTTCAAGACAGAAAGCAGAGAGCAGGAGTAAAGGATAGTTATTCAGAGTCGCAGAAGGTGGGATGTGGTGTTCACGGCTGTTCACAATTTACATTAATGATTTGGGCTTTGGAATCAAAAACACAATTTCTAAATTTGCAGATGACACTAAATTGTTGGTGAAGTGGGAGAAAATTAATACTGAGGAGAAGTGCCACAAATTACAGGAAGACAACAGCACTCAAGAAGCTTGGCACCATCCAGGACAAAGCAGCCCGCTTGATTGGCACCCTATCCACAAACATTCACTCCCTCCACCACCAACGCACAGTGGCTGCAGTCTGTACCATCCACAAGATGCACTGCAGGAACTCGCCAAGGCTCCTTAGAAAGCATCTTCCAAGCCCATGACCGCTACCATCTGAAGGACAAGGGCAGCAGACACGTGGGAACACCACCACCTGGAAGTTCCCCTCCAAGCCATGCACCATCCTGACTTGGAAATATACCGCCGTTCCTTCACTGTCACTGGGTCAAAATCCTGACACTCCCTCCCTAACAGCACTGTGGGTGTACCTGCAGCAGTTCAAGAAGATAGTTCACCACCACCTTCTCAAGGGCAATTAGGGATGGGCAATAAATGCTGGGCTAGCCAGTGACACCCACATCCCATGAATGAATAAAAAAAAGAATAAACTTGTAGAAGGTCCTATAATTGGAATGAAGTTCAAAATAAATAAATGTGAGGTTTCTACATTTGGTAAGAAGAATAGGGAGGTCACTTATTACATGGAAGTGCAAGTCTAGGTGGGGTAGGGGAACAAAGGATTCTTGCAGTATAAATACACCACCCACTAAAAATTTCAACACATGTTACCAAGGACATTAAAAAGCAAACTAAGTACTAGGTTTCATTTCTAGCGTTCTAGAGCAGTAGAATTGAAAAGCAAGAAGTTATGCTAAACCTGTTTTAAACCTTGGTTCAACCATAGTTAGAGCGCTGTGAATTGCAGTTTGGTCGCCATATTATAAAAAAGATATTGGCGTAAGTTTTTCAGTCAGCGGGCGGGCTCGGCGGAAGCGGGCGGGAGCGGTCACAGAGCCGGCTACCGCCAGCAATCGGCTCTATGCCGCCATTTTAAGTGGGCAGGCCAATTAAGGCTCACCCAGCATAAGGCGCGAGCGGCAGTGCTCAGCACTACCTGTGCGGGGGCGGGGAGGATCGGGGCTAGCACTCTTTCGTGCATGCATGCGAAAGAGCGCTTCAGTCTCCGTGAGGCAGCTCCGTGCCTCAGGGTGATTGAAGCACTTTTGAAATAAATAAATAAATGGATCGAAAATTGAATTAAACATGTCCCCTTATGTGATTGTGTCACATGAAATGCGACATAGAACCATAGAAAAGTTACAGCACAGAAGGAGGCCATTTGTCCCATCTTATCCATGCCAGCCCAAGGACACCCAGGTGCCCTTTCTAATCCCACCTTCCTGCACCCAGCCCATAGCCCTGCAGCTTACAGCACTTTAGGTGCAGATCCAGGTACTTTTTAAAAGAGTTTAAAGTTTCTGCCTCTACCACCAACTTTGGCAGCGAATTCCAGACTACCCTCTGCGTAAAAAAGTTCTTCCTCATGTCCCCCCTACACCTTCTGCCACTTACCTTGAATCTATGTCCCCTGGTTCTAGAATTCTCCACCAAAGGAAACAATTTTATCCTGTCCACTCTATCTATTCCCCTCATAATTTTGTACACCTCAATCAAATCACCTCTCAGCCTTTTTGTTCTAAGGAAAATAATCTCAACCTATTCAATCTCTCCTCGTAGCTACACTTTTCTAACCCTGACAACGTTCTTGTAAACCTCCTCTGCACTCTCTCCAGAGCTATCACGTCCTTCCTATAATGTGGTGACCAGAGCTGCACACAATACTCCAGTTGTGGCCTCACCAGTGTTTTATACAATTCCAACATTATATCCTTACTTTTATATTCTATACCTCTGCCAATGAAGGAGAGCATTCCATATGCCTTCTTTACAACCTTGTCTACTTGAACTGCTGCCTTCAGGGGCCTGTGTACTTGTACGTCAAGATCTCTCACTTCATCTATCCCTCTTAGTATATTCCCATTTATTTTGTAATCCCTGTAACTGTTTGATCTCCCTAAATGTATGACCTCACACTTCTCTATGTTAAAATCCATCTCCCACTTTGCCACCCACTCCACCAACCCATCTATCTTTGGAGATTATGGCTATCCTCTACACTATCCACTACTCGGCCAATCTTCTCTGTTTGATCTTCCCCTGTATTCCTCTAGACAACTAGGGAGGTCTAGATTTGGCAGTACCACTCTTATTTTTGTAAGGGACATGTCTACTTTGTACAATTAGGATCTCGCTTTTTAGTGCTTCACACTGGTTTTCCACTGTTTTATCCTCCAGCAGTGCTGTCCAGTCCACCTCAGCCAAGTCCCTTCTCATTTCTGAAAAACTTGTCTTGCCCCAGTTCAAGACTTTTACTCCTGCTTTATGTCTGTCCTTTTCCATGGTAATGCTAAATCTAATTGAATTGTGATCACTGTCCTTGATATGGTCGCCAACTGTCACTTCACCCATTTGCCCTTCTTCGTTCCCCAAGACTAGGACTAGAATTGCAGCTTCTCTCGTTGGGTTTGTCACTAATTGTTTGCAAAAATTTTCCTGGACACACTGCGTGAATTTTTCTCCCTCAGTACTCCTTATATTGTTTGAATCCCAGTTGATATTAGGATAGTTGTAGTCTCCTACTATTATTGCCCTCTTGTTCTTACAAGCAGAAATTTGCCTACGTATTTGTTCTTCTATCTCCCTTTCACTATTTGAGGGTCTGTAGTATACTCCCTGTAGTGTGACTGCCCCTTTTTTATTTCTGAGCTCAATCCATAAAGCCTTGTTTTTTGACCCATTTAGTATATCATCCCTTATAACAACTGGAATTGATTATTTAACCATTAGTGCTACCCCCCCTCCTTTTTTATCTCCTACTTTATCATGTATCATATTTTTATATTTCAGAAAAATGTTTGAATTAATTCTTAAAAGCTTTAGGAAACCTCACCCCGCTCGTGGATGAGGTTCCCTAAAAGACATGAAGGCCACTTGGCCTTTTCGCCTGCCTGCCAACCTTAAGGTTGGACGGGCAGCGTTAACAATTACCTAAATTACTTCTTTAATGGCCTTAATAGGCCGTTTAAATATCGGTGGGCACATAGCCGACTGCGGTGCGCGCCCGCCAAACGAAACATCGCGATGACATCGGGATGCACACCCGACGTCATCGCGCGTCATTTTACGCACTGGTGTGTCAGGCCTGCCCCCGCATGCCAACTGAAAAATTCAGGCCATAGAGGCACTGGCGAGGGTGCAGAGAAAATTTACAAGAATGATACTAATTTATATACATATCAGGAAAGGATTGACAGACAGGGTCACTTTTCTCTTGAAAAAAGATCATTGAGGAGGTGACCTAATAGAGCTCTTTAAAATGATGGAATGTTTTGGTGCAATGAATACCGAGATAATACTTCCTCTTCTGAGGAAGAGCATAACTAGAGGACATCAACACCAGATAGTCACCAAGAAATCCAATAGGGAATTCAGAAGCAGCTTCTTTACTGAAAGAGTGGTGAGAATGTGGAACTTGCTGCCACAGGGAGTGGTTGAAGCAAATAATCTAGATGCATTTAAGGAGAAGCCAGACAAGAATATGAGGGAGAAGGGAATTGGGTTACGTTGGTGGATTTAGATGAGAAAATATGGGAGGAGGCTCGAGTGGAGCATAAGTGCCAGCAATGATTGGGCTGAATGGCCTGTTTCTGTGCCACATATCCTATGAAACCTATGTATCCTAGCTCCTACCTGACTCCTTGCTGGAGTCAGTGTTCCTCATCAATTGTGAGCAATTCCCATTTGCAATTTTCAGTGAGGTTGGCAGAGAATGCAGCAGTCATGATTTCCAGACCAGGTCTCCTAGTGACAGCCAGTAGGCTTCTTCAGGGAAGAAAAAAAAGGAAGATTCATGTGTAGTCTGAATGTCTGGCTATGGCTGTAGATCAAACATATACTGGACATGTTTAATAACAGTGCTATTGTATCACCAAAAATGGCATCTAGCCACTACATGATAACTTTGCTTTAAATATTTGAACATACCATTAAAACAAACTTTTTATTTAGCTTTCATCATGGCCTTGTCAAAAATACTCTTGTATGATCACCTTCTGTGTCTTTTCAAAATATTGAAACAACGAAACCAATTAATGCTTTAAAATGAATGACTGTATTATTATTCACTCCAGTGCATTAAAGTAGGTATTTTAGGAACCAGCATGCTATTTAAATAACTACTTTGGCTCCATTATAACAACATTACACTCAGTGCGCCTCATTATTCATGTGAAATATATTTATTTAACAACTCTGAATGTCCATTAAAAATGGTAAATTGTAAGGGAAACTTGATACTGTTATTAATTATAGAAGTAAAAAGCCAAACATTTCAATAGCATTAAAATTTTACTCGTAGTATTTAACAACATTGGCAGAATACAGATATTAGTCTGTGATGCTGACATAACTAAAGCAGAAGCGTTGGGCAGAATTCTGTTGTAGAGTCAAGTGTCCCGACAGTGGGACTGGAAGTGTGCAGCAGTTCTGCTCGGAGGCGGACCAGCTGACTCCGCACAATCATGTGGTGACCAGCCAATTAGTTATGCAGAGTCGTGGGCATGGCCAATCACGTGGCGGGGACAGGCAGGAAGCCACCAGCCCCATTGTTACCTCACGAGCTCAAAGGTCTAGGCGTCATATTTAAATGTCATCCAGGTATCCACTCCCTTCAATCCAGCACCATCAGTCTATCTGTTTTGGTGGAATTTTTTTAAAAATCCGACAAATGCTGCTATCCGCCCTGTTCAAATGTCCCACCCTGCATCCCTGGAAGCGCTGATATCCCCTCCCCACCTGTTAATCCTGATCAACTGTTGCCACCCTATTCAAATTGTGAATAATGTCACAGTGCAGCCAACAACAGGCCCCACAGTTCAGCAATACTTCCCTGCAGGTTCTTCTCCAAGCCATCTCGGAATGGTGGGAGGCCTTGTTTCCCAGTGATGGCAGCAGGAGGCCCTCCCGCTTGACCAGAGGCCATGAACAGAGGTAGCTGCAGAGGTTAGCAGCCATGGAGTCCACAAGCGAGAGTGGGTCCAGTGCCACAAAAAGGGTTAATGACTCCTTGCGCTCTGCAAGGGTAAGTGGCATGTTCTAGTCACAGCAACGTGGCACTTATGAGGGCATCAAGAAATATAAATGTGTGAGTAGAGAGGGATGCCAGGTGGGAGTTTGGGTTCTGGTCTCAGCAGCAGATGAAAGATGTGGAGGGGATGTGTGAGAGCCACTTCATGCTGTGAAAGTTGTACCAGTTGCAAGAAAGTGCACATATGGACTACTTAGGGAGGCTTGCATATTGACAAAGGGCTTATGCACCCACTGAGATGAGGCTCAAAGCTTGTGTCTGCTTGCAGAACAAAAGAGTGTGTAACATAAGGAATCAGTGAAAGATTGGTGGAGGTGTCACAGGCATCTGCACCTTGACCCCAACAGAATTGGAGGCTGCAGAACTAAAAGGAGATGAAGGCGAATGCTCCCATGGCTATGGCAAGGCCACAGTTTCAAGACATCAGACTAAGGATGTTTCCAGCCTGGTGTTGAGAACTGGGCATACAGGAGAAATGTGTGATACATTGATGGGGAAAGGGACTGTGCATAACTGGACTCATTCTTTGTGTTCTCCACTACAGGTCCTCGCAGTCAGAAGAGACAGCGAACCCAGACTGCATCAAGCCTGAAGTCCACTACTCAGAGTGCAATGTCACTTCATTGTCCCCAACTCTCCATCAGCTCAGGGATAGTCACCTCGCAATTAGGTTTGTGGTCACAGGCTGGTGAGCGCCTCATAGACACATTGCAACAGCTGATGAAGGATGTGACAGCCTGATGTAAGGTCCCGGACATTTGGAGGACTATTGGAGATCAGGTCTATGCTGAACCTTGGAAATTACCATAAGAAATTTGATGCAGTTATAGAGACAAGGAGGAAACACGTAGCGGAGATGCCAGAGGCCATGCGCAGTCTTGAGCAAAAGGTGGAGGAGTCTATCTAAGGTCTGAGTTTGTCATGGCTCCAGCATTTGAATGCATGGCTTCCTCCGTGGAGAGGTTGGTGACTGCCATGGAGAGTCAGGCTCAGCAGAACACTCAATGACTGCTGGATTTGAGCTCAGCCCTGCATTCAGCCTCTCTGGCCATGGGCTCCATACAGCAATGGCTAGGCAAGAAGGGGACAAGGCAACTTGATCTCCCTCCAGATGCACATTCTCTGCATGACTATGTATGACATGTTAGTGCATTAAAAATAGGTTTGGTACGCTTGGCTTCGGGAGCCACAATCCTCCTTCAAACAACCATCAGTTTAATTCACTACTCTCATCCTGCCATGAGGAAGCTGACATTTTGCTGCTCACACAATTAAGTGCTCCTGCCACCTTGTTTCCACATCCCGGTAGCAGCACTAGATTCCGTCCATTGTTTTCTCTGTAAATCAATGGAATAAAAATATAAGGCAAAAATGTAAGCTCGGCAGACGTGTGTCTGATCCACTCAAGCGTGAAATGACGTGCATTGACGTTGGCTGAGTGTGCTGACGTCAACGAGCAGCCGCGTGATAGTTCGGTCAGGGGGCGCACGCCAGAGTCGGCAGCGTGTCCGCCGACAATTAAAAGGCCTGTTAAGGCCATTACATAATCAATTAATGTAAATTTTTCACTGCCCGTCCAACCTAACGGTTGGCGGGCAGGGAAAAAAGTCAAGCAGCCTTTGCAATTTTTTGGAAACCACATCCACAGGTGAGATGAGGTTTCCAAAAGCAAATAAAAATAAAATAAAAACTTTAATTTTTCATTAATAACATGTCCCTGCTCATGTGACAGAATCCTGCGAGGACCTGTAGTGGAGAACACAAAGAATGAGCTCAGCTATGCACAGTCCCTTTTCCCATCAATGTATCACATACTTCTCCTGTATGCCCAGTTCTCAACACCAGGCTGGAAATATCTTTAATCTGATGTCTTGAAACTGTGGCCTCGCCATTTCCATGGGAGCATTTGCCTTCATCTCCTTTTAGTTCTGCAGCCTCCACTTCTGTTGGGGTCAAGGTGCAGATGTTTGTGACGCCTCCACCAATCTTTCACCGATTCCTTATGTTCCCTTAGGGGACATGTTTCATTACATTTTTATTTTTAAATTTTAAAAAAATATCTCTTCATCTCCCTGAGGCATTGAGCTGCCTCAGGGAGATTAAGCAGCGCTCACTCACGCGCATGCGCAAAATTTGCACTAGGCCATTCATTCTGTGGAGGAAGTCCCACCTTAGAGAGCTGACTGCCAATCTGATTGCCTGGCAATGGCCACTGCTGGGACTGCAGCCAGGAGCTGATGGAGGCCAGACTGAAGGTTAAGTCCAGTGTATCGGCGAGCCCTGGCTGGCAGACCCAAGCGGGTCTGTGGGGGGGTGGTGCTGGTGAGTGAAGAGGCTCAGGGAGAATTAAAGGTGGGGGGCGTATGATGTTGGAGTTTGAGGTGGGACCTGTGCCCAGCACCAGCCCGTCCAGTAAAAGCTGGCAAGCTACTCATTTGGTGTAAGCTCCCCTTGTCGTGGGTAAAATACAAGCAGGATGAGGCACTTAAAGTGGCCATTAATTGGCCACATCTGGGCCTCAATAGGCTCAAGGGCATGCGGGTTATTCCTTATTCTCATCTGAAACCTCCTCCAGCTGGACAATTAGCCCTCCTAGATCTCTGTGCTTCTCCAATTGTGGCCTCTTGCACATCCCTGATTTAAACACACCCATCAGTAGCTCTGCTATCAACCCCTAGACCTTAAGCTCTGGAATTCCTCCTCTAAATGTCTCTCTGTCCTCCTTTAAGATGCCCTTAAAATCTACCATTTTGACACCAAACCTTTGGTCACCTGTCCCAATATCTCATCATGTGGCATAGCACCTTGATGCTTTTTAATCACATTAAAAGGGCCATATAAATGTCTATAGTTGTTGTTGTTGATTATTAAGCATGATTTTTTTACCTGATGATTTGACTTAGACAGCCAGTATGACTTTAAAACATAACAGAAGATTGAGAAAAGACAATTCCTATCATCAAGTGTGTTCCTTCCACTAGCCACAGCCAATCTAATCCATGATGAACTTTATCTGACTCATTTCAGCTGAAGAAAGATCCTGCAATAGTGCTCCTTACCCATCCAAAGCTAATACAAAGAATAATACATAGATATATTATCCATGTAGAATGAAAACAGAAAATGACAAATGCAAAGCACACGTTCATAAGCATTGGTAGGCAGTTTGGGCTCGGATTGAATCTGCTCCATTCATATTTATGTCTGAGGGTGCAGCTTGAAAGTGGCCACAATCAAAGGTAGGTCCACACCACTCCTATGTTAGGAGTTGATTCTACGGAGCTGCTAATCTCTGGGGGAAGATAATTTTAACTTCATGAGGACATCTTATTTCATTATGTCCTTTAGATATCTGCTCAAGTACCGATATAACTAGTTTTCTTGCATCTCTTCTATCCATTCTTCCCACCATTTCGAAACACCTTGTTCTCTGTCAGACCTTTTCTATAATGGAAACAGGGATCACTTCTGTCAGCCTCACTAAGAGTTCAAAGTCTCAGAATCACCCTTGCTTCCCTTCTCTGAATCCACTTCAATGCATCCAAAGTCCCTTTTGATTTCAAAAACTCCTCACTTCTACTTTCACCTTGAAGATTCTACAGAAACCCCCCTGGGTTTGGGTTGGGGAATTTAGCTTTACAATATTTTCTGGACAAAAAGGTTTTTCATTAACAAATGTCATCACTTGTGGCAATGGTTGGATAAACATCAGTCGTCTAAAAACAGATTTCATTTCTAAACATGACTTTAGATTTCCACAAAAGTTTTGTGAATGTTGGAATGTTAATAACTAACATTAGTTGAAAGATTCTTACCCTGAAACAGAACTGTTTTTTTGCTAACAAATCATTTACAATGGCAAACAAATTTGGATTTATTGAAGAGTTGCAGCTCTTTAAAGTTGCAAAATTATTTCACACATCCCAGTGGACGGGTGATTTATTTTACACATTAACCAATATTAACTTGATCATCATCCTTCTCCACCTGAACAAGAATGACAGGAATTCGAAAATGTGCATTGATTTTTGGACTTATTACGCAAGCTGCACTTTCATGGTTTTTTAATTCTAATGCATATTTTACTGAAAGTCTTAAATAATTTTAATTCTGTTTACAGGAAGTAGTTGTCAGTTTGTCTTTGCTTTGAAGAAAAATGTTATTTTTTAAAGGTTGGATCCATAACAATTTACAGGAAAAGGTCATGAAATGCAATCTTTCCACTAAATCAGCAATATCATGTTTTGCTCTGATCTTTATCTAATAAAAATATTTCCATGAGTTATCGTGCCATTTAATAATTTATTAGCTTGATCTATTAGCTTGAAAGCCAACTTTGGAAGCATGTTTGATAGATAGTACTTAACCTGTGACAGGCAATGAAGTGTGCTTTAGCATTTTCTTTTGTATCCAATATATAACCATCACAAATGGCCTTATTAGCTCCTTATTTTTGTGTGTAAGTTACCCATTTGACCACTGTCAATACCCCTTTGTCCTTTTGACTATGACATCTTTGGCAGTCTCTTCTTGGCCTCCACCTATCACTGGCCCCCTATCGAGCTCTACCTGTCCCAACCACCTCTAACAGCTTATATTTCGTCTCATTTCTATATTTCTTAGTTCTGATGAAGGGTTATTCGGACTCGAAACGTCAACTGTATCCCTCTCCTGGCTGGCAGACCCAAGCGGGTCTGTGGGGGGGTGGTGCCATGTAAATATGGTGGTAGGGGCATCCCTAGGCATTTTGCCTCACTTTCTTCTCGTATCACCAGTGTTATGACCAGGTGAGGAGGGATCAAATGGCTCCCCTCTTTCCCTCTCCTCATTTGACAACAAAAGATTTTTTTTGTTTAAAAAGGATATAGTTGCCAATTCAGTCAGTATTTAATGTATATGTGTTGTGACAATAAGAGATACAATGGACAGGTTTTCTTGAGTTTTTAAAAAGAAAAGAGGATAGTTTTATTATTCTTAACCCAGTCTAGGTAAAATAAATAAAAAGCTCTGATTTACACACACACACACACACACACACACACATTAGAAGTTCACACTCACACAAATAGATTACAGAGTGGCGAGGATAGATTGAGTAATTTAGAGTGCAGCAAAATTAAAGTGGTAAACGGCTCTTGAAGCTGGGGACATGGCAGACTTCTGGCTGAATTTGGTGGTCTCCGCAAATGCTGTCAGACCTGTTGAGTTTTTCCAGGTATTTTTGTTTTTGTTCTAGATTTCCAGCATCCATAGTATTTTGCTTTTACCCATTTGTCTCATTGCCTTTTAACTCAGTTTTCTTCATAAAGTTAGCAGAATGTTCAACCACAGCTAGAAAATATGTGGTTATGAGCATTCAGGCGACAATGATACAACAACCTCCATGGTCCAAGAGTATAACTAAAGGTGCTGATCGATAAGTTATAAAGAGAAGAAAGACTTGCATCTAACTAACATCTTTCACAACCTAAAGATATCCAAAATGCTTTACTGCCAATGAAGTACTGTTTGAAATGTGTCTTTGTTGTGATGTAGGAAATGCACAGTAAGCTTATACAAGCAACAGTGTGATAATGGCCAGGTGATCTGTTTCGTTTTCAGTGATGTAGGTTGAGGGGAAAGTATTGGTGGAAACCAAGAAGAATTCTCCTGTTCATCTTTGAAGTATTGACCAAAGGATCTGTTCCATCCACTTAAGAGGGCAGACAAGGCCTCAGTTTAACATCTGATCTGAAAGTCAGCGCCTCCAAGAGGGCAGCACTTCTTCAGCACTGGGAATATCAGCCTGGCTAAGTACTCATGTTCCTGGAGTTGGAACCAAACTCACAACCTTCTGACTCAGAGACAAGTGTACTATCCATTAAACCACAGCAGTCAACTAAGGGGAGAAATGTCCAAGCTATTATGGAGCATGCAGAGCATCTTTTTATTTATTATCCATTGAATTTTTAAAAATTTACATTCAAATGGAGATTTTATAAATCCATTGTGCATTTATTTTATGCAATATTGTGAAATGAGCTGACTAATGCACTGGGGTTTCTATAAGGGTCTGATATATACAAAGTTAATGTGGGACTGAGTACAGTATCGCCCACACAGTGATGTAAGAAGATACATGACCCAGACCTAGGGTCAATGTGGTGCTGGCCAGAGACGTGTTAAGACCTAGAGATGGAAATAGCTCCATGCCTGTACCCTTTACTGTATATAAGGTATATAGTTACAAGTAGTTAATAAAGACTTGCTGTTAACATACAGAAGACTATAAAGGCTTCCTTAACAGGCACATTCTGTAACCAACACCATCCCAACAGTTTTGTGGTATGATGTGTGGAGCAATATAGGTTGAAGAGATAGATGAGAATGATTTTCCTATGATTTACACCCAGGAAAACCTTGACATGCAGGCAAAGCATTGCCATGTAAATATGGTGGTAGGGGCATCCCTAGGCATTTTGCCTCACTTTCTTCTCGTATCACCAGTGTTATGACCAGGTGAGGAGGGATCAAACGGCTCCCCTCTTTCCCTCTCCTCATTTGACAACAAAAGATTTTTTTTGTTTAAAAAGGATATAGTTGCCAATTCAGTCAGTGTTTAATGTATATGTGTTGTGACAATAAGAGATACAATGGACAGGTTTTCTTGAGTTTTTAAAAAGAAAAGAGGATAGTTTTATTATTCTTAACCCAGTCTAGGTAAAATAAATAAAAAGCTCTGATTTACACACACACACACACACACACACATTAGAAGATCACACTCACACAAATAGATTACAGAGTGGCGAGGATAGATTGAGTAATTTAGAGTGCAGCAAAATTAAAGTGGTAAACGGCTCTTGAAGCTGGGGACATGGCAGACTTCTGGCTGAATTTGGTGGTCCCGTTGTTTTCACTTGGTGGTCTTGCTGCTTTCGGCATCAAGGTGGTTTAGAGTTGTAGATGGATGATTTATCTGTCCTTCTGAAAACAACAGCACTGGGTTGAGTTATTTTTAAAACCTTTGTCTACAACATCTGGATAGTCAAAATCAACAGACAGGGTTCAACAGGGTTATAAGTTGGATGGATGGAGATAGAGAGAGAGAGAGAGAGAAAAGGAACCCATTTGAGGTCTTGTTCCTTCCGCCTCTCAGTTGTTTTTTTCTATTATTCATTCGTGGGGTGTGGGCATCGCTAGTTAGGTCAGCATTTATTACCCACCCCTAATTGCTCTTGTTCTGAGGGCATTTTTTTAAGGATCAGCCACATTGCTGTGGGTCTGGAGTCACATGTAGGCCAGACCAGCAGATTTCCTTCCCTAAAGGACATTAGTGAACCAGGTGGGTTTTTATGACAATCAACAATGGTTTCATGGTCATCATTAAACTTTTAATTCCAGATATTTATTGAATTAAAATTCCACCATCTGCTGTGGTGGGATTCAGACACAGGTCCCAAAAGCATTACCCTGGGTGTTTGGATTACTAGTCCACTGACAATACCACTACGCCACCGCATCCCTGGAGAGTCTAGTTTTACAGAGTAAGCAGGTGCTTGAAACACACAAAGGTTTGGCTTGCCACATGCCCTTTTCTCTCCAACTGTCCAGTGATCTAAATAAGATTTTTTAAAAATTCATTCATGAAACGTGGACGTCGCTGGCTAGGCCAACATTTATTGACCTCCCTAATTGCCCTTGAGAAGGCAGTGATGAGCTGCCTTCTTGAACTGCTGCAGTCCATGTGGTGTAGGTACACCCACAGTGCTGTTAGGGAAGGAGTTTCAGGATTTTGACCCAGTGACAGTGAAGGAAAGGTGATATATTTCCAAGTCAGGATGGTGAGTGGAACTGTAAGGTGGTTGTGTTCCCATGTGTCTGCTGCCCTTGTCCTTCTAGATGGTAGTGGTTGTGGGTTTGGAAGGTGCTGTCTAAGGAGGCTTGGTAAGTTCCTACAGTGCATCTTTTAGGTGATGCGCACTGCTGTCACTGTGCTTCGGTGATGGAGGGAGTGAAAATTTGAAAATGGGATGCCAATCAAGTGGGCTGCTTTGTCCTGAATGGGGTCAAACTTCTTTAATGTTGTTGAGGTCATGGCTCCTTTATTCCAATTGCAACTTGATTAGATCATGGCTGGGAATTTATTGCTCAGCCAGGGCCCCAATGTCCAAGTGATTATGTCTAATGGTTTGTCTCTACTTAGTTGAGTGCCCAGGTGATTTTCTGGATGCTTGGCTAATGGGATAGCTCCCATTTATCCTCTTTCAAGGCCATTGTTCCTGGTGCGGCTTATCAGACAGGTTGTCTGCATTTCAATGATTTTGGAATGTAGAAGGTACAGTGTTGTAAATGTGTAGCCATCATTGACTATGATCCCAAGTCACTGGATTGTGGTTTCAGTTTTTTTTTTAAATTAATCAGGTGTTTCCAGCCAGTAAATTCAAAATCATTTTTTGGATATAAAGCATGGTTTCACAACACCAATAAGGTGCCTATTTTGAAGGGTACCCAGAAGAAGTGAACTTTAGACCTTGCCCACACCTGCTCTCTGATTGGAACGTTGCAAAGGGGAAGCAGAACACAAACTAATGCCCTTTAAAAAAAGTTACAGAAACATTTGGTAATAGCTCAGGGCTGGAAATCTTTTTAAAATATCAGAACCTGGGCCCTTAAATGATCTGAACCTGCAAATACAGATGGATTTGGATCATTGCCGACTGAACTAACTTTGTATACATTCCACCTGGCTCTCATTCGTGCACAGATCTGACAGGAAAATTAGTCCGCTATGCCTTCTTTCAAAGTCACCAGCTATAATTTCCTGAGGCTCCCACCCCCCCCGGCCCCCACCCTCTACCCCACCACCACTAACAATGGGGCCTCACATGTAGTGGGCAGCTTATCAAAAAATCCCAGACATATTGCTCACAATTTCTCTTTAGGAAATGCACCCAAGATGTCTCAATAAGCTGCCTGTGGTTACAATTTATTTGCTGCATTAGGTTGTAAATAGTTGGTAACAAGTACCTTACAGCAGCTCACAATCTTTTCTGTTTCATGCTCTGCTCTTTATAGCCTCCGTTCCATCCCACAGAGCGGCTGATTGTTTCTTCTCTACCTTCTGTAGATCAGTTCAAGCTACAGCACCAGGCAGTAAATCATATCTTTGAACATGTTTATATTTCTTTGCCTGTTCTCCTCTTCTCATTTCTCAGCTTTAAATGCGAGCCAGAAACACCAAATTACATGGTATAACCAACATATGAAAAAATCTGAGCCTTTTCAAATCAATGTTGAATATCAGTGCCCTATACCTTTGTGTTCATGCCAACAATACGAGAACTGTACTGCACTGAATCAATCCAAATATTTGTTTAGAATAGCGGCAGTGAAGATTTACTGACCCCCATCTCCAGCCTGTGAAGTGTTATGATCCCAGCTGATGTTATTACTGGACAAGTCAGATCCCAGAATAGAACCTGGCTTGATAGATCTTAACTTTTTTTTAAACTGTGGAGGGTACTTACCAAAACAGAATCACAAGAGTCTGCTGTTTACTTTTTAACAGAAAAGATAAAACATTTATTAACTATATGACACTAGACAACAAAAAGGTTGGCAAGATTTCAACACAGACACCAAGGAAAAAATTATTTAAACTCACACTATCCCTTTTATCCCAGCAATCCCCTTACAGACGGAATACTCCAGTGAAGAGGTACCACTATTTCCACAGCAAAGCTAGAGCTGGTTGATTTGCAAGGTCTTTTCCAGTAGACTTCTGAACATTCACTCGAAGTCCATCAACAATTGGTATATTCCCTGAAATATCCAAAAAACTCTCTCTAAATTCAATATTACTTTAATTTCAGAGCAATGCATATGAGTTCCTTAGCAGTCTGGCATTATTTCCAGCCAGAAAGAGTCTTAGACATTTTCTGTCTTTACTCTGTGGTATACACATGCCAACTAAAACTAAAAAAGGCTTTTCTTGTTTCTCCTTGTATCTCTGTGGATCTCTCTCTGGTCCCCTGTTGCTGGGCAAAAGCACAGGGCAGAATTTTGCCCTTGATGGGCGGGCGGGCCCCACCGGCTCGGCGGTGGGCGGGCAGCTGATCGCCGCCGCCGAAACGGGCCCCGCTGCCATTTTAAGTGGGCAGGCCAATTAAGGCCCGCCTAGCGGGCCGCACGATGGGAAGCGATATGCACTTCCTGTGCAGGGGGGGGGGGGGATTCCCCAACTGTCAAAGTGCGCTCTTTCGCACAAAAGAGTGCACATCTCCCTGAGACTAAGTGCTGCCTCAGGGAAAGCACTGGCAGTTTTATAAACTTCAAAAATAGAAAAATAAAAAAATTATTAACACGATGGGACATGTTAATAAATATCACATAAACTTTATTAAAGTTTTTTAAAACAGACATGAAACCTCATCCTGCCAGTGGATGAGGTTTCATGTTTTTTCAGAAGCCCGCTGGGGCTCCTGGCCTGCCCGCCAACCTTAAGGTTGGACGGTCAGGGCCTTTAATTGGCTTAATTATCCTGTCAATGGGCTCAATTGGCCATTGACAAGTCGGCGGGCGGACAGCTGATTTCGCTGTCCCCCCACCTTCCTGAATATTTAAATGGGGCGGGATGACGTCAGGGGTTCCTCCTGACGTCATCCCGCATCATTTTCACGTCGGCGAGAGGGCCCCGCCCCCTGCTCACCGACAGAAAAATTCTGCCCACAGTTTTTCTATTTATTTTTTGTTTTAACTAAACTACTAACCCCTTAGTAACTCATCTGTTCACTTTAAGAATCGTAAAACCTCATTAAAAATGCATGTATACAAACCCAGGTTTCACCTTTCTTAACACGCAAATAAAAAAGAATATAAATTAAACAATAAGGATGATAAAAAAATCAACTGCCACAGGACATAGATAGGCTAGCAAATTTGGTGGAAAAGTGGCAGATGGAATTTAATACAGAGAAGTGTGAGGTGATGCATTTTGGCAGAAGGCATATGGAGAGGCATTATAGACTTAATGGCACAGTGCTAAAGAGTGTGCAGGAATAGAGGGACCTGGGGGGGTGCGTGCATAGATATTTGGAGGTGTTAGGACATATTGAGAAGTGGTCAGCTAGCAAAGTATCTCGCATTTTGTGCTTCATAGAGGTCTTGGGTATAAAACCAAGGTAGTTATGATGAACCTTTATAAGCTCGATGGAGAGCTGGCATGGACTCAATGAGCTGAATAACCTCCTCCTATATCGTAATCAATATATGATTTTAGGAAACATTTAGCTTTCCCTCTGCTCTCTCACCTTTGTCACAATTTGTGACCTTAGGCTCCGATGTCTCACTCTCTCCCTCCCAATCGCGGGGGACCATTATCAAGGGTTCATGGCTGTTGCCTTCTGCCACTGGATGAATTGATAGGCTGCTGGGAAAATGGAAAAAAAAAATGATCATGAGATCCTGGCATTAAATTCAGCAAGACGCCCATGTCCTGAGCCTTGTCTGGGATTTCACCACATTACCACACTCCCCAGCACCGTCGCCACCTTCCTGTAAATATCCAAGCCAATATGTGAAGCTTTGCAGTGCAGCAATCATCAAGGTCTTTAGAATTATGGACAGTGAAAAAGTTGAATACAAGAGTCACAGAAAACCATGATCAGACAGTATAGTGCTCTGAATGGACCACATCTTGAGTAATGTATTAAATCTCAGTCACAACAACACAAGTAAAACATTCAACCATTGGAGGCAGTGCAGAGAAGGGGACAGTATAGTCAGGGGGGATAGATACTGTCCTCTGCAGCTTACAGCCTGAGCCCTGAAGGCTGTGTTGCCAGTCCAGGGCCAGGGTTAAGGACATCTGCTCAGGGCTGAAGAGGAACTTGCAGTGGGAGGGGAAGGATCAGTCGTCATAGTCAACATGGTACCAAGGACATAAACAGAGCTAGGAAAGAGATTCCGCTTAGATATTATGAGCAGCCAGGGGCTAAATTAAAAAGCAAAACCATAAAAGTAATAATCCCTGGATTACTACCTGAACCATGAGGGAATTAGCATCAGGCAAATAAGATCAGAAAGTTGAATGTATGGCTCAAAGGTCGGTGTGGTGGAAATGAGTTTCAATTCATGGGGTACTGCCACCAGTACTGGGAAAAAAGGGACATGTACCATTGGGGCAGTCTTCACCTGAACCGTGCTGGGGCCAATGTCTCGGCTAATCATATAAGTAGGGCTGTAGAGGGGACCTTAAACTAAATATTGAGGGCAGGAATCATGTGAGGGTAGATTTGGAAAATTAAGGGGAAAGGGCAAGGCAAGAGATTAGGGTAACGATACAGGTAATGATAACCAGTGTGTGACAGGAGGGGACAGAATGTACAAGCTTAAGAGTGCACCAGCAAATGAGGTCAGAGTGTGGAAAGACAGGATTGACAGCTCTGTACCTACATGCATGCAGAATTCATAAGGAGGTAGATGAATTGACATCACAAATATAAATAAATAAGTAGGACCTGATTGCCATTGCAGAGAGGTGTAGTGTTGTAAAGTGACCAAGGCAGGAACCTGAATATAAAAGGGTATTTGACATTTCAGAAGGACAGGAAGAAAAGAGAAGGTGGTGGGGTATTGCTGTTATTAGAAAATGAGATTAGTATGGTAGTAAGATATGACTTTGGTTCAGAACAACAAGATGTAGAATCAGTTTGGGTGGAGATAATAAATAGTAAAGGAAAGAAGCAGGAGTAGTTTATAGACTGCCTAACAGTAGCTACACTGTAGGACAGAGTATACATGAATAAAAAATGGAAGCTTGTGAGAAAGGCACTGCAATAATCATGGGCAATTTTAATCTTCATATAGTTTGGGCAAATCAAATTGGCAAAGGTAGACTGGAAGGTGAGTTCATAGAATATATTCAGGATAATTTTTTAGAGCAATCATTCTAGAGCCAACCAGGCTATAGGCTATTTTAGACTTAGCATTGTGTATTGAGACAGGATTAAGAATGACTTCATAGTAAAGGAACCTCTAGGCATCAGTGACCATATAACGGTGATAGAATTTCATATTCAGTTTGAGGGTGAGAAACGTGGATCTGAGACTAGTGCTTTAAGCTTAATTAAAGGCAATTATAGGGATATGGAGACAGAGTTGGCTAAAGTGGACAGGGAAAATAGGTTAAATGGTAGGACAGTAAAGAAGCAGTGGCAGACATTTAAGGAGATATTTCATACTGCTCATCAAATATATATTCCATTGAGAAGAGAATACTTTTTGAGAAGGATGCACCATCCGTAGCTAACTAAGGAAGTTAAAGATAGTATCAAATTGAAAGTAAACACATACAATACTATAAAGATTAATGGTAGGTCAAAAGATTGAGCAAATTTTAGAAACCAGTAAAATGACAAAAATACTGAGGGAGAAATTAGAGTATGAGAGGAAGCTAGCTAGAAATATCAAAACAGACAGTAAGTTTCTACAATTATGTAAAAAGAAAAAGAGCAGCTAAAGTTAATGTTGGTTCCTTGAGGGTGAGAGTGGGGAATTAATAATGGGAAATGAGGAAATGTTGGAAGCATTAAACATACATTTTGTATCAGTCTTCACAGCAGAGGACACAAAAAGCATCCCAAGAATAGTTGAAAATCAAGAGAGATAAGGGAGGGAAGAACTTAAAATAATCACAATCACTAGAGAAAAAGTACTAAGAAAACTAATGGAACTAAAGGCTGACAAGCCCTCTGGACCTGTTGACCTGCATCCTAGGGTCTTAAAAGAAGTTGCTGCAGAGATAGTGGATGCATTAGATATAAGCTTTCAAAATTCCCTAGATTCTTGACGGGTCCTAGCAGATTGGAAAACCGCAAATGTAACACTTGTATTCAAGAAAGGAGGGAGACTGAAAGCAGGAAACTATAGGCCAGTTAACCTAACATCTGTCATAGGGAAAATACTCGAATACGTTATTAAGGAGGTAATCGCAGGACATTTAGAAAATCACAATACATCAAGCAGAATCAACATGGTTTTGTGAAAGAGAATTTGCATTTGAATAATTTTTTAGGGTTCTTTGAGGAAGTAACAAGCAGGGTGGATAATGGAGAACGAAGTTACACTGTCCTACAGTGTAACTAGTAGAATAAATAAGGGAGAACCAATGGATGTGGTGCATTTGGATTTCAAGAAGGCTTTTGATAAGGTCCCACATAAGAGGCTAATGGGCAAAATTAAAACACATGGGATCGGGGGTAATATACTGGCATGGACAGAGAATTGGTTGACAGGCTGGACGCAGAGGGGAGAATTTTTTCCCGTCAGCGGGGAGGTTGGGTGGGAGCAGGCGCGGGTGGGTGTGCAGCCGATCGCTGCCCATGATCGGCTGTGCGCCTTCATTTTATGTGGGCAGGCCAATCAAGGCACTGTGCAGGTGGGGGGTGTAGGCTGAGTCAGGGCCTGTGCTCTTTCGCACAAAAGAGCACAGAAATCTCCCTGAGGCACAGAGCTGCCTCAGCGAGATGAGTTTGATTTTTAAAAATTTACATAAAGGAAAAAAAAATTTAAGATATGTCCTCTCATGTGACAGTGTCACATGAGTTGGGACTTGTCTATGAATTTTATTAAAATTTTTTATTAAAGTTCAAAAACCTTCATGAAACCTTATCCCACCCGTGGATGAGGTTTCATGATAAATGCGAAGGCCGCCTGGGTTCTTCGCCTGCCCCTCAACCTTAAGGTTGGACTGCCAGCTCTGTTAATTATTTTAATTGAAATTTAAGTGGTCTTAATAGGCCTTTGACAGTTCGGCGGGCGTGGAGCTGACTCCGTTGCGCACCCACCGAACTGACGATCTGAATGATGCGCGCTGATGTCAGGACGCACGCCCGCCGTCACCGCATATAATTTTACACGTCAGCGAGCGGGGCCCGCCCCTGCTCGCCGACCTGAAGATTCTGGCCAGAGAGTGGGAATAAATGGGTCTTTGTCTGGATGGCAGGCAGTGGCTATTGGCATACCTCAGGGATCAGTGCTTGGGCCCCAGATATTCATGATATATATAATGACTTGGATGAGGAAACCAAATGCTATATTTCCAAATTTGCTGATGACACAAAACTGGGCGGGGTTGTGAGTTGTGAGGAGGATGCAAGGAGGCTTCAGGGCGATTTAGACAAGTTGTGTGTGTGGGCAAACATATGGCAGATGCAGTATAATGTGGATAAATGTGAAGTTATACACTTCTGTGTGAAAAACAGGAAGGCAGGGTATTATTTAAATGGTGATATATTGGGAAATGTGAATGTACAAAGGGATTTGGGTATCCTTGTCAATGAAAGTAAATAGTAAGATGCAGCAAGCAATTAGGTAGGAAAATGGTATGTTGGCCTTCATTGCACAAAGATTTGAGTTCAGAAGTAGGGATGTCTTACTGCAGTCATACCGGACCTTGATGAGACCACACCCGGAGTATTGCATGCAGTTTTGGTCTCCCTACCTAAGAAAGGATATACTTGCCATAGAGGGAGTGCAACGTTCACTAGACTGATACCGGGGATGGCAGTACTGTTGTGTGAGGAGAGATTGGTTCAACTGGGCCTGTATTCACTAGAGTTTAGAAGAATGAGAGGAGATCTGATTGAAACGTATAAAATCCTAACAGGGCTAGACAGACTAGATGCAGGGAGGATGTTTCCTCTGGCTGGGGAGTCTAGAACCAGGGGCCACAGTCTCAGGATACGGGGCAGGCCAGTTAAGACAGAGATGAGAAAAAATGTCTTCACTCAGAGGGTGGTCAATCTATGGAATTCTCTTCACAGAAGGTTGTGAAGGCCAGGTCGCTGAGTATATTCAAGAAAGAAATTGGTAATTTTTTGGATATTAGGGACATCAAGGGGTATGGAGAGAAAATGAGAATATGGCGTTGGGCCATGATCATATTGAATGGCGAAGTAGGCTTGAAGGGCCAAATGCCCTACTCCTGCTCCTGGTTTCTATGGATAGATGTGGTCTATTTGGATTTCCAAAATGCATTCAACAAGGTGCCACATGAAAGATTACAATACTAGATCAGAGCACCTGGTGTTGGGGTAACATATTAGCATGGACAGAGGATTGGCTAGCTGACAGGAAGCAAGGAATTGGGATAAATGGGTCATTTTCAGATTGGCAAGCTGTAACTAATAGAGTGCCACAGCGATCAGTGCTGGGGCCTCAACTATTTACAATTTATATCAATGACTTGGAAGAAGGGGCCCAGTGTGTGGTCACTGAATTTGCTGATGACACAAAGATAGGAAAGTAAATTGTAAAGAGGACATAAAGGGAAGAATTTTGTCAGTGGTGCACTGTTCTTGATGGGAGGCTGGAAGATTGCACCACTTACGCTCTCCTACTTTTCCTGCCCAACTCCATTGCCATTAACATAAGACCTGAGAGCACAAAGGTGGCACAGGTGTTTTTCAAAATTAAATTACTGCTGTAAATATTTCATATTACATTGATTGCACTTTATTCATATATTCAATGTGTCTCATTGTTATTTGTTAAGACCAGCGTAGTCAGGAAGCTAACTGTACTGGCACGCCCCATAGTTGGAACTCATCAATGGTTACAGGGAAGCTAGGGACAATTCCTTTAGTGGAAACAATGTGCTGTTTTTTGTTCACTATTTATTGAATGATCATGTTAGTGCCCAGTGTTGTACTCGCCACTCTGTGGGTCATGGCTGAACTTGCAGGCTCAGTTGGCCCTCCCTTCATGCATTGGAAAGGACATTGTCTGAGATGGCTCTCAGTGGGGATAATTGAAATGTTGTAGGTGAACTCAAAGCTCTGTAAGGACTCTGCCAGCCAACATCCTGAGATGGACACACATTTGAACAGCACTGACATTGTCCTTTAGACGCCTCATTTTCTTACCTAGGCTGACTGTTTCCACCACCCTCCCCACTACACCCAGGACACCAGGCCGTTCCCACTTCACTCCTCCATGCCACTGCCCCTCTGTCCTCTCTTGGATTCCTCTTCCACTACTCCATGCCATCACTGCCCTGGCCTCACTCCGCACTCTCCCCCATCCCTGTCATCACCGACTCACCCTTGCCAGTCCCGAGCCTCATGCAAGCTGCCATTCTTCTTCTCCCCTCTCTTGTGCCATGGAGTTCAACAAGGAAAACCACTGATCTTACACACAACTGCACAAAGCTAACTGGTGCACATCACCTTTAAACAAACATGAAGCGGATGCCATGGGATCCTTGTGCACCGCTGACTTTATCTGGAATGTAGGATGTAATTTTAAAATGTTTTACGCTAATGAGTATTCATGGCATGCAAATGCGTTACAAGTCCAAACCCACCACAGGCCGGGGTGAGGGTCAACATGCCGCAAACACGCCATTGACTTTATCTCTTCATCTCAACCCATCATTGTGAAACTGAGATTTTGCATCCTTCTAATTAAGTCACCATGCCACATTTCCCTTTCTTGCAGGCTCCAAAAAGCCCCTCCCAAAAATCTACAAAGGGATATAGATAGATCAAATGAATGAGCAAAAATTTGGTAGATGGAGCTTAAAGTGAGAAAATGTGAGGTTGTCCACTTTGGCAGGAAGAACAGAAAAGCAGAGTATTGTTTGAATGGCGAGAAACTGCAGAAATCTATGGTGTAGAGGGATCTGGCTGTACTCTTACATAAATCACAAAAAGCTAGCATGGAGGTACAGCAAGTGATTGGGAAGGCAGATGGAATGTTGACCGTCATTGCAAGGAAATGGAGTATAAAAGTAGGGTATTGTTACTGCAGCTATATAGGGCCTTAGTGAAATGGCATCCGGAGTACTGTGTATATTTTTGGTTTTATACTTGCATTAGAAGCTGTTCAGAGAAAGTTCACTAGGCTGATTCCTGGGGTCATCTTATGAGGAAAGGTTGAGCAAGTTGGGCCTATACTCAGTGGAGTTTGGAAGAATGAGAGGCGATCTTATTGAAACACATAAGATCCTGAGGGGACTTGACAGGGTGGATGCTGGGAGGGCGCTTCCTCTTGTGGGGTAGTCTCGAACACAGGAGCACAGTTTAAAAATAAAGTCTCCCATTTAAGACGGGGATGAGGAGGATTTTTTTTTTCTCTCAGATGGTCATTAGTCTTTGGGATTCTCTTCCCTAGAGAGCAGTGGAGGCTGGGTCATTTTATTAAAGGCTGAGGTAGATTTTTGATCAGCAAGAGAGTCAAGGGTTGAGGGGAATAGGCAGGAAAGTGAAGTTGAAGCTACAATCAGATCAGCTTTGGTTTTATTGAATGGCAGAGACCAAATGACCTACTCCTGCTCCTATTGCTTATGGTCTTATGGGCAATGAGGGTGCCCCATAGTATTCAAGTTAGAAGAAAGTTTGGATAAACTTGGTCCTCAGAAGCTTTAAAGAAGACAATCTTATCGTGGTATGCAAGATAGAAAGCATAAAGAAAGGTAAATTGTGAACTCAGGACAAAGGAACATAGGCTCAAAGTCGCCAAAGGTAAGTTTAAGATTGATGCCGGGAAATTCTTCTTCACACAGCAGATTGCTCAACACATAGAAGCAACTCCAGTGTAGAGCTGGTGAGGTGGAAGCTTCCAATCATTTTGGATGAGTCAGCTATATGGTTTCCCCTCTGCTGAATGTCCAGTGCTGCATTACGTTGACAGTGAATGAATTACAGCGAGATGTGCAGTTTACCTAAACTGCAGTTATCCTGTGATCTTGTCAAAATGCACAAACTGGTAACATTCCAGAGAAATTTTAGTGACATCTACACATAAGTGTAGAAACCATGGTTTTTAAGCAACAAAATGTAATCAATGACTCTAGCTTTAAAGAAATTCCTTCAAGAAAGACATATGGCTGCACTGCTACATTGCACATTGGGTTATTTCTATTTGTTGCTTGAGATGCTTTAGTTTGCTTGCTGATCATTGTAATGAATAATACTGTTAGAGGAAATCATCTGTCACTTTCAATTTATTGGTTCCAGAAATTATAAAAATAGAAGTTTGCAATGATAGGGCACCTCTCCAAAATTGTTAATTTGCCTTAGGAATTAAAGAGGAATTATTTTAGGGTTTTTTTTTATTTATTGGATGTGGAGAAAGCTAGTAACATTTATTGTATTAACTAATTGCCCTTGAGAAGGTGATCGTGAGCCACCTTCTTGAACCACTGCAGCCTGTGTGGTGAAAGTACTCCTGCAGTGCTGCTAGTCAGGGAGTTCCAGGATTTTGACCCAGTAACAATGAAGGATTGGCAATATATTTCCAAATCAGAATGATGTATGACTTGTAGGGGAGCTGACAAATGGTGCTGTTGCATTGTGCCGACTGCCTTCTAGGCAGTAGAGGTCGCAGGTTAGGGAGGTGCAATTGAAGAAGGCTTGACAAGAGCTTCAGAGCTCTGAAGAAAGGCCATACAGACTCGAAACATTAGCTTTGCTTCTCTCTCCATAGATACTGCCAGACCTGCTGAGTTTTTCCAGCGTTTTCTGATTTATCTCAAACAAACCCTGTTGCACAAACCAAGTTCCGTTCACTCATCACCTTATTGCTTGCTGCCCTACATTGGCTCCTGGTCCACAACAACTCAATTTTAAAATTCTCATCCATGTGATCAAATCCCTCCATGCCCCCACCCCACCCTGTCATTGTAACCTCCAGTCTTACAACTCCGAGATCTCTGACCTTCGCTAATTCTGGTTCCTTGCACATCCTCACGTCCTTTGCTTTACCATTGGTGCCATGCCTTCAAATGCCAAGGTCCTAAGCACTGGAATTCCATCCCAAAACCTTTCTGCTTCTCTCTCTTCTCCTTTAAGTCACTCATTAAAATGTACCTCTTTAGTCAAATGTCCTAACAACTCTTTCCTTGGCTCAATGTCAAATTTTGTCCCATTATTCAGAATTTTTCACTCACGACGCGGGCGCATGCCCGACCCACTCGAGCATGAAATAGTGCGTGATGACGTCAGGCAAGCATCCCGATGTCATCACGCACTTGTGCAACATTTCAGTCGGCAAGCGCACGCGAGAGTCGGCAGCACACTTGCCGACAATTAAGAGGCCTATTGAGGACACTAACGTAGTAATCAATGGTGGTTTATCGTTGCCTGTCCAACGTTACTGTTGGCGGGCGGGCAAAACGGGCAGGTGGCCTTTGCCTTTTTGAGGAAACCTCATTCAAGGGCGGGATGACATCAACCATATATTTAGGTGTCTGATCCTGATTCGTGGATATCATTTTCGGCATTTGAAATTTTTTATTTATGATTTTTGAGGCAGCTCTCTTCTTTCAGGGAACTTACTGTGAACTCTCCCCAGCGCCCGGACTGACTTCAGTGCTCACCCTCCTCCTGCCCTCACGCCAGCAGCGCTGAGGATTTCAGTGCACTTTTCACGCTGGCTGGCTATTAATTGGCCAGTCAGCATGAAATCATGCTTGGGGGCCGATTGCGAGTGGCAGCCTGTTTCCCAGCCACTCCCAGGTCCGCCCACCGCGCCGCACGCCAAACTCAAAATCCTGTCCATTGTGCTTCTGTGAAACACTTTGGAACATTTCACTATGTGAAAGGCGCTGGATCAATTCAGGTTACTGTTGTTATTGTGGTTGTTATTCCTGGACTTGTAGTATCCAAAAATTAAATAGCACAGCTGAGCATATGGGCTCTATTTTGCATGATATTGATGAAAAGTGCATTCAATGGGTACAAACAAAGCTTTGAACTTGATAATTATTTCCACATTGAATATGTGAATATGTGATTCTGTCATCGCACAAAGCAGGAGTGTTGTCTCTATTAACTTTAGTAGCCACCAGATCCTGTTTGACCTCGAACCCTATGAAGTCCATTAGGTTCCACTTCTCATGGTAAGACATTTTATAAATTGTGTAGCACCATTTCCAGAATCTGGTCTCTGTAATACAAAGAAAGAACCAAATGGTATCACTTGAGATGAAATTTTCCACAAGGGCTCTTGGTTGCGCTATATATACATATTACCAGTCCTAATGGAATGAAATGTAAAATGCTCTGCTAACTGAAGTTGGAAAAGTAGAGGGAGTACTTCTGTGCTGTCACTTCTGTGTGCGTATAAGGATAGTAACTGAATATTTTTTTCTCAGCTACGACAAAGCAGGTCTATATTTTCTAAACACAAAAAACTACTGCGGATGCTGGAAATCTAAAACAAAGACATAATTACCTGGAAAAACTCAGCAGGTCTGGCAGCATCGGTGGAGAAGAAAAGAGTCGACGTTTCGAATCTTCATGACCCTTCAACAGAACTGAGTATAGTTAGGAGAGGGGTGAAATATAAGCTGGTTTAAGGTGGGCGGGGGGAGAGAGAAGTTGGGGGGGGTGGTGGTTGTAGGGACAAGCAAGCAGTGATAGGAGCAGATAATCAAAAGATGTCACAGACAAAAGGATCAAAGAGGTGTTGAAGGTGGTGATATTATCTAAGAAAATGTGCTAATTAAGAATGGATGGCAGGACACTCAAGGTACAGCTCTAGTGGGGGTGGGGTGGAAAGACTGACAAGGTATTAGTTGTAGATTTTAAAATAATGGAAATAGGTGGGAAAAGAAAAGTCTATATAAATTATTGAAAAAAACAAAAGGGAGGGGGAAGAAACGGGGTGGGGATGGGGGGAGGGATTTTAAGATCTAAAGTTGTTGAATTCAATATTCAGCCCGGAAGGCTGTAAAGTGCCTAGTCGGAAGATAAGATACTGGAGGAACAGCACCTTATCTTCCGACAAATTTATTAGAATTCTTTGAGGAGGTAACAAGTAGGATAGGTAAAGGGGAGCCAGAAGATGTAATATATTTGGATTTCCAAAAGGTATTCAATAAGGTACCACACATAAGGCTACTTAATAAGATAAGAGCCCATGGTATTAGGGGAGGCTATTAGCATGGATTGAGGATTAGCTAACTAATAGAAGACAGAGAGTTGGGATATAGGGGGTATTTTCAGGATGGTAACTAGTGGAATGCCACAAGGATCAGTGCTGGGGCCAGAATTATTTACAATATATATTAATGACTTGGATGAGGGAAGTGAAAGTGCTTTCGCCAAGTTTGTGGATGACACAAAATAGGTGGGAAGGCAAGTGGTGAGGGGGACACAAAGAGTCTACAGAGGGATATAGACAGGTTAAGTGAATGGGAAAAAAACTTGGCAGATGGAATATAATGTGGGAAAATGTGAAGTTAAACACTTTGGCAGGGAGAATAGAGGAGTTGAATATTACTTAAATGGAGAAAGACTGAAGAAAGCTGCAGCACAGAGGGATTTGGGAGTCCTCATGCACAAATCCCAAAAAGCTAACATACAAGTTCAGCAGGTAATAAGTAAGGCAAATGGAATGTTGGTCTTTATTTCAAAGGGAATGGAGTATGAAAATAGTGAAGTCTTGCTAAAACTATACAAGGCACTAGTTAGACCATACCTGGAATACTGTGAACAGTTTTGGTCCCCTTATCTAAGGAAAGATATACTGGCATTGGAGGCATTCCAGAGAAGGTTCACTAGATTGATTCTGAGTATGGAGGGATTTTCTTATGAGGAGAGGTTGAGTAGGTTGGGCCTGTACTCTTTGGAGTTTAGAAAAATGAGAGGCAACCTTATTGAAACATGTAAAATTCTTAGGGAGCTTGACAGGGTAGATGCTGAGGGGCTGTTTCCCCTTATGGATGAGTCTAGGGCCAGAGGGCATAATCTCAGAGTAAGGGGTTGCCCATTTAAGACAGAGATGAGGAGGGATTTCTTCTCTCAGAAGGTTGTTAATCTGTTTAATTCTTTACCGCAGAGGGCTGTAGAGGCTGGGTCGTTAAGTATATTCAAGGCTGAGACAGACAGATTTTTAATCAGTAAGGGAGCCTAGGATTATGGGGAAAAGGCAGGAAATTGGAGTTGAGGATTATCAGATCAGCCATGATCTCATTGAATGGCAGAGCAGACTCTTTGTTCCAAATGGACAACTTCTGCTCCTACGTCTTATGGTCTTATAAAACAGGGTTGAACAGAAAAAATCAAGTTAAAAAGAAAGAAAGATATACTCACCAGGTATGCTGTCACTTTAGGTTAAAGGAGAAATGGGTCCCGATCCAAATGGCTGGTAAATCTCCCAGAGCACCCGCAACATTGAAAGAATAGTGCCAGGGTTGAAGAACCCCTGAGTGAGAGTCCACAGGATGGGTGAGCAAAACATTGGAAAAGGGAGAGAATCTATACTTACATTGTGGAATTGGTGGCAGCCCCATAGGCTCAGTAGGTTAGAGAAGCTGGCACACAGCTTGCAAGTTAAAAAGAGGGGTGGGCAGTCAGAGCAGGAGCAGTGCTGCGGTTTTAAATTTGAAAGAAATAAAACCCCTGCAGAATCACCCAGAAAAGGGGAGAGGAAATCGCTGCTGTACTTTTTTTTCCAAACAGGAACAAAGTTTTCCACAGTTAAAAGAGAAGAAGGCCCAAAATCACCGGATCCTGCCAAAACTGGAAATGCACGGGAAACAGCAGAGAAAAGCCAACAGCTGCAGGGAGAGCGCGAGGTAAAAGAAAGGTAACTGCTCTTAAAGCAGCAATACATTTAAAGTGGTAAATACAAGAAAAAATGGCTACGGACAGAAATTTAGAAGGGACCCCAAAGAGGGGGCAACTTTGCCGAAGGAAATAAGGGACCCCAGAGAGAGGGCAACTTTGCAGAAGGCAACAAGAGGCCCCAGAGAGAGGACAACTCTACCAAAGGCAACAAGAGATCCCAGGGAGAGGGCAACTCTGCCGAGAGGAACAAGAGACCCCAGAGAGAAGGCAGCTCTGCTGAAGGCAACATGAGACCCCAGAGAGGGGGTAACTGTGCTGAAGGCAACAGGAGACCCCAGAGGGAGGGCAACAAGAAATCAAACAGTTGAAAGAACAGTTGATTGTCGTTCAAGATCAAATGCAAAAGGAATGCGTAACCATTCAGCAACATGAAGAAATTAAGATTGTCATAAACAGTAGAATCCAAGCACAGCTGAAGAAACGTGAAGAGGGCTCAGGAGAAGCCTTGGTAATTGGAGAGTGCTCAGCGGAATCAAGGGTTATGAGGAAAAGGCAGGAAAGTGGAGTTGATGATTATCAGGTCAGCCATGATCTCATTGAATGGCGAAGCAGACTCAATAGGCCAAATGGCCTACTTCTGCTCCTATGTCTAATGGTCTTGTGGTCTAATGGAAAACCCTGATACTTAGAGAGGGCTCAAGTGAAGCCCTGGCAATCAGGGAGAGCTCACAAGAAGCCCTGGGAGTTGTGTATAGCTGGTTACAGCCAGGAGACAGCATTCAGATAAATTCCAAGGGAGTGCCAGCTCAGTGAAGCTAGCTGTCCAGCAAAGAGCTGAAGAATCAGCTAAATGAAGCCAAAGAGGCTTTGGAAGCAAAAGTCGCAGAATTTCCCAAGAAGCAGACAGATAATAAAATTTTGGGAGACTCAGTCACTTAGCTCAGACAAGTTGAGCTTGCAACTGAGTGAAGTTTGGCCAGTAGTGAAGTCAAAAAGAAGTTCGAGATTAAAGTCTGCACTAGAAAGAAGAAAGCACGTAGAAAGAAGATACAGAAATACTAATAGGGCTTTAATTCTGGCAGCATACGAATACACTTTCATACATAGGCCTGGCAATCAAATTGCAAATGCCGACACCCTTAGTCATTTGACTTCACAAGAAAATGATGAGCACATCCGAGTTCCACAGGAACTTGTTTTATTGTTAAATTTCTTAGATTCCTTGCCGGTATGTGCTCGACAGATCAGAGACAGGCAAGTCGGAACACGGTCCTATCTCAAGCATGAGAACAAGTGCTACATAGTTGGTCACAGGAGCCCGTATCTGATGAAATGAAACTGTACTTCAACAGAAGACATGAAATAACCAGCCAGGATGGCATCTTATATTGGGGAGCACGAATGATAGTTCCTCCAAAGGGAAGGGAACTACTTTTAATTGAACTACACAGTGCCCATCCAGGAATTTCCCGAATGAAGACCATAGCACACAACTATCTATGGTGGCCTGGTATGGATGGCGAAATAGCGAGTTTAGTAAAGCACTGTGTGCAATGTCAGCAACTGCAAAAGATGCCAGTGACAGATCCATTCCGCCCATGGGAGTGGCCAGGTAGACCCTGGGTGCGGTTACACATTGACTGTGTTGGACCTTTCCTGTGAACAATGTTTCTGCTCATTGTCGATGCCCATTCAAAATGGTTGGACATGTATGAGATGAAGTCACCAATGTCAGCCGCTACAATTGTCAGAGTTTTGCCATTCACGGACTACCAGAAGTAGTGGTTTCCGATAACGGCACAGCATTTACGAGTGTTGAATTTCAACGGTTTATCAGCCTCAATGGTATCACTCATGTGAAAACTGCACTGTACCACCCTTCCTCAGACTAACCGAAAGGGCGGTTCAAATGTTCAAGGTAGATATGAAAACGTTAAGTGGCGATTCCTGGGCAACCAAGCTCACATGCTGTTGGATCCTATACCCCGGTTTGTTGGGATTTAAGGATCCGGGTTGCACACTTGTTTTGGGGTGACCGAGTTGGTACCAAAGACAGAGAAGATCAGTAAATCATTCTTAGAAGAAACATATTCTGTTTATTTACAAAAGGAACTCAGCAGCTACACTTGTGTGCTTACAACTCAAATCCCTGTCTTTACACTTCAGATTCTAACTCAAGACTACTGACTACGGACGTAGCCCATCCTGCTCTGCTATTGGATACCAAGGATCGTGTGATCTTCCATTACAACATTCATCTTAAAGGTATATTACACATCAGATTACTACATCCCTTCCCCTTTACTCAGAAATACATTTTACAGTTTAAAATGTCAAATTTTTCACACAGATAAGTAATTTACAAAGTCAGTCTTTCTGCAGGTTTCCTTATGCACGTAGAACATCTCAGCTCTCCAGCTTCTGATGTTTTATCAGGAACCTCCTTCACTGGAGTCGTCTGAGCATCAGGATCTTCAGTAGGTACCTGCAAACCTGTTTCCTCGACTCTCTCGGGTACAGTCGACCCTTCAGATACATCTGTACTCAGTTGAGTACTTTCAACAGGAGACATTGACTCAGTCATGAACACTGGTGGAAACATTTCTGGGTATTTTGTCTCTCCTTTTCTTATATGATCCACATGTCTCTGCATTACTTGCTCTTCCACTTTCACGTGGTAGGAAAGAGGTCCAGTTATTGCACTTATTTCACCAAACCACCATGTTGGTCCTTCTCCAAAATTCTTCACTCATCTCCTACATTAAACACCCACCAAGACTGTGCCAGTCATGTCCGGTTTTCTGAATTCCCTGACTTCTTTTCACCTTCCCCAACACGTTTGGCATAATTAGGCTCAATCTTGAATGAAGACAGTATTTCATCAACAATTCCGCAGATGTGACACCTGTCATTGTATGAGGGGTGGTCCTATAATGGAAAAAAAGTGCTAGTTTAGTCACTGTAGAATCTCCAGACAATTTCTTCATTCCAGACTTGAACACCTGAACCGCTTTCTCAGCCAGTCCATTTGAAGAAGGGTGGTGTGGTGAAGTTTTTACATGAGTAATACCACTGAGGCTGATAAATCAGTGAAATTCAGCACTCACAAACATTGTTCCATTGTCTGATACGACCACTTTTGGTAGTCCGTTGATTGTGCAACTTTGACGTAGCTTGTCAATTGTAGCAGCAGATGTCGGCGAATTGACTTCATATATGTCCATCCATTTTGAGTGAGCATCGACAATAAGTAAAAACATTGTTCCCATAAAAGGTCCCACATAGTCAATGTGTAATCACACCCATGGCCTTCCTGGCCACTCCCAAGTGTGTAACGGAGCTGTTGGAAGTAACTTTTACACTTGCTGACACTGCACACAACTTCTCACTAAGCTGTCTATTTCTCCATCCATCCCAGGCCACCATATATAGCTGCGCGCTATGATCTTCATTCGGGAAATTCCTGGATGTGCGCTTTGAAGTTCAGACGACGATGGCTTTCGTCCTTTTGGAGGAACAATCACTTGTGCGCCCCACAATAAGATACCCTCCTGGCTGGTTATTTCGTATCATCTCTGAAAATACGGTTTCATATTGTCAGATTCCTGTTCTTGTGATCAACCACGAAGAACTTGTTCTCGTACTTTGGATAAGACTGGGGCCTGGATTTTCCTGCCCCATTGCGGGCAAGGCTATGCCCCAGCCAGAAGTCCATTGACTTGCGGTGGGACCAGAAGATCCCGGTGGCGGGCAGGTGCAGAAAATCCCGCCCTGGGACTCGACTTGTCCAATCTCTAATTTGTCTAGCACATACCAATGATGAATCCAAAGTTCAATAATAAAACAAATTCTTGAGAAATTGGAACATCCTCTTCGTTTACTTGCATTGGCAAATGACTAAGTGGCATCAGCATTTGCAATTTGACTCCCAAGTCTATGAATGAAAGTATACTCATACGCTGCCAAAGTCAATGGTATTATTTGTGCTTCTGTGTCTTCTTTCAATGGGCATTCTTCTTTCTGACGCTGACTTTAATCTCGGCCTTTTTTTCGACTTCCATATTGGACAGACTAATCTCAGATGAAAGCCCGACTTGAGTGAATTCAGTGGTTGAGTTTTCCAAAATTTCATCACCTGCCTGCTTCTTAGAAGGTTCCGCGGCTTTTGCCCCCATTGCCTCTTTGGCTTCACGTAGCTGATTTTCAGCTTTTCCATCTCTTTTTTGCATTGGTGTACTGCCTCCTGGAAAATTAAGCATTGTCGTGTCTTCTCTGCCAACGCATCCTTCATTTTACTTAGAGAAGTGCAGAGCTCTTTCTGTTTCTCTTCGTACTTTTCCAGAGGTACAAACTTAGACAGGAGGCAAATTGGCAGTGTGTGAAGGTCTTTCAGCAGATTTTCACTTTTCTTTTGGAATCTCTGTGACAAATCAAGGTTGATTTCCCTCAGCCAGTTTTGTCCCAGTATGCTTGGTCCTCTGCCTGCTACCACCATCAAGGATCATTTCACTGTTTGACCTCCCTAGTGTACTGTGACTTTACTTATGCCCTTGATTTGTATGTCTTCTACAGTGTGAGTTTTCAATGTGGCATCTGTTTCTTCCAAATTTAGTTTACGTTCCCCATGATTCAGGTATTTAAAAGTATGCTCACCTATCACTGTAGTGGGTGCTCCTGTATCCACTTCCATTCTGATCGGCCTCTCATTCACTCTCAAGGTTACGTAGATAGATTCTGTCCTTCCTACCTATAAATTACACAACAAATAACTATCTGAATGTATTACTTCAGGTTTTTCATCACTGCAGGTCTCATTGGGTTTTTGCTTTTGTTTGAAAGTTTACCTGGCTCTATCTTTACAATGTCTCATGAGGTGTCCATTCCAATGGCAGAAAAAATATTCAAATTTTTTAAACTGAGATTCATTACAAGGTTGCCTGCTTCCACCTCTGTTACCGTGATGCCATGTTTTCGCTGCTAAGTTATCTCTTTTTATTTGTCTGCTAGTGGTGGCTGCTACCCGCTTCTGAACAAAACCTTGCACTTTTGCATTCTTTTTGGCTGAGGCTTCCGGCTCAATGTGGAGGCCGATGCCATTTTGCACTCCCTGTATGGCTTTCGAGTCCCGCACTGTGCCTTCCATTGCCAGAGCAATTTCCAATGCCTTCTGAAAATTCAAATTTGTTTCCAACAGTAATTTCTTCTGAATGGCATCTTCATTTATGCTGCACACCAAATGATCTCTAAGCGTATCATTGATAATTGTACCAAACTCGCAATATTCTGTTAATTGTTTCAGGCTTGCCACACAACAAGCAACTGTCTCCCCCATGGCTCTATTCCTTGAGTTAAATTTGAACCATTGCATCATCAACGAGGGCTTTAGCTGGTAGTGACTGTTTATGAGGCTCACTAAGTCCATAAGACCATAAGACGTGGGAGCAAAAGTAGGCCATTCGGCCCATTGAGTCTGCTCAGCAATTCAATGAGATCATGCCTGACCTGCTGATCCTCAACTCCACTTTCCTGCCTTTTCCCCATAACCCTTGATTCTCTTACTGATTAAAAATCTGTCTATCTCAGCCCTGAATATACTTAGCAACCCAGCATCTACAGCCGTCTGTGGTAAAGAATTACATAGATTGACTACCCTCTGAGAGAAGAAATTCCTCCTCATCTCTGTTTTAAGTGGGCGCAACCTTACTCTGAGATCATATCCTCTGGTCCTAGACTCTCCCAGAAGGGGAAACAACCTCTCAGCATCTGTCAAGCCCCTAAGAACCTTACATGTTTCAATAAGGTCGCCTCTCATTCTTCTAAACTTCAATGAGTACAGGCCCAATCGACTCAACCTCTCCTCATTAGAAAATCCCTCCATCCCTGGGATCAACCTAGTGACTGCCTCCAATGCCATTATATCTTTCCTTAGATAAGGGGACCATAACTGTTCACAGTATTCTAGGTGTGGTCTAACTAGTGCCTTGTATAGCTTTAGCAAGACTTCTCTATTTTTATACTCCTTTCCCTTTGAAATAAAGACCAACATTCCATTTGTCTTAACTGCTGAACTTGTATGCTAGCTTTTTGAGATTCATGCACGAGGACCCCCAAATCCCTCTGTACTACAGCTTTCTTCAGTCTTTCTCCATTTAAATAATAGCTCCTCTAGTCTTCCTGCCAAAGTACATAACCTCACACTTTCCACATTATATTCCATCTGCCACTTTTCTGCCCATTCACTTAACCTGTCTATATCCCTCTGTAGACTCTTTGTGTCATCCTCACCACTTGCCTTCCCACCTATTTTTGTGTCATCTGCAAACTTGGCGATGGTACATTCACTTCCCTCATCCAAGTCATTAATATATATTGTAAACAATTGTGGCCCCAGCACTGACCCCTGTGGCACTCCACTAGTCTCAGGTTGCCATCCTGAAATTGCCTCCTCTACCCCAACTCTCTGTTGCCTACTAGATAGCCAGTCCTCTACCCATGCTAATATAGTACCCCCAACAACATGAAATCCTACCTTATTAAGTAGCCTTATGTGTGGTAACTTATCAAACGCCTTTTGGAAATCCAAATATATCACATCTACTGGTTCCCCTTTATCTATCCTGCTTGTTACCTCCTCAAAGAATTCTAGTAAATTTGTCAGGCTTGTTTTCCCCTTCATGAAGCCATGCTGACTCTGCTTGATTAGATCATGCATTCTTAGATGCCCTGTTATTACATCCTTTATAATAGACTCCAACATTTTCCCAATGACAGATGTAAAGCTAACTGGCCTACACTTGCCTGTGTTTTGTCTCTCTCCCTTTTTAAATAAGGATGTTACATTGGCAGTTTTCCAATCCTCTAGGACTTTTGCAGAATCTAAGGACTCTTGGAAAATTACTACGAGTGCATCCACTATCTCTGCAGCTATTTCCTTTTATATCCTAGGATGCAACCAATCAGGTCCAGGTGACTTATCGGCCTTTAGCCCCATTAGTTTCCCTAGTAATTTTTCTTTAGTGATAGTTATTATATTTATTTCCTCCCCGTTTTTGCCCCTTGATTATTTAGTATTTTTGGAATGCTATTAGTGTCTTCTACCGTAAAGACTGTTGCAAAGTATTTATTCAACCCCTCTACCGTTTTCTGGTTCCCCATTATTATTTCCCCAGCCTTATTTTCTAAGAGGCCTATATTAACTTTGGCCTCTCTCTTCCTTTTTATATATTCAAAGAAGCACTTAATGTCTGTTTTTACATTACTTGCTAGTTTGCCCTCAAAGTTTATTTTCTCCCTCTTTGTTATTTTTTTGATCATCTTCTGTAGGTTTTTAAAACTTTCCCAATCCTCTGGCTTACCACTAATCTTTGCCACATTGTATGTTTTTTCTTTCACTCCTTAACTTCCTTAGCTAACCATAGTTGGTTTACCCCCTTCCGTATTCCTTCTACAATCCTTCTTCCTCACTGGGATATATCTTTGTTATGAGTCATCAACTATTTTCTTAAACATCTGCCATTGTTCATCAACTGTCTTTTCTGCTAAACTCCTTTCCCAGTCCACTGCAGCCAACTCTGCCCTCATTCCTCTGTAATTACCCTTATTTAAGCTTAGCACAGATGTTTCCGAACTAAGTTTCTCACTCTCAAACTGAATGCTAAATTCCACCATTTTATGTTCACTGTTACCTAGGGGATTTTTTACTCTGAGATCATTTATTAAACCTGCCTCATTACACATTACCAGATCCAAAATAGCCTGAACCCGGTTGGATCCACAACATATTGTTCTAGGAAACTGTCCCAAATACACTCTGTGAATTCTTGCTCATGGCTACCTCTGCCAATTTGATTTTCCCAATCTACATGCAGATTAAAGTCACCCATGATTAGTGTACTGCCTTTTTTACATGCCTTCATTACTTCCTGATTTATTCTCTGTCCGACAGCATAGCTACTGTTAGGGGGTCTATACACTACTCCCACCAGTGTCTTCTTCCCTTTGTTATTTCTTACCTCCACCCATATGGAATACACACCTTCCGATCCAAGGTCATTTCTTGCTATCATACTTATTCCATCTCGTATTAACAAAGCTACCCCAACACCCTTTCCTTCCTGCCTGTCCTTTTGAAAAGTCACATACCCCTGAATATTTAGTTTCCAGCTTTGATATCCTTGTAACCATGTCTCCTTGTAACAATGGCTAAAAGATCATACCCATTAACCTGTATTTGTGCCGTTAATTCATTTATTTTATTCCGAATACAACATGCATTTAAGTAAACAGCCATTAATTGTGCCTTTTTACTACTTTTTCCCCTTTGACCCTATTTGCTGCTTTTTTTTTTTATTTTTGTACACTCTGTCCCTTCCTGTCACATTCTGGGTATCATTACCTAAGTAGCTGCCCTGCAATGCCGCCATATCCTTTTGCTTTGTAAGCATATGTATCCCCTCTCCAGAACCCTCCCCCACTATGTGAAGTTTAAAGCTCTCTCTACAGCCCTAGTTATTCGATTTGCCAGGACACTGGTCCCAGCATGGTTCAAGTGAAGCCCATCCCACCAGAATAGCTCCCAGTGCCCCATGAACTGAAACTCATTCCTCCCACACCAATCTTTGAGCCACACATTTAACTCCTTGACTTAATTTACCCTATGCCAGTTTGCCTGTGGTTCAGATAGTGACCTCAAGATTATTATCTTGGTGGTTCTGCTTTTTAATTTAGCTCCTAACTGTTCAAATTCTGTCAACAGAACCTCCTTTCAATGTCAAAAACAAAAACAGAAACAGAAATACCTGGAAAAACTCAGCAGGTCTGGCAGCATCGGCGGAGAAGAGCACAGTTGATGTTTTGAGTCCTCATGACCCTTCAACAGAACTAAGTAAAAATAGGAAAGGGGTGAAATATAAGCTGGTTTAAGGGAGGGGGGGGTATTGTTGGGACAAAAAGCCAGTAATAGATGGAGATAACCAAAAGATGTCACAGACAAAAGGACAAAGAGGTGTTGAAGGTGGTGATATTATCTAAAGGAATGTGCTAGTAGAGCTAGTAGAGCTATCTGTACCTTGTTTGTCCTGCTTTCTACTCTTAATTAGCACATTCCTTTAGATAATATCACCACCTTCAACACCTCTTTGTCCTTTTGTCTGTGACATCTTTTGGTTATCTCCACCTATTACTGGCTTCTTGTCCCAACAACCACCCCCCCCCCCCTCCTCCCCCCCCACCACCCCTTAAACCAGCTTATATTTCACCCCTTTCCTATTTTTACTTAGTTCTGTTGAAGGGTCATGAGGACTCTAAACGTCAACTGTGCTCTTCTCCGTCGATGCTGCCAGACCTGCTGAATTTTTCCAGGTATTTCTGTTTCTGTTTTTGTTTTGGATTTCCAGCATCCGCAGTTCTTTGCTTTTATCTCCTTTCAATGTCGTTGGTACCAACATGGACAACAACAACTAGATCCTTACCCTCCCACTACAAGTTCCTCTGCAGCCCTGAGGAGATGTCCTTAACCCTGGTACCGGGCAGGCAACACAGCCTTTGAGACTCATGCTCAGGGCTGCAGAGCACAGAACCCATCCGTTAGTTATACTGTCCCCTACTATTAATGCATTCCTATTTCCTCCCCACACTTGAATGGCTCCCTGTACTGCGGGGGCATAGTCAGTTTGCTCATCCTTCCTGCAGTCCCGCTCTCGTCCACACAGCTTTCAAGAACCTTATAACTGTTGGACAATTTCAGGGGCTGATGCTCCTTGAACGCAACCCCCTGGGTCCCCATACCTGCCTCACCTGCAGTCACACCCTCCTGTCCCTGATCACAGACCAAATTCGCATTATCTAACCTGTGGGGTGTGTCCTCCTCCTGGAGCAAAGTGTCCAGGTAACTTTCCCCCTCCTTGATGTGGCGCAATTTCTGCAGCTCAGACTCCAGCTCCTTAACTCAGATCCAAATTTCATCGAGCTGCAAAACATTTACTACAGATGTGTTTGCTCTGGATCACCTTGGTGTCCAGCAGCCCTCACATGCCACAACAGCGACACAAGCCCGTCCTGCCATCGCTATCGTATTTTATTTAATTTATTAATTATTTACTCTAGTATTACTGCTCTTTACACTTTATTGCATTTATTTATTTACATCAGTATTGATCTTATACTTAACAGGCTAATTTTAAGAAAGAGAAAATAAAGAGTAGAGATCTAAACACTAACTATAGACCTTAATTTTAATCTGAAGACTAGAAATACTCACCAATCCAACTCAGCAATCAGCTTCTCTCCACGCTCTTTTTAAATGAAGTCTCCCCGCTCTGTTTTAAATGAAGTCCACACATTCACCCACCCTCTTTTTTAAATAAAGTCCACACGCTCACCCACTCTCTGTTTTAAATAAAGTCCACACGCTCACCCACTCTCTGTTTTAAATAAAGTCCACACGCTCACCCACTCTCTGTTTTAAATAAAGTCCACACACTCACCAACACCGCAGTAACAGTCACCAGCTCCTCCCCAGCTCGATTCCTCCCCCAGTGTCCGAGCCGTGGGGCATGAGACAGAAGGACAGGCCTCAGTGAATCTGGGGCACTGGGTGTCAACAAATTTTGAACTAATCCATATGTCTTACCCCCACACGTGGATAAGAGGGTTGCGCGCTTCTTCTCCACCCCTGCAATGCCAATCGCCTGGAAAAAGAAAGCGAGGTGTTCAACATAATGAGACCAATCGTCCGAGGCTGGATCGAAAGGTTCAACTCTTCCAAATTGTGGCATGTTCTGAGGGGATTGTTTCGATGATCGGGACAGAAATTTTTCTTTATTTACAATTATAGCCCAATTTTGGTTCTCTTGATTTCCTTTGTTCTTTCTTGCTTTTTCTCGTCCTCAGGGGTCTTTTTTTTGCTTTTTACTCTCGCTGCCAGTTTGTTGGATCCTGTACCCTGGTTTGTTGGGACTTAAGGATCCGGGTTGCATGCTTGTTTCAGGATGACCGAGTTGGTACCAAAGACAGAGATCAGTAGATTGTTCTTAGTTTATTTACAAAAGGAACTCAGCAGTTACGCTTGTGTGCTTACAACTCAAATCTCTGTCTTTACTCTTCAGACTCAAACTCAAGACTACTGACCACAGAGATAGCCCGTGCTACTCTGCTATTGGATAACAAGCTCATGTGATCTTCCATTTTAACATTTGTCTTAAAAGTATATTACACATCAGATTACTTCATACGCTTTCTTTTTCATTACAGGACTATCCCTCACACAACAACAAGTGCCGCACCTGCGGAGCTATTGTTGAAACACCATCTCAGACGAGATTGAGCTTAATAATGCTGAATTTAGAGGGGAAGGTGGAAAGGAGTCAGGGAAGCCAGGAAACCAGACACGACTGGCATAGTTGTGAGAAGAAATTTACAGTGGGAGAGAGGGTATACATGAAGAACTTCAGGGAAGGACCAAAGTGGTTACCGGGTGAAATACATACGATGACTGGACCTCTATCTTACCATGTGGAGGTGGAAGGCCAGATCATCCATAAACATGTGGACCATTTAAGGAAGAGAGAGACAAATCACAAAGGTTTGGTTCCACCAGTGATCATGACTGGGTCTGCATATCCTGTTGAGGATGCTCAACCCAGGACAGACATGTCTGATGTTCCTGTGAGAGTTGAGGATACAGAACTGCAAGTGCCACCGAAGCACCTTATGTTCAGGCAACTCCAGAAAAGAAGGTTCCTGACAAAGGATTTGAAGTTGTGGAGCTGCAATGTTTCACACGTACCAGGAAACCATCTGAAGGACTGACCTTGTAAATTCCTTACCCAGTGTAAATATTATGTTGTCTTGAAAAATTTGCACTTGTAAATATAATATTTATAGCCGAGTTAAAGGGGGAGGAATTTAGTAATTATGGTTTTATTTAGTGTGTAATCTACCTTTAAAAATAATACTTGTTAGGCAAGATCATATAATCTCTAGTAACTAATATGACAGTAGTGTGGGCTACCTCAAGAGGCAGAGTGGAGTTAGAGTTGGAGTTGAAAGCACACATATAGTTGCTGCTGACTACACTGTAAATAAACGTAATGTTCCCTCCTAAGAAGTGTCTGCAGATCAACTCTATTACTAATAGTACAACTCAGCCACCCCACAACATTACCATTTTTAAATTTTACCTAAAATAATGTAAACTTGGCCCCATCATAGCAACCTACGTGTCATTATTAAGAATTTGCTTGAGGTCTGAATTTTCTTGGCTAGACATTCCAATCAATATAAGATAATACTGAAAGGCCTGGATAGAGTGGACGTGGGGAAGATGTTTCCATTAGTAGGAGAGACTAGGACCCGAGGGCACAGTCTCAGAGTAAAGGGAAGACCTTTTAGAACAGAGATGAGGAGAAATTTCTTTAGCCAGAGAGTGGTGAATCTATGGAATTCATTGCCACAGAAGGCTGTGGAGGCCAGGTCATTGAGTGTATTTAAGACCGAGATAGGTTCTTCATTGGTAAGGGGATCAAAGGTTACGGGGAGAAGGCGGGAGAATAGAGTTGAGAAACTTATCAGCCATGATTGAATGGCGGAGCAGACTCAATGGGCCGAATGGCCTAATTTCTGCTCCTATGTCTTATGGTCTTATGATCTTATAACTGGCTCAGTACTTTGCTTGACCGCTTTCTTTAAAACACCTTCATTTTGGGGTAAAAACAAAAAAATGCTGGAAATATTCAGCAGGTCTGACAGCATCTGTGGAAGAGAGAGAGAGAGAAAGAGAGGTAGAGTTAACATTTCTGGTTGATGGCCTTTCAGTTCTTATGAATGAATAAAGAGCAGAGGTGTCCTTTGGCTGTAGGCAATTGGATTTCTCTTTACAATGGTCAGCAAGAACAATAGGGACTGCTAGGCCTCCTATTTTCTTGGATGCCACATCAGAGGACCTGATGCAGCGGCTCAGTATGGGGAAAGGGGTGTTCTTCCCTGTACCTCCAGTATCACAAGCATCTTTCTCCTCCTCCAAACATAGCAGCTCACTTCATTTTATTCCTATTACTGCTACTGACACATTCTGCACCAGCCTCTCCATAATGAATTCCCCCTCGCCTCTGGATTTTATTTCTTGCAGTCAAACCCAAATGTATATCACAATTATCTTTGTCACCATTGAGTTTCTTGACGTAAACCCTCACGCCTATATCTGGGTTCCTCACAGTCAATCCCAAACCTTGTCTGTCGACTGGCACAACTACTGACTCCAGCAATCTCCCGGTAAAAGCCCCCTTTCAGCAAGTTTCCTGAGACTAATGCTATTCCTTGGCAAATTCAAAGACCCCACTGCTGCTCCCCTATTTTTGTACCATTTTTTTCAGACGGCTTTTGCGATATTCATCCCAAGTCTGAGCACCTGTGGAAATACAACTAATAACTTACCTCAAATATCTGTAACTCCTGACCATGCAACATGTGTCCCAACTACAACCTCAGTTCACTTCTGTGTTTTTTCTTCTCCATAAGCTACATCACAGGATTTTACACTTAAAGAAATGCCAACTTAAAGATTTCTTAATAACATTCCAAGAATGCATACAATTTAAGGCTTTTCATCACCAAACTTATGTACAGTACAATTTGATAATTTAAGCCTTATTAGTTACACAAATGTCTCAACGAGGTGAAGTCTAAGTCACAGCTTCATAGTGAAATGGATGGCACCCACTCCTCAGTCAGGCTGGGGTAGGAAATGTGGTCTGTAAATACTAGCATGGTTTCCAGCACCCTCACCTCCTTCACCTGCTTCTACCAACATCCCCTGGCCTGTGCACCTTTCCTCAATGTGCCCTCACCCTCCACCCCAGCATTAGGCTCAGCAGGACATCCAGGCTAGAAATAATTATAATGAAGACAAAGCACATTCAGAGACCTGCACCTCCAAAATGTTCCGCTAAGATGTGATTAAACACATCCACTTCAACCAAAACTGCCAGGAAAAGCCCACAAGCCCACTAACTTCCTAAACTGACAAATGGAGATTAAACGTAGTGGAGGTGTTGATTCCATTCAATAGAGCTTCTGCTTCCTGGCTGTTCCCTGTTTTGCTGACTAAGCTTAAAAATTAGTGATTCGGGCGATGACACAGTTAAAATACCTTGGAGCAGGATTTTCGGGTTGTCGGGCAGGTCCGGCGGATGAGCCCCCGGGAGTGGCCGGGAAACAGCCCACCGCCCACGATCGGCCCCCGACTACGATTTCACGCTGGCTAGCCAATTAATGGCCTGAATCCGCAGGATATAAAATCCTGCCCTTGATTTAAATATTTTAATTGGATCAACAGCAACTTTAAAGCACCTTAGATATGTAAGGGATACTATAAGATGGTCGGTGAAATGTATTCTCCAAATGTTGGCACCCAATAAAAAGTTTGACCCCTCCCCCAATATCATGCCCAAGCTATGGGCAAATCAAATTCAGTTTCTCCTCTACTCGGTTGCATCTTATTCAGTTCCATAGGGCGGAATTTTCCGGTCCTGCCAGCTACAGGTTTTGTGGCGGGCAGGAGCAGAAAATTCAGATAGAGGCCGAAAGTCAGAAGCCCGCCGGCAGGAAATCGATTCGGAATTTTCCCCTCACCACTTTCGTGGTGGGCTGGCTTTCCCGCTAATTCACGTGGGGAATGCCATTTGCATGCATTATTATGTCATGAACACTCATTAAAAATGCTACTTATTGGAATCACATTCCCCTCCCAATTACGTGCCAGACCATTGGGAGATTAAACCAGTCTAAATCACAGCCCTCAGTTTGCTCGTGACTTCGAGGTGAGTGTGACATTTAGAGCCCACCTGCAATAGCGCTGCTCCAGTTCCTCAGCAATGGCAGTGTGACACCCACATTGGTGGTGATATAGGTTTGGTCTGCTCACAGTCCATGCCTCTGTACTCCGGGGGGCAGCACTCAGCGTGTGCAGCGGCTGTCAGGCAAGGCTGCACTCTGAAACAGAGACCAGTATTGTGGCCAGGGTGGGAGTGGGGAAGGATGGGAGAGACGTGGAGGTTAATGGGCTATGGTGGGGTTGAGGAGAAGGATGAGAGAGACATGGGGGGTCAATGGGGTATGGTGGGGTTGGGGGGAAGGATGAGAAAGACATGGAGGTTAATGAGGTATGGTGAGGTTGGAGGGGGGAAGGATGACAGAGACATGAAGGATAATGGGGTATGGTGGGGTTGGGGCTGGAGGGGGGATGATGGCAGGCATAGAGGAAACTGAGAGTAGGGGAGCTGCAGCCCGACATGGAAGACTAGAACGTAGACACAGAAGGAGTGGATGGGAATCAAACTGTATGAATGGGAAGGGATGCACACACACTCTGGAATAGGAGGGGGGGGATGATTGTATTATTGTGGCATAAGAGGGATGGGGTGTGGCGGGGCTGATGGAAGGGTGACTGCGTTGTGATCAGTCATGAAGGAACAGGAGAGCTCATTTCAAGACAGCGATAGTCCCCGGTCTGGGGCCAAGAGGTTGGAGTGAGAGATTAATGGAAGTCCTAGGGCTTTGTGCACCTCATAGTCAAGGTTGTTAAGATCCCATCTGATGTTACTACTGGGCAAGCCAAATCCTAGGGTGGATCCCGATTTGATAGACCCTAACTTTTATTTTTTGTTTAGATATGTGGAGAGTGGCTACTGAACAGAGTCACAGGAATCAGCCAATGAACTCTTAACAAAAGAGTAAAACATTTATTAAACCAGAAAGGATAAACTATATTGCAATACTCCTTCACCGATAACTATACCTTTACAGATATATACAGATTCATAAAGATAACACAAGCTACCAAAGCTATTTTATACTCTAATGTTCACAATAAGTACACACACAGTAAGCCAAAGACAGTATGGAGAGGTAGGAGTCATGTGATGTGGAACCGGTAATATTGCCTTGCAGTACTGCAAAGCCAGTCAGCCATTTTATCATCTAACTAGTAACATCACACACAGACAAGGAGCTCTGGCCCAAGGTTGGAAACCTGCCCCATCTACACTGCTTCTGCTGGAAAATCTGGGCCATTGCCTACTAAAGTCAATACCACTGGAAAAGTGAATTATCCAGCATCAGTTTTCAGCACATTGACCTCCGTGAAAGAATACCTCATTGGACATTGATTCTGGACCCTGGAACCCAAATGAAACTTTTTTTTTTCTCTGTTCTCTCTGCACTGTAAATCTTTCTTTTTTCTATTCCCCTTTAACTGTATGAATGGAGAGGAGGCAACGTTTCGACCCTCCTCCCATGTTTTGACTGCGTGCAAATAAACTAACCCTTTGAATTCACCCTACCTCGAGTTTACTGTGGGATCATTAATAGAAAATTGGACCTCACCAAAACCGAAGTGTTGGGAAATACGACACCATTTAAAAAGGCAAATCAGAAACACCTTTCTGTTTACAATAGATGGTGAGAGGAGAAAGTTCCCCCTTTAACACCAGGCAGAATTTTTAGCTTGGCTGGCAGGCGCGTGCCCGACCCGCTCGAGCGTTAAATAACACGCAATGACGTCGGCCGAGTGTGCCGATGGCAACGCGCACTTTGCGTGATATTTCGCTAGGCAGGCATGCGATAAAGATGGAGGCATGCCCGCCATTAATTACGAGGCCAGTTAAGGCCTTTGAGACACCAATCTTCCCCAATTTTACATAGCCCGTGTGATTTTTCGGCTATTGCATGGGCAAAATGGGCAGGCCACAATTAGCAAAAACTCATCCACGGGCGGGATAAGAAGGGTAAGTGGCCTTGTCAATGTCAGTAGTGAGGAGGTTTGGATCAAACTTGCTGCTGGTTGCCTCTGTGAACTGGACAGCTTCATCTCGCTTCAGAGCTGCATTCTGAGCATTTTTAGGCTTCATTTATGGACTTATTGTTGTCTTCCAGGCCCCTCGAGGATTCAGACTGTGTGGGCCCTCCCAGGTATCAGACAGCCTTCTCTTACCCTGGTAATGGGGATTGTGGTCTCTGCTGGAGGCCCTCTGAGGAGGAAGAGAGGAGGAGAATGGAGAGGAGGCCAGGTGTCCCAATGCAGCTTCCTGTTGGAGGACAGGCGCAGACACAAGCGGGGGCAGGGCCAACAGGAAGTCCAAGGTGGAAGGGGCCTTGGAAGATGCCATTATCCTGCTGCCAGGATTTACAGGCAGTGATGCAGCTACCTCAATATGTCTGAGGCACAATGTCGGAGGAGGCTCCATCTCTCAAGGGAGACAGTGACCTCCATTTGTCAGATGACTGGGCCTGAGATCATCTCCGATTGTGAGGGTGGACACCCCATGCCAGTGGCGCTGAAGGTCACAGTGGCCCTCAACTTTTATGCCTCTGGCTCTTTCCAGGGCTCAGTGGGGGATATGTGTGGAGTCTCCCAATCATCTGTCCACAGTTGTGTCAAGCTGGTGACAAAAGCTCTGTTCAGGTTTGCATTGACTTTTATTCATTACCGTCTGGATGAGGCCAGCCAGGCTGAGTGAGCCAGAGGTTTAGCAGCAATTGCTGGGTTCCCCTGTGTACAGGGTGCAATCGACTGCACACATGTGGCCATCAAGGGGCTAGCAGGTGAGCCTGGTGCCTTCATCAACAGGGAGGGATTCCACTTGATAAACATGCGGATAGTGTGTGATCACAGGATGCTGATTCTTCAAGTCTGCGCAAGGTACCCTGGCAGCTCCAATGATGCTTACATCCTGAGGCACTCCCAGGTGCTGAGGCTCTTCAGTGCTCCAGCCTTACTGGATGGATGACTGCTGGGTGTCGAGGACTATCCCCTCAAAACAGAGGGGATCAAGGAGAAGGACTCTTGTGCTCAACAGGAGGAAGAGCATCCAACAGAGGGCGGTAGTGAGGAGTGACTGAAGCATTCTGGGAGAAGTCACCACAGACACCGCGACTCAGAAGGGGATCGAGGAGGACCCACTGTCAAAAAACGGAATAGCCCCAAACATTACATTGTTGTAGTGTTTCCTCCCTCCTCCTCAAACCAAAAAAAAACAGAAGAGGCAATACCTTCAGGAGTGCACCAGACCTGCGAGGGGCACTCTTCTGAAAGTGGATTTTTTTAAAAAGCAGCTGATTGGTGAGAAAATCCTCGTGAGTTTTTTTTCACAATCTAGTAAAGTTATACATTGCTTAATACTGAGGTAGGATCTTTAAAAAAGTATAGAATAGTGCTGTACAAGAATAATTAGTCAAGAAACAAGGTTCCTAGCTAACATAAATAAGGACCCGGGCTAGCGTATTTTTTTAAGGGAGTAACTAGCTTAATCGAGAGGGACATCATGGCAGGAGATCTCAGATCCATGATATGCTCCTCCTGCATGATGTGGGAAATGAGGGACACTTCCAGCGTCCATGGTGACCATGTGTGCAGAAGGTGTGTCCAAATGCAGCTTCTAGCTAACCGGATTTCGGAGCTGGAGCTGCAGGTGGGCTCATTGTTGGAGCATCCGCGATGCTGAGCAAGTCGTGGATAGCACGTTTAGCGAGGGGTCACACCGCAGGTGAAGATTACACAGGCAGAAAGGGAATGGGTGACCATCAGGAACAGTAAAAGACTCAGGAAGGAAGTGCAGGAGTCCCCTGTGGTCATCCCCCTCTCTTACAGATATACCGCTTTGGATAATGTTGGGGGGGATGGCCTCTCAGGGGAAAGCAGCAACAGTCGAGTTCATGGCACCGTGGGTGGCTGTGCTGCTCAGAGGGGTGGGAGGAAAACAAGTGGCAGGGCTATAGTGATAGGGGATTCAATAGTTAGGGGCACAGACAAACGCTTCTGTGGCCGCAAACGAGAATCAAGGGTGGTATGTTGCCTCCCTGGTGCCAGGATCCAGGATGTCACGGAGCAGCTGCAGGACATTCTGGGGAGAGAAGGTAAGCAGCCAGTGGTCATGGTACACATTGGTACTAACAACATAGGTAAACTAAGGGATGAGGACCTGCAAGCTCAGTACAGGAAGTTAGGAGATAAATTAAAATGCAGGACCTCAAATGTAGTAATCTCAGGATTACTCCCAGTTCCACGTGCTAGTGAGAGCAGGAATAACAGGATAGACCAAATGAACACGTGGCTAGAGAGATGGTGTAGGCGGGAGGGATTCAGATTTTTGAGGCACTGGGACCGGTTATGGGGAAGGTGGGACCTGTACAAACCGGACGGACTGCACCCAGGCAGAGCTGGGACCAGTGTCCTTGCGGGGGCTTTTGCTAGTTCTGTTGGGGAGTATTTAAACTAGTGTGGCAGGGGGATGGGATTCCAGGAGTAGGATCAGATAGGTCAGATTCAGGTCAGAAAAATGGAGGTAGAACATTAGCTGGGGACATTGTGATAGACATGGAGTTACAGGAGAAGCAAAGTTTAAAAAGTGTCCAGCAAGGGAATTTGACGGGGTTAAACTGTTTATACTTCAATGCAAGGAGTATTTCAAACAAGGTAGATGAGTTAAGGGCACAGGTGGACACATGGCAGCAGGATGTCATTGCTATAACGGAGACCGGGCTAAAGGAGGGACAAAACTGGTAGCTTAATATCCCTGGTTACAGAGTCTTCAGAACTGATAGAGTAGGAGATAAAAAAGGAGGGAGGGAAGCACTAAAGGTTAAAGAATCAATTCCAGTTGTGAGAAGGGATGATATACTAAATGGGTCAACAAACGAGGCTTTATGGATTGAGCTCAGAAATAAAAAAAGGGCAGTCACACTACTGGGAGTATACAACAGGCCCCCAAATAGTGAAAGGGAGATAGAAGAACAAATATGTAGGCAAATTTCTGCTTGTAAGAACAAGAGGGCAATAATAGTAGGAGACTTCAACTATCCTAATATCAACTGGGATTCAAACAGTATAAGGGGTACTGAGGGTGAAAAATACATGCAGTGTGTCCAGGAAAATTTTTGCAACCAATTAGTGACAAACCCAATGAGAGGAGATGCAATTCTAGACCTAGTCTTGGGGAACGAAGAAGGGCAAGTGAGTGAAGTGACAGTTGGCGACCATATCGGGTACAGTGATCACAATTCAGTTAGATTTAGCATTACCATGAAAAAGGACAGAGATAAGGCAGGAGTAAAAGTCTTGAACTGGGGGAAGGCAAATTTTGCAGAAATGAGAAGGAATTTGGCTGAGGTGGACTGGACAGCACTGCTGGGGGATAAAACAGTGGAAAACCAGTGGGAAGCACTAAAAAGCGAGATCCTAATTGTACAAAGTAGACATGTCCTCTACAAAAATAAGAGTGGTACTGCCAAATCTAGACCTCCCTGGTTGTCTAGAGGAATACAGGGGAAGATCAAACAGAAAAAGAAAGCGTACGATAGGCACAAAGAACTAAGCGATTATAGGAAGTGCAGGGATGAAGTAAAAAAGGAAATAAGGAAATCAAAGAGAGGGCATGAAAAAAGATTAGCAAGTAAAGTTAAAGATAACCCAAAGATGTTTTACCAATACATTAATGCTAAAAGGTTAGTTAAGGAAAAAGTGGAACCTATCAGAGATGAAGAAGGAAACTTGTGTATAGATGCAGAGGCTGTGGGAAGGGTTTTGAATAAATATTTTGTCTCCGTGTTTACAAAGGAAAGGGAGGATGTAGATATAGTAGTCCAGGAGGAACACTGTGAGATATTGGACGGGATAGTCATGAAGTGAGAGGAAGTACTTGAAGGGTTGAAATCCTTGAAAGTTGATAAGTCACCAGGACCAGATGGATTGTTTCCGAGGCTGCTGAAGGAAGTCAGGGAGGAGATAGCAGATGCTCTGAGGATGATTTTCCAATCTTCACTAGATACAGGGGAGGTACCGGAGGACTGGAGAAATGCAAACGTAGTTCCATTGTTTAAAAATGGATCAAAGGAAATGCCAAACAATTATAGGCCAGTTAGTCTTACATCGGTGGTGGGCAAATTAATAGAATCAATCCTGAGAGATAGGATTAACTGTCATTTGGAAAGGCATGGACTAGTCAGGGATGGTCAGCATGGATTTGTTAAAGGAAGGTCTTGCCTCACAAATTTGATTGAACTCTTTGAGGAAGCGACAAGAAGCATTGATGAAGGTAGTGCAGTGGATGTTGTGTACATGGATTTTAGCAAGGCATTTGACAAGGTCCCACATGGCAGATTGGTCAGGAAATTAAAAGCCCATGGGATTCAGGCTAATGTGGCAAACTGGATAAAAGGTTGGCTTTGTAACAGGAAACAAAGGGTAATGGTCAATGGATGCCCTTGCGAATGGAAAGTTGTCTCAAGTGGTGTTCCACAGGGCTCGGTGTTGGGACCCTTGCTGTTTGTGTTATATATTAACGATTTGGACGTGAATGTGGGGGGCACAATTGGGAAATTTGCAGATGACACAAAGTTTGGCCGAGTAGTGGATAGTGTAGAGGATAGCCATAATCTCCAAAACCAAAAAGATGAGTTGGTGGAGTGGGCGGTAAAGTGGCAGATGGATTTTAACATAGAGAAATGTGAGGTCATACATTTAGGGTGGTCAAACAGTTACAGGGATTACAAAATAAATGGGAATATACTAAGAGGGGTAGATGAAGTGAGCGATCTTGGCGTACAAGTACACAGGTCCCTGAAGGCAGCAGTTCAAGTAGACAAGGTTGTAAAGAAGGCATATGGAATGCTCTCCTTCATTGGCAGAGGTTTAGTATATCAAATTAAGGATATAATGTTGCAATTGTATAAAACACTGGTGAGGCCACAACTGGAGTATTGTGTGCAGTTCTGGTCACCACATTACAGGAAGGATGTAATAGCTCTGGAGAGAGTGCAGAGGAGGTTTACAAGAATGTTGCCAGGGTTAGAAAAGAGTAGCTACAAGGAGAGATTGGATAGGTTGGGGTTACTTTCCCTAGAACAAAGAAGGCTAAGAGGTGACTTAATTGAGGTGTACAAAATTATGAGGGGAATAGATAGAGTGGACAGGATAAAATTGTTTCCCTTGATGGAGAATTCTAGAACCAAGGGACATAGAATCAAGATAAGTGGCAGAAGGTGTAGGGGGGACTTGAGGAAGAACCTTTTTACACAGAGGGTAGTGGGTGTCTGGAATTCGCAGGCCAAGTTGGTGGTAGAGGCAGAAACGCTAAACTCTTTTAAAAAGTACCTGGATCTGCACCTAAAGTGCTATAAGCTGCAGGGCTATGGGCTCGGTGCAGGAAGGTGGGATTAGAAAGGGCACCTGGGTCTCCTCGGGCTGGCATGGACAAGATGGGCCAAATGGCCTCCTTCTGTGCTGTAACTTTTCTATGGTTCTAAAAGTTGGCTCATGATACCTCACTGCCACCCAAGAACAGAGGCCGAGCAGCGGTACAACAGCCAAGCCTCCACACGGGCGGTTGTAGAGAGAGCCATAGGTCTTCTCAAGGTGTGCTTCCGATGCCTGGACCGTTCAGGGGGCGTTCTGCAATCCCCCCAGGTTGTGTGTCTTGATAGTGGTGGCATGCTGCACTCTCCACAATCTGGCACTGGCAAGGGGGTAGCACCGAAGTAATCATCAATGTACCAGAGAAAGAGTTGTGGGAGGGGGCCGGAGTAGAACTGGAACAAGGAATGTTCCAAGTCTCCCACAACTCCCACAACTCTTTCTCCGGTACATCGATGATTACTTCGGTGCTGCTTCATGCTCTCGTCGGGACCTGAAAAAATGTATTAATTTTGCTTCCAATCTCCACCCCTCCATCATTTTCACATGGTCCATCTCTGACACTTCCCTTCCCTTCCTTGACCTCTCTGTCTCAATTTCTGGTGATAGACTGTCCACCAATATCCATTACAAGCCTACCGACTCCCACAGCTACCTCGAGTACAGCTCCTCACACCCCGCTTCCTGTAAGGACTCCATCCCATTCTCTCAGTTCCCTCGCCTCCGTCGCATCTGTTCTAATGATGCTACCTTCAAAAACAGTTTCTCTGACATGTCCTCCTTCTTCCTTAACTGAGGTTTTCCACCCACACTCATTGACAGGGCCCTCAACCGTGTCCGGCCCATCTCCCGCGCATCCTCCCTCACGCCTTCTCCTCCCTCCCAGAAACATGTTAGGGTCCCCCTTGTCCTCACTTATCACCCCACCAGCCTCCGCATTCAAAGGATCATCCTCCGCCATTTCCGCCAACTCCAGCATGATGCCACCACCAAACACATCTTCCTTCACCCCCCCTGGCGGCATTCTGTAGGGATCGTTCCCTCCGGGACACCCTGGTCCACTCCTCCATCACCCCCTACTCCTCAACCCCCACCTACGGCACCTCCCCATGCAACTGCAAAAGATGCAACACCTGCCCCTTCACTTCCTCTCTCCTCACCGTCCAAGGGCCCAAACACTCCTTTCAAGTGAAGCAGCATTTCACTTGCATTTCCCCTAACTTAGTCTACTGCATTCGTTGCTCCCAATGTGGTCTCCTCTACATTGGAGAGACCAAACGCAAACTAGGCAACTGCTTTGCAGAACACCTGTGGTCTGTCCGCAAGAATGACCCAAACCTCCCTGTCGCTTGCCATTTTAACACTCCACCCTGCTCTCTTGCCCACATGTCTGTCCTTGGCTTGCTGCATTGTTCCGGTGAAGCTCAACGCAAAGTGGAGGAACAGAAACTCACCTTCCGACTAGGCACTTTACAGCCTTCTGGACTGAATATTGAATTCAACAACTTTAGATCTTGAACTCCCTCCTCCATCCCCACCCCCTTTCCGTTTCTTCCCCCTTCCTTTTGTTTTTTCCAATAATTTATATAGATTTTTCTTTTCCCACCTATTTCCATTATTTTTAAATTTATACCTTTTATGCCCTGTTAGTCTTATTTCACCCCACCCCCACTAGAGCTGTACCTTGAGTGTCCTGCCATCCATTCTTAATTAGCACATTCGTTTAGATAATATCATCACCTTCAACACCTCTTTGATCTTTTGTCTGTGACATCTTTTGATTATCTGCTCCTATCACTGCTTGCTTGTCCCTACAACCATCCCCTCCCCACCCAACTTCTCTCCCCCCACCCCTCCCCCATCTGAAACCAGCATATATTTCACCCCTCTCCTAATTTTATTCAGTTCTGTTGAAGGGTCATGAGGACTCGAAACGTCAACTTTATTCTTCTCCGCCGACGCTGCCAGACCTGCTGAGTTTTTCCAGGTAATTCTGTTTTTGTTTTGGATTTCCAGCATCCGCAGTTTTTTGTTTTTATCACCCATGATAAGTCCGCCTTGTGCTTAATGTGCTTTACATTTACGTTTGCGGTTGCTACGTCTAGGTGCTCCACTCTCGCTGGCACCAGCATTGGAGACAGCCTGCTCACTCTGCTGTCTTGTTGGCTTTACTGACCTGGGATGGAGTGGCCAGTGGCAGGGCTGGCATCTGCCCAGATGCTGCAACCTCATCAGATGTCATAGTCGCTGGCAGAGGGGAGGAGGAGCTGCTGCCGTCATCCGCAGCACCCTGAGAGGAGCCTGCCTAGAAAACAAGCAGCTTGTGCACCAATGTGAGATCGTATTGGACATCTCTGCTCACCATTGATTGCCAGGCACCTAGCTGGGATACTAGGTGCCCAATCCATCTCCCATATGGACACTGACCACCTGAGGTCATTGCCTGTGTGAGGGCTTGCAGGTTCAAATGCATCCCCAGGGACCCCTGATTGAGTCCCTGGAGCAGCCTCTCCATGAGAGTCATCACTCTCTCCATGGAGGGGGCATTGCACTCGGTCATGAGGGTCAACGCAGTGATCATGCTCCGCAGGGACTCCTCCACAGCGGAGACTATGGGACGCACACCCTCATGTATCTCCGCCAGATCCTCTCACGCACCCTGCTGGACTTCCGGTATCTGCTGCCTAATGGACGACTCCAGAGGCCCATCGTCAGCCATCGACAGAGGATTGTACTGGTCCCCAGCAGTCCTCTGACTGCTGGAGCCCTGGGCCCTCTCTGCCTCCGCCTACGCCTCAAGCAAGTGTGAAGTGCCCTCACCAATGTGCACCGAGATATGAGACGGTGACCTTATGCCCACCTGGTATCTGTGCTAGTGCCTGCTTGACAGAGAGGGTGTGATGCATGTGAGTGCTCAGCATGGTTGTCCTCTGGGGTCAAGGGTGGGCCTTCAGGCTCCTCACAGTGACCACTTACTGGTGAGCCTAAAAGGGAGAAGAAGGACATGTCATTAGTTTAAGTCATTACACTGTCACTGTGCATGCCTGGCACCGAGATCAGGGTGCCCTTGTCTTTCCATTATCACTGGGGGCTCCAGGTTCGAGGCTCACATCAATATACAGGCTACATTAGAATTATTGCAATAGCCAACATTCTCACCTCCGTGCACTGCACTCTTACCTTCGTCTGACACCCCAACCTCACCCCAGCCGCTTGGCCGAGGTGCATGGCGCCTCTCAAGCTCCAGGGCCTCCTGCTCAGACCGCATGAGGATTAGGAGGTGCGGGGGTCCCCCGCCAGTCCGCGACCTCTCAATATTTTTATGGGATGTCCTCTCCTGAAAGGATAGAGGAGCATGGATTAGTCCACCCTGTACCTGCAGCGCCATTGCAGCTTGGCCAATCCCACCTGAGGAAAACCTCGCAGGGCTCAGCTAATCCGTGACCCGGGAGCCACAAGGCACTCAGTCCAAGCAGCCATGGATCACCCCCTTGGCCAGACGCTGCCTCATTGACATTTGCCACTCACAGTCTACCACCTCTGAGGTCCACGGGGGGATGGGCAGCTCTTAACTGCTCTGCAAAGTGACCCATGCCAACACGGTACTCACCCTTCCTGATCACAGCAGATTGTTAAAGCGCTTCCGGCACTGCACCCATGTGCACCTCACCACGTCGTGGCTGCTGACCCTGGATGCCACCCCCTCCCAGGCTTTTTTGGTGAGGTGAGGGGGCCTCCTCCTCCCATCTCTGAGGACAAATCTTTCCATCCTGGCTGCAGCCTCCTCCAGGAGGGCTGCAAGGCACTCATCCGAGGAACGCGGGGCCAACTGCCCCGCCGACCTGCCCTCCTGCCTGCCGTGTCCAAACGCAACAGGATTCATCTTCACTTCCGCGTCCTTCCGTGGCAGCTTTCCAGGGGCTGCCTGGGTCGGTTTTGAATTGGCCACCGGGCCGCCATTGGACCCGGCAGACATCATGCCCCCACCGCCGCCACCCCTTCTCGCTGATTCCCCAGCTGCCTTTCACGCTGGATGGGCCTTAATTGGCTTCCTGGCCACCACCACCTGCCCCTGCCGAGCCCGCATGCCAAGGGTAAAATTCTGCCCACTATTTGCCCAGTATTCATTAATCTGTTGCATTGATCAGTCCACAGAGAGAAGGAGGATTGGATAATGGAGCCTGCGCTCAATGCTGCCTTCTTGATGTCAGTGATCCTATTGAGAAGAAGGGTCTGACACCGCCTAGTGCAGCTTCAAGAGAAGGCCTGGCCTGAGGTCCCTGGTCCAGGGGAGCTCCAGCAAGACCCAGAGGGTGAGGAGGTTAGACCCATCCCATGGAGGTGACTCGCATGGCCAATGGTCTATCGAAGAATACTTTCCTATCTGAAGGTGAACGAAAGACAATGCTGTGCACGTCTGTGCTTGTCAAGAGATGTGGTGGATCATATCTGTCACATTCTACAGGAAGACCTAACACCCCATGAACTTAGAGGACAATCCCAGCCAGTGCCCCTGAAAGTCACTGCTGCGCTCAATGTTTTTTTGCCTGCGGATCATTCCAGGAATGCATAGGGAACATGTGCAGCATCCCACAATCCTCAACACATGAATGTTTCAAGGAGGTGACAGGTGCCCTCTACAGTAAGGCTCATCATTAGAGTTCACACTCAATGAAGCTAGTCCGGCTGCCAGATTTCTGGGGCTTGCAGCTACCTCAGGCTTCCCTAGACTGCAGGGTGCTATGTATTGCACACATATGGCTTTGAGGGCTCCATGGCAGCAGCCCCTGATGTTCATTAACAGGAAAGGGTTCCACTCCCTGAACGTTCAACCGGTGTGCAATCATCAGAAGCACATCACGCACGTTTGTACCAAGTGCCCTGGTAGTTCCCATGACTCATACATCCTGAGTCACTCCCAGGTGCCTCACATATTCGAAGGTTCTCAGCAATTACAGGTCTGGCTGCTTGGGGATAAGAGGTATCTGCTCAAACAATAGCTCAAGACACCCATGCATCGTCCTCAGAGTCACTCAGAGGAGAGATATAGCGCAGTGCCCAGCTCGACATGATCCATCATCAAGCAGACCATTGGCACCCTGAAGATGCGCTTCCAATGTTTGGACCACTCAGGTGGGTCTCTGCAGTACACTTCAGAGAGGGTGTCCCACATCATCGTGGTCTGTTGCACCCTTCACAACCTGGCACTTCAAAGGGGGATCCTTTGTCAGAGGGAGACATGGAGGAGGCTGAGAGCTCCTTAGACAATGAAGAGCAGGAAGGGCAGGAACCTGAAGAGGGAGATGAGGGTCAGCTTCCATGTGAGAATTCCATCGAAGAAGCACAAGATGGAAGACATGCCTGTTCTACACTGATAAGCACAAGATTCCAGGAGGAGTAAGATGCAGGCAACACGGCCACATTCCTTCTGTCCCTTAATGCCATGCCAGTGCACTGAACGGGATTTACAACCAGTCACATCGACAGCAAGTTCAGCATTCGGACTTCAACCCTCATGATTCATCAGGCCCTAATCTTTGATAAGGTCAACAATGAACCAGTGTATCCGTGCACTCTGGGAAGTGAAAGTTGGCACAACAGCACAAACACTGTGTCAAAGGACTTGATGCGGTTGTCCCTACCTTAATGAGATACTTCTAGCGGACACTGAGATATGCGCATGGTTGGAGAGACCATCATGGCTGCAGGTCTTGTGCTTTGGTACTATCAATGAAGGCAGCCATCTCATTTTGAGAAACAAATACAGCTAACCCTCCAAGGCCACTGAGCATGCCTAACTCCATGATGTCTTGTAAGGAGTAAAGGTTACAAAGGCATTTTGTAAACACTTCCAGTAAAGAGTTTGACACATCTCCCTGAAATAACACAAGGGTTGAGTAACTATCATGAGTCAGTTACACATCACATGAATATGAGACTCACAAAGGGAGACGATCGCTGAGTGGGAGCTTGGCTCACCCTTGCAATAAGAGGACACATCGATGCATATGTACAACACTTTCAAATGACAAGGTCATTCTCATAAACAGCAAATGTATTTACAAAGGTGCATGATGCATACAGTGATTGAACACCCATGACCCAGAAGTGATGTCAAAGTTTCCTAATTTTTCTAACCCTACTGCAACGTCTTGGTGCATCCCCGACATTTGCAACAGAGGTGGAGGCAGCCTGCTGACTGCTACGCCCTGTTGTCTTTGATGACTTTGGTAGCTGCCCTCTAGAGGGCCGAGACCTGGAGGGCCCCAGCCTGCTCTGGGTCTGCTGCTGTGGGGCAGGTGCTTCCTCCTCAACATGTATAGCTGGAGGTGATGGGGTCACCAGCAGAGGGGATTGGGATCGGCTGGACACTTTCAGAGTCACCTGGGTGGATGGCCTCGGGGTCTCGATATGAACATATGAAATAGGAGCAGAAGTAGGCCATTCAGCACCTCAAGCTTGCTCCACCATTCATTAAGATCTTAACTGATCTGTCTGTGTTTCGAATTCCACATTCACATCCAACCCCAATAACCATTCATTGCCTTGCCTAACAAGAATCTATCTATCTCAGCCTTAAAAATATTCAATGACCCCCATCTCCACTACCTGAGGCAGAGTTCCAAAGTCGTACAACCCTCTGTGAGATAAAAATTCCCCTCATCTCTGTCCTAAAACGGCGACCCATAATTTTAAAACAGTGCCCCCTAGTTCTGGACTTACCCACAAGAGGAAACATCCTTTCTACCTCCACCTCGTCAACACCATTCAGGATCATATATACTTCAATCACGTCATCCCTCACTCTTCTAACTCCAGTGCAAGCAAGCCCAGTCTGTCTAACCTTCCCTCATAAGACAACTCACTCATCCCAGGTATCAATCTAGTAAACCCTCACTGAACCACCTCCAATGTATTGATATCCTTCCTTAAATAAGGAGACCAAAACTGCACACAATATTCGAGATGTAGTCTTACCAATGCCCTGTATAATTAAAGCATAACATCCTTAGTTTTATGTTCAATTCCTCTTGTAATAAAGGATAGCATTCCATTAGCCTTCTTAATTACTTGCTGCACCTGCATACTAACTTCTTGTGACTCATGCACACTAGAATATCTAGAACCTTCTACAGCTTGGAATTCTGCAGCCGTTCTCTGTTTAAGTAATACTCAGCTTTTTTATCCTTCCTGCCAAAGTGAACAACTTCACATTTTCCCACATTATACTCCATCTGCCATATTTTTGCCCACTCACTCAACCTATCTATATACATCTGCCACTTCCTTCATGTCCTCTTCACAACATACTTTCCTACCTATCTTTGTGTCATCTGCAAATTTAGCTATTATGCCTTCACTCCTCTCATCTAAGTCATTGATATAAATTGTAAAATGTTGAGGCCCCAGCACAGACGCCTGCGGGACTCCACTTGTCACATCCTGCCAATCAGAAAAAGATCCATTTATGCATACTCTCTGTTTGCTGCCAGCCAGCCAATCTTCTATCCATGTTAATATGTTACCCCGATACCATGAGCTTTTATTTTCCAAAATAACCTTTGTTGTGGTGCCTTATCAAATGCCTCCTGGAAATCCAGGTACAGCATGTCTACAGGCTCCCCTTTATCTACAGTGCATGTTACTCTTTCAAAGAACTCCAATAAGTTGGTTAAACATACTTTCCTTTCACAAATCTGTGCTGATTCTTCCCGATTGCCTTGAGTTTCTCTAAGTGCCCAGCTATAACCTCCTTAATGATCGATTCTAACACCTTCCCCATGACAGACGTCAAGTGTACTGGCCTATAGTTTCCTGTTTTCTGCCTCCTCCTCTTCTTGATTAGAGGGGTTATATTTTCTAAGTTCCAGTTTGATGGAACTTTTCCAGAATCTGGGGAGCTTTGGAAAATTAACACCAATGCATCTACTGCCTCATGAGCCACCTCTTTTAAGGTCCTAAGATGAAGTCCATCAGGACCCGGAAACTTGTCAGCTCACAGCTCCATCAGTTTGCTCAGTACCACTTCCTTAGTGATTTTAATTTCACCAAGTTCCCATCTCCCTTCCACCTCCTGATTTATAGCTATTATTGGAATGTTTTTGTGTCCTCTATATTGAAGACAGAAGCAAAATATTTGTTAATTTCATCCGTCATTTCCTTATTATCTATGATTAACTCCCCATTTTCACTCTCTAGAGGATCAACGTTCACTTTATTTACTCTTTTCCTTTTTAATTACCTCTAAAAACTCTTGCTGTCCATTTTTTACATTTCTATCTAGCTTCCCCTCATACTCTAATTTCTTACCCTGATCAACCTTTTACTCATCCTCTGCCATTCCAGTTGCTGGTCCTCTTCCCCATGAGTGCCCTGGACCTCTGTCTAACTGCCTGAGGAGAAGGGGCTTCTGGAAGGAGGTCAAGGTGCCCGGCGCCCCTCTTGCCTAGCCACTGTTGGATCCCACCCATGCCTGTAGCAATAGGGCAAAGGTGCAATCATAAATCCAGCAGGATCTGCTGGACCAAGGTCTCCAAGACAGCTGCCACCCTTCCCATGGTGGCCTTGAGGCGCTTACATATCAGATCCATGACATCAGCCAGAACGCGGATGGATTCCTCCATCCTTTGCTCTGGTCTGTTGACTGCTTCTCGCAACTCTACCTGTTTTTCCACCACCTGTCATTGCATCTCCAGCATGTTAGAGATGGCCGCTTGCAGGTTCAACGGGTACTTGACTTCCAGCTGTCCTCCGAGTGCCAGAGACCTGAGTTGTCACTGCCCTGACTGCTGTGGAGATGTGTCAGTGAGGTGTTCCCTAGAACGTAACCCCGAGCCTAATCCAGACCCACTGTGTCTCTGTGCTGGTGGAGGGTACAGTGAATGCAATGATGGTTCTTCATCTGATACACCCTGAACATCCTCCTCTGAGGTGGCCTGGGGCTGGACTTATGGTCTGTCTCGAGCTCTGACTGGGCCTGCTGGTGCCTGTAAGGGAGAGAAGATAGATTTAGTTCATAAGCAGGCAGAATACAACATTGCCTGTCACTAACTGTGATTATCAGGATGTGACCAACTCATGGAAGGCTCATACGTACTGGCTTGCTGGGAGAGGCCGATCTTGCCTTCCCCACAGGAATGATCTTGTCTTTGCCTGCCAACTCCTCCTGAAACTGGGACAGCTCCTGGACGTCTGTCGCCCCTCCTCCTGTCTGGGATATCACCCCCCGGTTATGGGCAAGCTTTGCCTGCATGAAGATAAATGGAATGGAATATGATGAGAAGAGGTGGAGGAGAGGTTGGGAATATACAGGCTGCTTTGTGTGTGCTGAGCCCTCCCCAGTCAGGACTGAGGATATAGTTTGTGTGAGGCCCCTGAGCAGTGGAACCCTTTGACTACACGATACCATTATGAGAGTGTGAGGTTGGAGTGAGCTGGCTTACCCTGACAAAGTGGAAGAGATCATTTAACCTCTTCCTGCACTGGATGGCATTTCTTGGGTGGATGACCTCCCCTGCACCTGTCTCCCAGGCCGGCGAGGTGAGGCTGGTGGACCTCCGGAGCCGTCCCTCAGGTAGAGGACATCCTAGTGCCTCAAGGGAGTCATTGCTGAACCTGGGAGTGGCTTTATTCTTCAGTGGAGCCATATCAAGAAGTTTCCTGTGCACAGCTGGCCTGCTGAGAGTAATGTGTTCGGGTGGCGTTTAAATATGGCGGCCAGACCTTCGCCCCCATTAGGTAACAGCGGAACAGACGAGTCAGTGCCTGCCCCACCACTTGATTTGGAGAACTACTCGCCGATGCATAATTAATGACTTTCAGAGCATGAAATCAGGCACGATTTCCCATGATCCAGTGCCGCACAGTGAAACCCACCTGCCCCGTGTTTAGTCTCCGGAATGGAAAATTTTGCCCATAGGCCAAAATTTTCCATCTGGCAGGCGGGTGGAGCAGGAGTGGACGTGGGCGGGCATGGACCTGATCAGTATTTTGCGTGGGCGGGCCAATTAAGGCCCGCCCAGCACATTTCCAACTCCCGTGGATAGCAGGAGTGTGCGGGCTGCAGTGGGCCAATGGCGACCCAGCAGTCTGTTTAAAAGAAGGCCTGGAAGCCTCCTGTAGGCTACTCACAATAGCCACCTGGAGATCCAACCACAGGGGGTCTGCTCAGCTGGGCACTCTGGAGGGAAGGGCAAAGGAGCAAGGCAGCTTGCAGGGTCTGCCACAGGAGCAGGGCAGGCTGCAGGGTAGGCCAGCGGGAGCCAATGTGCCCCTCACTTTTCTGATGACAGCCTTGCTGCCCTCCTCGAGCTGGTGACAGCATGGCGGGAGGTGTTGGTCCCCCAGGATGGGAGGAGGAGGTCCCCCCTACATGACCAAACGTGCCTGGGAGGAGGTGGCGGAGGTGGTGAGCTCCCGCGATGTGGTGCGGCGCACCTGGATCCAGTGCCGTAAGCGCTTCAACGATTTGTTGCACTCTGGAAGGGTGGGTTCCATGTTGGCATTGGGCATTTAACCCAGCGGGTAGCCTTAGCCTTTTAGGGCCTCCCTCCACAAGTCTTACTGTCGTGACTGCATTGAATCATGTTGGGCATTTCTTGTATGCTGGGTGGGCAAGCAGATAGTGCCCATGCTTACATCAGCCTGAGTAGTTCATGAGGAGATGAGTCCTCCCCCGCACCAAGTGTTGCTCCTAGTCGCAGGTGACTAGTCTGAGGGCAACCTGCAGGAGATGCAGATAGGCTCATACTCAGAACTCCAACACATGTCTTATTCAAGGTGATGAGATTGTGGAAGGGGAGCCTCAGAGTGTCATGGCCAAGAGCCACCTGCTTCCCTCAACGTTGCACCTAGTTGTGCCTCCTTGCTTTGGGAGCAAAGACCGTGTGTTTCCTAAAGTGATGTACGCAGAATGTATCCAAGGTGGCCGTTGGGGGAAGGAGTTGGGAGCAGGCGTACTATCTTTGTGTGACTGATAAGCTGTAGCGTGGAGAGGAGGCACTGGAGGCCTGATATGGGCCACTGTGGTTGGGGTGCGGCGTACGCGTGCAGAGTCCACGTGCAATTAGCCGCAATGAATGGGCTTCTCTGCTTTTCAGGAGAAGAATGCTCACAATACATGTGAGCATTCGCAGACTGGAGGCAGACAGGCCCAGCTCATGATTTTTAGCCGTTTCGAGCAATAGACCCTGGAGCTTGAGAGGCGCCATGCGCCCAGGTCCACAGGTGTCGGTGAGGCTGGGGTGGAACGGCCAGGTATTTGAGGTCAACAGTGACGTCCGCTCTGTCTTCCCACCATCCATAGCACTGATGATTGTTTAATTTGTTATTGTTGCAACATTGCTCATTCACAGACTGATAGAGTCTGAGGTGTGAGTCAGAGACAAAGGTCCCTCGGCCCTTTGAATATCCGTGTGTCCAGCACCTTCCAAAGTTACCTTATCCCATTTCTGACCACTATACCCATGGCCTTGTATGCAATGGCATCACAACTGCACATCCAAACACTTGTTACATGTTAGGAGGATTTTTGCATCCACCACCCTTTCAGGCAATGTGCCCCACATTACTGTATGCAAAAGTTCCTCATCACCTCACCTGACAACCTCATGCCCCTTACCTTAAACCAATGCCCCCTGGTTACTGATCCCTCTGCCAAGGGGAAAAGTTCCTTTCTGTCGACCCTACCTATGCCCCTCATAATGTTATAAAGCTCAATAACGTCACCCTTCAATCTCCTCTGCTCCAGGGGAAATGACCCCAGTCTACGTTTTGTCTCCTCATAAGTCAAACTCTCCAGCCCAGCCAGCATCCTGGTCAGCGACCTCTGCACCCTCTCCACTCCAATCACGTCCCTCCCGTGAAGCGCATTTCACAATTGCACACAGAACTATAGCTGTGGCCTAGGCAGCGTTTTCTGCACTTGAAACATGACCTCCCTGTTCCTATATTTTATTCCACAGCTAATAAAGGTAAGTATGGCATTTACCTTCTTAAACACCTTATGTACCTGCCCCACTACCTTAACAGGCCTGTCGACATGCCCAGTAAGGTCCCTCTGATCCTCCTTACTTTCCACGGTCCTACCATTCCTCATGTATTCCCGTACCTTGTTTCTCCTGCCCAAATGCATCCCCTCACACTTATCCACATAACATTCCATGTGACATTCCTTAGGCCATATGACCAGCCTGTCTGTATCCGCCTGTAATGTTTGGGTCTCCTCCTGACTATTTGCCACCCCGCCAATATTCGTCTCCATAAGTTCTGGAGGGTTGAGCGCATAATGAGCCAGGGGGAAAGGGATGAAGTGTGTCACTGTGTGGACGCTAACTAATCCACTGTCCTTGTTGTTAATTTCAGCATCATCAGAGCCTGTCCACCAGGAGCAATTCCAGATACCCCCTCTCACACCTGAGGACCCTCAACTGTCACCTGCATCACACCATTTCTGCGAGGCAGGCACCAGCGCAGATACGAGTACCTCGGTGGGCATAGCAACATCGGCTAGTGTCCCAGGGCACAGTGGACAGGGCACTTCACAATCGCTGGAAGAGCTGCCAGAGACAGAGAGTGCCAATGGGGCCAGCAGTCGGAGGACTGCAGGGGACCAGGTACATGCTCAGTCAGTGCCTGATAATGTACCTCTGGAGTCGTCCACGATGCAGCAGCTGCAGGAAATGCGGCCGGGTGTGCGGGAGCATCTGGGAGTGATACATGAGCCTGTGCTTCGCTTGGTGTCCATGGTGGAGTCCACGCGGAGCATAAGTGATGCAATGAGCCTCATGTGGAGAGAGTGGTAACTCTCATGGAGATGGGCTTCCGGGAGAACAAGGAGCTTCTCCTGGGGTTACGCTCGGACCTGCAAGCCCTCACAGTGCCAGTGGCCACAGCTGGTCATTGCCAATGTGGGAGTTGGTCTGGGCTTCAAGCTTCCCAGCTCGTTGCTCATCCATCCACGGTGAGCAGGGAGGTCCAGGATGACCTCACGTCAGTGGAGCAACTGCCTGTCGTGTCTATGGGCTCCTCTCATGGTGCTCCAGGTGAGGGCAACAGCTGCTCCGCCCCTCTCCCAGTGACCGTTTCATCAGGTGAGGCTGCAACGACTGGGGTGATACCAGCTGTGGACCTGGCAGATCCCTCCCAGGCGAGGCCAGCACAGGCTTCACGGGCCAGAGGACGACCGCCAAGGTCATCGAGGCCAACAGGACAGCAGAGTCAGCAGGCTGTCTCACAAGCCACTCCAAGCGATGGGGTGGCACCAAGACGTAGCACCCATAAACATAAGCATAAGGCACCTCAGGCACACCACGGGTTTATCACTGGTGCTTTTGTGTTGGCCCTTTATTATGGAATTATTATTTGTTTATGTTTGAAAAATGTTTTGCTTTCATTTTGTGTGACCTTATGATGGAGAAAATTAAAACCAGATGTGTTACCATGGCTGAGGGTGGCTCCTTTGTGCTGCATTTGTATATTTTAGATACGTGAGTGGACAGTGAAGTTTATGTCCAAAGCCCTTAGTTGCAGCTGATGAAGTGGCAGATTTAGCACTTAAATGCCGAAGATGTAAGCGTCAGGCAAGGCTGGTCCTACTGATCCATTTGTGTGGAGCTAGCTGAAGTTTTGTTGGATTAAAGTGTCCAGGATATCCCTGCCTCCTTGGTGTAGTCTCGGGTCAGCGTTTAGCCCCTCAGCATTCCCCTGTGCCTCGTCATCCTCAGAATCAGTGCTAGACACATTGTGTGCAGCCGCATCCATTGTGTCAACGTCTTCATCGTCCACTGCATCCCCTCTTTCCAGCACAAGATTGTGCAGAGCGCAGCATGCAACCACTATCACCGACACACGATCTGGGGGTTACTAGAGTGCGCCCCCTGAGTGGTTCAGGCATCGGAAGCGCACCTTGAGAAGACCAATGGCTCTCTCCACCACAGCCCTTGTGGTGCCGTGGCTCCTATTGTAGCGCTCCTCAGCTTCTGTTGTTGGATGGTGGAGAGGCGTCATGAGCCACCTTCTGAGGGGATAGCCCTGGTCACCCAGCAGCCAAGCATCCAGCCGAGCTGGAGCGCTGAAGAACCCCGGCACCTGGGAGTGTCTGAGGATGTAGGCGTTGTGGGAGCTGCCTGGGTACCTTGCACAGACTTGCAGAATCTGCATCCTGTGATCACACACTATCTGCACGTTCATGGAGTGGAAGCCCTTCCTGTTGACAAAGGCACAGGGCTCACCTGCTGGCGCCTTGATTGCCACATGTGTGCAGTCTCTTGCACCCTGGACGCGGGGGAAACTAGCAATGGCCACGAAGCCTCTGGCTCGCCCTGCCTGGTTTGCCTGGTCGCAGCGGAAGTAGATGAGGGTCAATGCCTGTCTGAACAGAGCGTCTGTAACCTGCTTGACATGAGTGTGGACAGCTGATTGGGAGACTCTGCAAAAATCACCCACTGAGTCCTGGAATGAGCCAGATGCATAGAAGTGGAGGGCAACTGTGACCTTCAGAGCCACTGGCATGGGGTGTCCGCCCACACAGTTAGGAGAGATCTCAGGGCCAATCATCTGACAGATATAGTTGACTATCTTCCTTGACAGTCGGAGCCTCCTTCGGCACTGCACCTCAGTCATATTGAGGTAGCTGCTTCGCCACCTGTGTACCCTGGCAACAGGATAGTGGCGTCTTCTGCGGCCCCTTCCACCTTGGACATCCTGCGCCCTTGTGCCCTGCGCCCCTTGTGCCTGCGCCTGGCTCCCCTGGAGGCTGATTGTCCACTCCTGGCCGCCTCCTTATTCTATCCCTCCCTTCCTCCTCAGAGGAGCTGCCTCCAGTGGAGATGTCAGAACCCATACCCAGGCTAAATGGAGGCCTCTGGAAAGCTGCAGGCCCGATAAATATTACTGTCTGCAGAGTGCTGACCTGAAGGTTCAAAGTACACAGAAAGCTGCTGGAATTCATTCTGAACTGCTACAGATCACACAGGCAAGTTTAAAACACTTTCTGCAATAAATACTCACAGACCAGATTGGCAACCCCACTGAGCCCTCTTATCCCACCCATGGATGAGTTTTATTAAAAAGTCATTTACCCACCTGCCCGTTGCGCCCGTGCGCTGACCCGAAGATCACACGGGCACCTGAAAATCGGTGTCGATTGCCAATTTAAGGGCCTTAACTAGCCCCTTAATTAATGGCGGGCACGCGTCGAACTTCATTGCGCGCCCGCCCAGCTAAATATCGCGATGGCGTGCGGTGACGTTGGGTTGCTCGCCTGATGTCACCGCGCATCATTTTAAGTGCTGACGTGTGGGGCCCACCCCCCCACACATCACCCATAAAATTTTGCCCATAGTCTTTAAGCTCTTTCCCAGTAGAAATTTTATCAAGCTTCATTTTTTGCAATCTTTTTCAGGTCAATTTCATAAAATTGTGAATTCAACAATTATAATTTTGATTGTGATTCAATTGGAGAATCAACTATTATATCAAGGTTTTATTTATATATTTTCAAAGTGGACAGCCACAGCTTATTTCTCACTTTTATTTGTACAGCCACGTCTCAAAACTTTGTAAATTGCTATTTTTCTGCCTCTCACACTCTTGCCGCTACCTGTAATGTGGAAGAGAAGTAGAATGTTTATGCAGAAACTAGACCACAAGATTTTACACATCCCTTCTTTTTAATCAGCCCACATTCCAAACCCACAGACAATTTCTTGGCACTTTATGTAATCACAAATAAGAAGGTTTGGCTTTGTTGCAAGCTAGCCCTTTACACAGTGATATATCAGAGATGTAGATTTCTCCTCTCTGTCACTGTACCAGTGCCGGTCTTAGTGCTGGTTGCTTATATGTGTGCTGGAAATTTATATAATTCAGGAAGCAAATTCTTATTGCAAGGAAGGATATGGGGACAAGGGAGGTCTTAGTCGATGGTTACTGTAATTAGTGGTGATTGTAATGAGTTGTGTTGGTCATCCCTTAGTTTTTTAACAATTAGGGAGACTTCTTTGTCTTTTTGAGTTAAGGAAGCTTGTTTCTCCCATTACGCTCTGGTCTTGCTTGTTGAAAATGATTTACTTTTAGTATCTGCTTGTTACATACAGCCCCTACTTTGGGATAATTTTTTGGAAGAAAATTGTTTTATATTTGAAGGTTTGTGGTTTATTAACTGCGTTGTCTATAGCACCAATGAGAAGGTTGGAACACTTTGTTGAACATCAACCTTAACCACACATAGGGCAGAATTCTTCCGTCGGTGAGCGGGGGCGGGACCCGCATGCAGACACGTAAAATGATGCAGGGTGACGTCGTGTGGAACTCCCGACGTCACCCCACGTCATGTACATTATCACGTCGGTGGGTGCGCAGCCAAGTCAGCTGTGCGCCCGCCGACCTGTCAACGGTCTATTGAGGCCATTAAGAAATCAACTCAGCTCATTAATGGACCTGCCCATCCAACCTTAAGGTTGGTGGGCAGGCCGGGAGCCAAGGTGGGCTTGTGAAAAAATATGGAACCTCATCCATGGGCGGGATGAGCTTTCATGAGGGCTTTTAAATTTTAATTGAAGGTTTAAATAAATGTTATGGACATGTCCCAACTCATGTGACAGTGTCACATGAGGGGGCATGGCAGGGAAAATTTTTAAACTCCTTTATTAAAAGTTTCAAAATGGAGCTGATCTCCCTGAGGCAGCACTTAGACTCAGGGTGATCTGTGCGGTCTTTCGTGCGCATGCGCAAAAGAGCGCACTCCTGGCTGAGGGAATCTCCCCACATCCACACAGGAAGCGCATAGCGCTTCCTGGTAGACGTCACGCTGGGTGGTCCTTAATTGGCCCGCCACGTAAAATAGCGGTGTGCCCCCGACCGGGGCCACCCGCTCATGCCCGCTCCTGCTCTTCCATCCCAACGGGGGAAAGTTTTTCCCATAATCACCAACTGAATAAAAGCAGGAGGGCCAGAATTTTTCGCTCGTCGGGATGGCGCACGCCCGACCCGAGCGAGCGTAAATTGACGCGCGATGATGTCAGGCGAGTGTCCCGATGTCATCAGTCACTTTCGTGACATTTTGGTCGGTGGGCGTGCATGGGAGTTGGCAGCTCACCTGCTGGCAATTAACAGGCCTATTAAGGCTATTAAAGTACCAACTGAATTAAATCTTTTGCTGCCCGCCCAACCTTACGGTTGGCGGGCAGGCAAAAAGACCAAGTGGCCTTTGGATTTTTTAGGAAACCTTATCCACGGATGGGATGAGGTTTCCAACAGCTATTAAATGTTAAATAAAAATTTTAACATTTCACTATTAACATGTCCCTGCTCATGTGACTAGGGGACATGTTTCTTAACCTTTTATTTTTAATTTTTTAAATCTTCATCTCCCTGATGCAGCTCTGCGTCTCAGGGAGCTTTTTCTGCACGCACCCCCGCGCATGCGTGAACTTGCGTGCTCGCCCTCCTCCCCCACCCCCCAACATGGGCAGCGCTGAGCGCTGCAGTGCGCATTTCACATTGGTCCGGCCTTAATTGGCCCGCCAGCATGAAATCACAGTCGTGGCCCAATTACAGACGGCGGTCGGCTTCCCGACCGCCCCCGCCCGACCCTGCTGAGCCCGCCCAATGAGGGCAAAATTCCGTCCGAGGAAGCCTTAGGACAACCTGAACGATATTTTTCTGAACACTTATTCCTGTATTTTAAGTTGTATTTCCACACGTTGAACACAGTCAGATATTAACATGCCATTGGTACAGACTGCCTTCATGCAGCTTGCAAACTCATCTCTGGTCACTCATCTCAAAGAGTTCTGACCATGATGTTTATTTTTAGATTTCGGGCAGCAAGCAAAGTAACTTCAATCTCCTTATTTACTCTATCAAAACCCTTCATGGTTTTGACCACGTCCATTAAATCTCCCCTTAAACTTCTCTGCCCTAAAGGAGAATAACATCAGCTTCTCCAGTCTCCCTGCACAATCAGAGTCTCTCATTCCTGATACCATTCCAATAAATCTGCTTTCTATGACACTTGTGTCCTGCACATTTCTATTGTTCTATGCTTGAATGCAAGAATTGAGCAATGCTTGTGTTGTAGGGTGGCTGAGTTGTACTATTAATGATAGAGTTGATCTGCAGACACTCTTTGGGTAGAAACATTAAGTTTATTTACAATATGCTCAGCTGCAACTATACGTGTGCTTTCAACTCCAACTCTAACTCTACACTGACTCTGAGGTAGCCCACGCTACTCTCCTATTGGTTACTACAGATCATGTAATCTCTCCTTAACAAGTATTATTCTTAAAGATACATTATATACTAAATGAATCATAATTATTACATTCCTCCCCCTTTAACTCAGCTATACCTATATTTACAAGTATGGGTAAGGAATTTACAAGTTCAGTCTTTCAGGTGGTTTCCCGGTACGTGTGGAATGTTGCAACTCCACAACTTCAGATTCTTTGTCAGGAACCTCCTTTTCCAGAGTTGCCTGAACATCAGGTGCTTCGGTGGCACTTGCAGCTCTGCATCCTCAACTCTTACATGAACATCAGACATGTCAGTCCTGGGTTGAGTATCCTCAACAGGAAAGGCAGACCCGGTTATGATCACTGGTGGAACCAAATCTTGATGATTTTTCTCTCTCTTCCTTAAATAGTCCACATGTTTACGAATGATCTGGCCTTCCACCTCCATGTGGTAAGAAGTCCAGTAACCATGCTTATTTCACCCGGTAACCACTTTGGTCCTTCTCCGAAATTTTCCACATATACCAGCTCTCCCACGGTAAACTTCCTCTCGCAACTATGCCAGTCGTGTCTAGCTTTCTGGCTTCCCTGATTCCTTTTCACCTTCCCCTCTAAATTCGACATTATTAAGATCAATCACATCCTGAGATGGCGTTTCAACAATAACAATAATATGTGACACCTGTTGTTGTGTGAGGGGTAGTCCTGTAATGAAAGGAAAGCGTGCTAGCTTGATTGCCAAGGAATTACCAGTTAGCTTTTTCATGTCTGCCTTGAACGTTTGAACTGCCCTTACAGCCAGTCTGTTTGAGGAAGGGTGGTACATGAGTTTTCACATGAGTGATACCATTGAGGCTGATAAACCGTTGAAACTCAGCACTCGTAAATGCCATGCCGTTATTGGAAACCACTACTTCTGGTAGCCCGTGAATGGCAAAACTCTGTTGTAGCTTCTCAATTGTAGCGGCTGACTTTGGTGACTTCACTTCATATATGTCCAACCATTTCGAATGGGCATCGACAATGAGTAGAAACATTGTTCCCAGGAAAGGTCCAATGTAGTCAATATGTAACTGCACCCAGGGTCTACCTGGCCACTCCCATGGGTGGAATGGAGCTGTCACTGGCAACTTTTGCAGTTGCTGACATTGCACACAGTGCTTCACTAAACTTGCTATTTCGCCATCCATCCCAGGCCACCATAGGTAGTTGTGTGCTATGGTCTGCATGTGGCAAATTCCTGGATGGGTACTGTGTAGTTCAATTAAAAGTGGTTCCCTTCCCTTTGGAGCAACTATCACTCATGCTCCCCACAGTAAAATGCTATCCTGGCTGGTAATTTCATGCCTTCTGTTGAAGTATACCAATCAGCTGTGGCTCGGTTCATAGCACCCTCGCCTTTGAATCAGAGGGTTGTGGGTTCATGTCCCACTCCCGGAAACCAAGAACTGTGATTGTACTCGAAAGAGCTGCAATCTGTGACTGTTGATAACTCGAAAGAAAAAAAAAAAGTTGAAGTATAGTTTCATTTAATCAGACACGGGCTCCTGTGACCAACCATGTAGCACTATCTCGTACCTGAGATAGGACTGGGTCCTGCCTTGCCTGGTCTCTGACTTGTTGAGCACATACAGGTGAGGAATCTAAGACATTTAACAGTAAAACAAGTTCCTGGGGAACTGGGATGTGCTTATCACTTTCTTATAAAGGCAAACGACTAAGGGCATCAGTGTTTGTGATTCGATTGCCAGGCCTATGTACGAAGGTGTATTTGTATGCTGCCAGAATTAAAGCCCATCGTTGTATTCTTGCTGGGGTATAGGAAGTATAGCCTTGTCCTCACTAAAAAATCCTAGCAATGCTTTGTCTTCTGAAACAATTGTAAAATGGCAGCCGTGTACATACTGTTGAAATTTCTTGACATCAGAGATGATGGACAAGCCTTCGTTTTCTATCTGTGAGTATCCCTTTTCCACTGTGGTGAGTGTTCTTGATACGTAACCTATTGGCCGTTCTGTGCCGTTGTCCATCTGATGAGAGAGCACTGCTCCCACTCCATAGGGAGAAGTGTCACATGTCAGCACCAATTTTTTTGTCTGGTCATAATGCACTAATAGATTGGACGAGTGCAACAATTGTTTCACCTGTATGAAAGCTTCTTTCTGTGGCGCATCCCAACACCAACGTTGGTTCTTTTTGAGTAGAGAATGCAGGAGGGCCAGCATTGTAGACAAAATGAGTAAAAACTGCCCAGAGGAGCTGATCATTCCGAGGAATGATTTGAGGTCTGAGGTGTTCTTTGGCACAGGTGCCTCTCTTATCTCTCTCACTTTCTCCTCAACCGGATGGAGGCCCTGTGAATCTACCTGGTGACCCAAATAGATTACCTCCCTCACTTGGAATGTGCACTTTTCTTTTTTTAAACACACTCTAGCCTGCAAGAAACGTTTTAAGACTTCTTTCTAATTTTGCCAAATGCTCTTTTTCAGTGAATCTTGTCACCAATACACTGTCTAAATAGACTACAACCTGCGGCAGTTCCTGCAGTAAGCTTTCCATTGTTCTCTGAAAGATGGCACAAGCGGAGGAGACACCGAAAGGCAATCGTGTATATTAGTACAACCCTTTGTGGGTATTAATTGTGACAAAATCCCAGGAGGCATTATCCAATTCTAGTTATTGATAAGCATGACTCAAGTCAAGCTTTGTGTGCATTGTCCCTCCTGCCAGCTTTGCATATAGGTCTTCAATTTTTGGAATGGGGTGCCTTAGCTACTTTGTTATCCGTCAATTTGTAGTCTCCACAAATTCGGACACTTTGGTCGGGTTTAAGGATGGGGACTATGCCCATTATGAGAACTGAACAGGTTCTATAACGCCCAGTTTCTCTAGTCTGTTCAGTTCAATTTCCCGCAGGGCATATGGCACTGGTCTCACCTTCATGAAGTGAGGGGTTGCTTCCGGATCCACATGAATCTTGGCCTGCAGGCCTTGGATTTTCCCCAGTTCATCCTTAAAGACAGTGGTGTACTTTCTAAGTAGTTCCAGTAGCCCACTTGCTCTCAATTGGAAAATTTCAGGCCATTCTAACTTAATCTCGTTTAAACAAATTCACCCCAGGATGCTTGGCCCTCACCTGCTACCATCATCAAGGGTAGCTTTGCCGATTGGTATCCATAATAGACAGCTACTCTGCTTATACCTTTTACTTGAATGTCTTCACCTCGTATATGTTTTTAGCTTAGCGGCTGTTTCTTCTCAGCTTAATTAGTGTTCACCATTATTCAAATATCTGAAGGTATGTTCCCCAACTACTGTAGTGGAAGCTCCCGTGTCCACTTTCATTGTAACAGGTTTGCCATTTACTTTCACTGTAATGAATATTGGTTCTGTCTTTCCAACTTTCAGGTTAAACAACGAGTAAATGTCTGAATTTATTGTTTCAGTCTCTTCTACATTGTAGATTTCATTGGGCTTCTTCTTTTGTTTACAAGCGGGTGGGGCTATTTCCCGCTTCTCGGTGGAGTCTCGCTTTTTTGCGTTACTTTTGGCTGAGGTTTCCCACCCGATGTGGAGGACAGTGCCATTTTGTGCACCCTGTATTGCTTGTGAATTTCTTTCAATGCTTTCCATAGCCAAAGCTATCTCTAGCACCTTCTTGAAATCCAGATTCACTTTGGACAATAATCTTTTCTGAATAGTGTTCTCTTTCACACCACACAATAAACAATCCCTGAGCATATCGTTCAGAGTCGTACCGAACCCACAAAGTTCCATTAACTGCTTCACACTTGCCACACAGCATGCAATTGTCTCACCCGGGGCTCTATTTCGCGAATTAAGCCTGAACCTCTGCCTCGTGACTGAGGGCTTAGGTTGAAAGTGACCTTTCATGAGATCCACCAATTTATTGAAAGTCTTCAAATCTGGAGCACTGGGTGCCATCAAACTTCAAATCAAACCATAGGTTTTGCCCCCACAAGTACTCAAGAGAATTGTTCGCCTCTTCTCTTCCCCCATACTTTCATTCGTTTGAAAAAAGAACGTGAGGCATTCTGTGTATTGAGATCAATCGTTTGTGGCTGGTTCAAAAGGATCAATTCTCCCAAATTCTGGCATTTTGAGAGAGGATAACTTCTTCAATTCTAACAGAGCTTGCTACATACAATCACTGGGCGAGGTACAGTCCCGGTTTCTTTCTAACTGGATTTCTTCTGTTCAATCCTATCCCATCCTCATCGCCAGTTTGTTGTAGGGTGGCTAAGTTTTGCTATTAATGATAAAATTGACCTGCAGACTCTTTTTGGGTGGAAACATTAGCCAGAATTTTGCCCTTGACGGGCGGGCGGGCGGGCCCGACTGACTCGGCGGCGGGCGGGCAGCTGATTGCCGCTGCCGAAATGGGCCACACCGCTATTTTCCACGGGCGGGCCAATTAAGTCCTGCCCAGTGGGTTAGCGACTCCTGTGGAGAACAGGAAAATAGTCGCGGAGGCGGGCATGCTCAGACCGCTGGTTCCAATGGAGAAATGACAATCTGTATAAAGAGTGGAAAGGCAACTTGCTTGAGGCAGTGCACCATGGCTACTTGGGGAGTGAGAGAGGCAGTTGGATTAGGACAGGAGCATGAGCAGGAGGAGAGGGGCAGGCTGCAGGAGAGGCCAGCAGGGGGCCAGTGTGCCCCTCGCTTCTCCGATGCATGCTTTGCTGTCCTCCTCCAAGAGGTGTCCAGCCATCGGGATATATTGTATCCGGATGATGGGAGGAGGATGGCCCCCCATGTCACACATGGGAGGAGGTTGGTGATGCTGTAAGCCCCCATGACGATGTGCAGTGCACAGGCACGCAGTACTGCAAGAGATTCAATGATTTGCTGCGCTCTGGAAGGGTGAGTACCATGTCAGCCTTGGCCATTTGACCCAGGAGGCAGCCTTAGCCTTTGAGCACCCCCATGTCTTGATGTCGTTACTGCATTGGGCATTTGGCGCACGCTGGGTGGGCAAATGGGTAATGACCATGCTTACATCAGCCTTAGTGGTTGAGGAGAAGATGGGTTCTCCCTGCAGCATATGTTGGTGTTTGTCGCATTTGAGTAGTCTGGGGGCAACCTGCAGGGGAGGCAGCTAGACACATACTCAGAACTCCAACACATGTCATATTGTTGATGATGAGATGGTGGAAGGGGAGCCTTAAGGTGTCGTGGCCAAGAGCCATCTGCTGGCCTCGGCGCCACAACTAGTTGCGCCTCCTTGCCATGGGCGCTAAGACCTGTGTGCTATTCAAAGTGATGGACGCCGAATGTGTCCAATGTGGCCATTGGGGGAGGGGGTTGCGACCAGTCCCCAGCCAGGGGGACTGATCACCAGTAGTGTGGACAGGAGCCGCTGGAGGCCTCAGATGGGCCACTGTGGTTGGGGTGCGGCGTGCGCGTGCAGAGTACATGAGCGATCAGGCCCAATCAATCCTCTTCTCTGTTCTGCAGGCAAAAACTGAACACAATCTCAGGGAGCGCCAGAGGACTGGAGGTGGGCACACCCTGCTCCAGCGCCTCATGACCTTTGAGGAGCAGGCCATGGAGCTGGGGAGGAGGCAGGCGGTCAGGGCGACAGGTGTCGGCGAGGCTGGGGTCCAGCGGCCAGGTGTCTGAGGTCCACAGTCCCATCCACTCTGTCTGCTCACCATCCAAACCACTGATGGCTGCTGCAATCGTTAACGCTGTAACACTGCTCATTCACAGACTGAGACACTCTGATGTGTGGGTCATACACAAAGGTCCCTCGTCCCCTTGAGAAATCGTGTTTCCACCACCTTCCAAAGTCACCTTATCCCATTTCTGACCACTATCCCCATGGCCTAACATACCATGGCATCGCTGCTGCACATCCAAAGACTTATTGCATCTTAGGGGGGTTGGAACCTCCACCACCCTTTCAGCTAGTGCGCCCCACATTACTCTGTCCAAAAGGTCCTCAGCACCTCACCTGTGAACCTCATGGCACTCAACTTAAATAAGTGCCACCACGTTACTCATCCCTGTGCCAAGGGGAAATGTTGCCTTCTGCCCACCCGGTCTATGCCCCTCCTAACGGTATGAAGGTCAATAATGTGACCTGTCAATCTTCTGTGATCCACGACAAATGTCGCAAGTGTTTGGGATGTTTCGTCAGCACCGCAACTCTCCAGGCCAGCATGCATCCAGGTCAGGAACCTCTGCACTCTCCCCACTCCAATGGCCATAACATGCCATGTGGCATTCCTGAAGCCATCTGACCAGCCTGTCTGTATGCACGTCTAATGTTTGAGCCTCCTCTTGACTCTTTTCCATCCCACCAATGTTTGTCTCCTCAGGGTCTTGAAGGGTGAGCAACTTATGAGGCTGGGAGGGAAAGGGATGAAAGGTTTAACTGACTGAACGCTAACTGATGCACTGTCCTTTTTGTTAATTTCAGCATCACCACCACATGGCCACGCCCAAAGACACCGCAGTCCCCCCTCCACACCTGGTGCCCAGGACGTGCAATTTGCGGCACATCATTTCAGCCAGCCAGGCACCAGCGCAGACACAAACACCTCGGTGGGGAATTTAACGTCGGCTAGTATCCCGGGTCACAGTGGAGAGGGCACTTCACAATCACTGGAGGAGATGGTAGGGACAGAGAGTGCCGATGGCGCCAGCAGCCGGAGGGCTGCAGGGACCAGGCACATGCTGAGTCCGGCACTGATGATGTGCCTCTGGAGATGTCACCAATGCAGCAGCTGCAGGACAAGTGGCAGGAATCCCGTTTGCATCTGGCAGGGTTGCATGAGGGTGTGCTTCAGTTGGTCTCTGTGATGGAGGAGTCCAGGCAGAGTGTAAGTGAAGGCATGAACCTCAGGGCAGAGCTTCAGGCTTCCTCCACTGCGAGATTGGCAGCTTTCATGGAGAGGGGGTTCGATTGGATTGACAGTCTTTTGATTGGGTTACGCTCTGACCTGCAAGTCCTCACAGCGGTACTGGCCACGGGTGGTCATTCCCAATGTGGGAGATATTGTGGGCACCAAGCGTCAGCACTTGGTGCCCATGCATCTGCAGTGAGCAGGGAGGTCCATTGGGACCTCAGGTCGGCACAGCAGCTGCCTGTCGTCGCTGCGAGCTCCTCTCAGGGCGCTCCAGAGGAGGGCAGCAGCTCCTCCGCCCCTCTGCCAGTCAACATTGCTTCCGTTGAGGCTGCAACAACTGGGGAGGTGCCAGTTCTGTAACTGGCCACTCCCTCCTAGGCGGGGCTATCACAGGCTCCACGGGCCAGAGGACGCCCGCCAAGGTCATCGAGGCCAACAGGACAGCAGAGTCAGCAGGCTGTCTCACAAGCCACTCCGAGCGATGGTGCGGCACCAAGACGAGGCACCCGCAAACGTAAGCATAAGGCATGTCAGGCACTCCACGGGTATGTCACTGGTGATTTTGTGTTGGCCTTAGAATAGGGAAAAATATACTTATGTTTGCAATAGAGACATTTCTGTTATATGTTGGACATAATAAAGTCCACTTTTCTGACCATGGCTGAGGGTGTTTCCTTTGTGCTGCATTTGTATGTTTCACAGACATATCATGAGTGTTTGAGTGGACATTGATGTTTCTGTACTAAGCCCTTAGTTGCAGCTGATGAGGTGGAAGATGTAATACCTAAGTGCCAAGCATGGAAGTGCCAGGCAATGCTGATCCTGCTGATCGATGTGTGCGGAGCTAGCTGAAGGTTCGTTGTATTAAATTGTCCCGGGTGTCCCTGCCTCCTTGGTGTAATAGCGGGTCGGTGTGCTGCCCCTCATCATCGCACTGTGCTTCCTCATCCTCTGAGCCACTGCTGGATTCATCATGTGCAGCCTCATCCACTGCATCAAGGTCTTCATCATCAACATTTCCAGCGCAAGATTGTGCAGAGCACAGCATGCTACCACTATCACAGAGACGCGATCTGGGGGGTACTGGAGTGCGCCTCCTGAGCGGTCCAGGCAACGGAAGCGCACCTTGAGAAGACTGATGGCCCTCTCCACCACAGCCCTTTTGGTGCCCTGGCTCCTATTGCAGCGCTGCTCAGCTTCTGTTCTTGAATGGCGGAGAGGCGTCATGAGCCACCTTCTGAGGGGATAGACCTTGTCACCCAGCAGCCATCCATCCAGCCAAGCTGGAGCACTGAGGAGCCCCGGTACCTGGGAGTGTCTGAGGATGTAGGCATCGTGGGAGCTGCCTGGGTACCTTGCACAGACTTGTAGAATCTGCATCCTGTGATCACACACTATCTGCACGTTCATGGAGTGGAAGCCCTTCCTGTTGACGAAGGCACCGGGTTCACCTGCTGGCGCCTTGATGGCCACATGTGTGCAGTCTATTGCACCCTGGACACGGGGGAAGCCAGCAATCACCGTGAAGCCTCTGGCTCGCTGTGCCTGACTTGCCTGGTCGCAGCGGAAGTGGATGAAGGCCAATACCCATCTGAACAGAGCGTCTATAACCTGCTTAACACAAGTGTGGACAGCTGATTGGGAAACACTGCAAAGATCACCCACTGAGCCCTAGAAGGAGCCAGAGGCATAGAAGTGGAGGACAGCTGTGAGCTTCAGAGCCGCTGGCATGGGGAGTCCACCCACACAGTTAGGAGATATCTCGGGGCCAATCATCTGACAGGTATAGTTGACTGTCTCCCTTCAGAGTCGGAGCCTCCTTCGGCACTGCACCTCAGTCATATTGAGGTAGCTGCTTTGCCGCCTGCATACCCTGGCAGCAGGATAGTGGCGTCTTCTGCGGCACCTTCCACCTTGGACAACCTCTTGGCCCTGCGCCCCTTGTGCCTGCGCCTGGCGTCCCAAAGGTGGCTCCCCTGGAGGCTGATTGTCCAGTCCTGGCCTCCTCCTTATTCTATCCCTCACTTCCTCCTCAGAGGAACTACCTCCAGTGGAAATGTCAGAACCCATGTCCCCAGGCTAAATGGAGGCCTCCAGAAAGCTGTAGACCTGAGAAAGATTACTGCCTGCAGACTGGTTTCAAAGTACACAAAAAGCTCTTGGAAATGGATGTGAACTACTAACAATCTAACAGGCAACTTTAAAACACTTTCTGCAATTAAACCTTTGTGGAAAACATGAACAACCCCTCTGAGTCCACATATCCCGCCAGTGCATGAGTTTTATTAAAAAATCTCCTACCCGCCTGCAAGTTGGGTCCATGCGCCGACCCAAAGTTCGCACGGGCCCCTCAAGATCCTCGACAATTGGCAAGTTAAGGGCCTTAACAAGGACTTTAATTAAGCCCGCCGACCGAAATATCGCGATGCCGCGCGCTGACGTCGGGATGCTCGCGCGCCAGCAACGTGCGACATTTTAAGGGCTGATGTGCAGGCTCCGCCACTTGCATGTCATACATAAAATTCTGCCCATTAAGTTTATTTACAATATACTCAGCAGCAACTACATGTGTGCTTTCAACTCCAACTCTACACGGACTTTGAGGTTGCCACGCTACTTTCCTATTGGTTACTACAGATCATGTGATCTCTCCTTAACAAGTATAATTCTTAAAGATACACTACACACTAAGTAAGACTATAATTACTATAGCTTGCTAAATAAATGATAGAGTAGGCATTAGATTTTTGTCAGACTGCATATTCTGGCTAATAGCACCTCAGTGCAATACCAAATCCGTCAGTGCTTCAATAATTCTTGTGACACGTTTCTCCGTATCTAGTATACAAAAAAAAACACTTACCTTAAAATGGACTGACACAAAGACCCAGAAATAAATAAAACAGTCTGTCGCCACATGATCTTAAAATATAATATGAGAGAACAGCCAACTGGTTTTCAGGGGATAAGGGCAACAGGCTGAAGAATTTGATATCTTTAATAGAACTGAGGGGAGGATGAAGCTACACAACTTGTGTTGGATATTATAAATTCAGGTCTCATCATGTTTGTTTCATACCTGGGGCTTCTGCTAAATTAAGGCATATTTATTTTACTATTAAAACATTGACAATGTAAACTTGTAGTCCTTAGCTCCCAGCAACGATAATGAACAAGAGAAAGTGATAAATTACAACAGGATAAAAGCAAAAAACTGCGGATGCTGGAAATCCAAAACAAAAACAAAAATATCTGGAAAAACTCAGCAGGTCTGGCAGCATCTGCGGAGGGGAACACAGTTAATGTTTCGAGTCCATATGACTCTTCAACAGAAATTACAACAGGAATTGGTTCAAAGATCATTAGTGTCAATAGTTCAAAAAAAAATGGTCCCAAACTAATTGCCTATGTACATTGATAATGTGGACAGCAAGACTGCTCCAGTCTGTCGTTGTCTCTATGGCGATAATGCCAATCATAAGACCATAAGACCATAAGACATAGGAGCAGAAATTAGGTCATTTGGTCCATCGAGTCTACTCCGCCATTCAATCATGGCTGATAAGTTTCTCAACCCCATTCTCCCGCCTTCTCCCCGTAACCTTTGATCCCCTTACCAATGAAGAACCTATCTATCTCGGTCTAAAGTACACTCAATGACCTGGCCTCCACAGCCTTCTATGGCAATGAATTCCATAGATTCACCACTCTCTGGCTAAAGAAATTTCTCCTCATCTCTGTTCTAAAAGGTCTTCCCTTTACTCTGAGGCTGTGCCCTCGGGTCCTGGTCTCTCCTACTAATGGAAACATCATCCCTACGTCCACTCTATCCAGGCCTTTCACTATTCTGTAAATTTCAATCAGATCCCCCCTCATCCTTCTAAACTCCATCGAGTATAGACCCAGAGTCCTCAAACGTTCCTCATATGTTAAGCCTTTCATTCCTGGGATCATTCTCATGAACCTCCTCTGGACCCTCTCCAGGGCCAGCACATCCTTCCTGAGATACGGGGCCCAAAATTGCTCACAATATTCTAAATGTGGTCTGACCAGAGCCTTATAAAGCCTCAGCAGCACATCCTGATTTTATATTCTAGTCCTCTCGAAATAAATGCCAACATTGCATTTGCCTTCCTAACTACCGACTCAACCTGCAAGTTAACCTTAAGAGAATCCTGGACTAAGACTCCCAAGTCCCTTTGCACTCCAGATTTATGAATTCTCTCCTCATTTAGAAAATAGTATATGCCTCTATTCTTCCTACCAAAGTGCATGACCTCACACTTCCCCACCTTGTATTCCATCTGCCACTTCTTTGCCCATTCTCCTAACCTGTCCAAATCCTTCTGCAGCCTCCCCGCCTCCTCAATACTACCTGTTCCTCCACCTATCTTTGTATCATCTGCAAACTTAGCCAGGATGCCCTCAGTTCCTTCATCTAGATCATTAATGTATAAAGTGAAAAGTTGTGGTCCCACACTGACCCCTGCGGAACTCCACTAGTCACCAGCTGCCATCCTGAGAAGGACCCCTTTATCCCCACTCTCTGCCTCCTGCCAGACAGCCAATCTTCTATCCATGCTAATACCTTGCCTCTAACACCATGGGCTCTTATCTTACTGAGCAGCCTCCTGTGTGGCACCTTGTCAAAGGCCTTCTGGAAGTCCAAGTAGATAACATCCATTGGCTCTCCTTTGGCTAACCTACTCGTTACCTCCTCAAAGAATTCTAACAGATTTGTCAGGCATGACCTCCCCTTGATGAAACCATGCTGACTTTGCCCGATTTTACCATGCACTTCCAAGTATTCTGAAATCTCATCCTTAGTAATGGATTCTAAAATCTTACCAACGACCGAGGTCAGGCTAATCGGCCTGTAATTTCCCGTCTTTTGCCTCACTCCCTTCTTAAACAGGGGAGTTAATCATTACTTAGAGGATTATGCAAAGTACATATCAGAAGATGGAACAACAATTCTATAATTATCTGCTTCATAATCTTTTCAGTGGCCAATGGCTCATTATATCATGTTGTTAACAGAATGGCACGTCACCAAGAGAAAATAACAACTGCTTTGAAAAAAAATCCATTTTCTATACTAAAAACAGATCTTTTCCCATGATGCAGGAATGGTCGACCTTTTCTGAAGTCAGCAATGGTTAATTATACCATTTTCCCTGCGGACAACATAGTGTATAAAATGCAAAACATATGCACTCCACAGGTGGGGTGGAACTTGCCAAGGGAAAGTTAACAAGACCGAGGTGTAATCATTGACTCATTGCTTATTGTATCCAAATCTTGTGAGATGACCGTACGAGAAGCAAGTAGAACATTGGATTTTATTCCTAAGTAAGTTGAGTTTAAATCCCTAGATGCCTGATGAGGCTGTTCATAGAGCACAAGTCCATCGCACACATGTCCAGCATGGCTTTCTGAGAAGCTAACTTTGGGCAATCTGGATTTAACTTTGGTATATTGTTTGTCAGGCCTCTCAGTTAAACTTGAGGCATCTAATTCTGGTCCTGGTGGTTAACATTGAACATACGAGATATCTAATAGTTGTTTTTCAGTAACAGACATGTATAGATTGTGACTATACCATTGCCTGCACACAAATCGTAATCCTATTAGTCCTACATCTGAGAGTCCATCTGTCTATACCTATTTTCCAAATGAAAATGATCAAACAATTTGTCGATAACTATTCTCTTCAGTACATTTATGGCTGATTCAACTGTAAGGATAATGTACTGAAAAATATACAGTTTATGGGGAAACCAAAAGGAGATCAGTTTATTATTTTGCTGGAAGAATCTGTCCATCCTTAAGCATGATTCAGATTTCCCTGCAATTTGCTGTTTCCCTCTGATTGTCTTTGGCCTTCTCCATCTTTTGGCTTCAAGTGATGCTTTACCCAAGCTCAACACAAAAATCAAAAGCACGAAAGACAACTTCACGTGCATTGAAAGGAGCTTCAACTGTGAGTCACATGAATCAATCATTTAGGGCAAAATCATCCCATATTTGCACTAAGTGCAATAATGGGTGTGAAAATAGATATTTTACCCGTTGGCCGCAATGGCGGGTTTTTGCGCCATATTGTCCCCTTCCAACCTTATCGATAATGCATCAAGGGAAAAACTCAGGATTGCTGGTGGGCAGGCTCGGATTTGCCCACCATGCTGTGACCTCAGTGCTCCCTCACTCCAGGCGCCATATTTAAAGCGCACCAGAGTACAGCCTACTTCATGGGCAGGACATTGAGGTCGGCGAGCTGGCCCCACTCGCCAACACGTAAAATGACGTGGGATGACGTCGGGCAGAACTCCCGACGTCACCCCGCATCATTTCAATTTTCAGGTAGTCGGGGGTGCAGCCGAATCAGCTGTGCGCCCGCCGACCTGTCAACGGTCAATTGAGGCCATTTAAAAACTAATTCAGCTAGGGTTGGCGGGCAGGCCGGGAGCCCTGGCGGGCTTCTGAAAAAGCATGAAACCTCATCCAAGGGTGGGATGAGATTTCATGAGGGTTCTTAAAAATTTAATAAAGGTTTGATTGAAAGTGATGGACATGTCCCAACTCATGTGACAGTATCATATGAGGGGACATGTCAGGGAAATTTTATTTTTCTATATTTAACATTTTTGAATTTGGCGCCGATCTCCCTGAGGCAGCACTTAACCTCAGGGAGATCCATGCGCTCTTTTGCAGACAAGCGCTAAAGAGTGCACTCCTGGCTTAGGGAATCCCCCCGCCCGCACAGGGACCGCATAGCGCTTCCTGGCAGATGTCACGCTGGGCGGGCCTTAATTGGCCTGCCCACATAAAATGGCGGCGCACCCCCAATCAAGGGCACCGATCGGAGGCACGCCTGCATGCACCCACTCCTAAACTTTCCCCCCAACGGGGGGAAAATTCTGCCCCATGTCTGCAGATCAGGACTGCTCCAGGCGACAGATGTCCCCGAAAGCAAAGGTGTCAGCAGCCCTCAAATTTAGTGACACCTTTCTCGGGTGCCTGCTGGATGCGGTGGAAGCTGCTCCAATGTCCTCTACCCCACTTTGGCCGCAGGAGGCCTACAAGAGTCACCAATCCAGCCTGAGAGGCGGTGGCAGCAGCGGTCGGCACTACCAGAGCACAGAGGAGGTCAGCCATCCAGTGCAGGAAGAGGATGAATGTTCTCGTCTGTTCTACCAGGGTAAACCAACCACCTCATCATTCTTAACTCACACACTCACAAACCCATCACACATCCACTGGGATCTTGCACCTCAAGGGACAACACCACTAACTCTCACACACACCCTCACATCCCCATCAGGCTTATATCCTCTGAAGCTCGCGTCCTCATCCTGTCCATGGCTCTGCCCACCACACAAACATTCCACGCAGTGCCATGTGTCCTGCTCACACTCTCTCCATCTGTTTTCATGCCGGAGAAGCCTGTTCACATCAGCAGGGAGAGGTTCCAGACCGGGGGTGGAGTGGCCCACATTAAGCCCCTCACTCACTTTGAGGAGCGTGTCATTGCGCTGACTGGTGAGGACATGGACCGTGACTGCAGTGATGGTGAGGTCGGCAGTGAACACCCACCTGAGGATCCTGCACCACATCATCCCTCTCTCAACACAAATGCGAGTGCTCTCTCTCCTGCTTTTGACTCTGCTGCCATGCACCAATTATCTCTACTTTGATTCACAGAGAGCTCTGCCAAGCGACCAACACCCTGAGCCAGCCAGTCCCTTAGCTCCATCCAGGTCGCCACCTCCAACCAAAGGACATTGAAGAGCTGGAAATAAGCAGCCATGGAAGACCTGTCACAGCACTTACCCACACCCTCCACCAGCACAGAGACACACACCTCAGTGGGACCTAGATCTAGAGCAGACTCAGGTTCACAATCTGGTGGTGAATGCACAGATACATGTCCGCAGCAGCAGGAGGCAGGTTCAGCGAGCTCCCCGGCACTTAGAGGACTGAGAGGTCCAAGTCAGATGAGGAGCCTCTGGATTCAGCCTTCCAACTCATCCTGGAGAGTGAGCAGAAAGCAGGGGAACATCATTCAGAGCTCTTGGAAGCCCTCAACAGAGTGGCACATGAGTCAAAAGAGTGTGTCTGCCTGCTCTCTGATGAAGTGATGCCCACGTGTGTCTATATGGAGGTCTCCATGGGAAGGATGGCAAATACCAGGGAGGCCCTGGTCCAGCAGAATGCGGAGTTGCCCACAGACCTGCACTCCATCGCAGTAGCCATAGGTGAGTTCCTGCAGTGGCAACATGTGAGGGAAACAGGGCACCTCAACATTCCCCCAGGTGCTCTGTCCCCTCAAGGGGTCAGGCCGGGGCCATTGGGCACCCAAAGGGAGGAGGAGTGGCAGCTGGATACCCCTGGATCATCCACTCAGGAATCTCAGAGGCTGTCCTCTCCCTCCGAATCCCCTTTTTCTGTGACCCCCTCAACCTCGCCCTCTGTCACCGCAGAGGGAGCAGCCGGCCCACAGTGGGACAGCCAAAGCAGGCCGGAGCCCTCAAGGCATCAGCTCTCCAGAGGATGCACACCAACGTGATCAGAGGCAACAGAGCCAACCATTACATAGGCTGTCCCCACCCCTGCTGCAGATGTCAGGGCAGCACCTAGAAGGAGTGGTAGGCCTAGAAAAGTTAAGAAATTCTAATCACAAGTGAGTGCATGGGTGAATACATTTTGTCACTTAAAATCTGAAAATATATTCACTTGCCCTGAATAACGTGTAATATTGTCTTTCAGTCAGCTTCGTTGACAGTCTTTGCAAATGCTGCTGCTATATCCAACCCATTAGCAGTTCAGCTGCATGCAGCCAGACCACGAGTGACTCTGGAAGGAGAAGTGTGTATCTGGCATAGCCTTTCAAAGCCACGCATGCAGAACCTTCATCCATCACACTCATCTTACTGTCCCGAGCATTTTCAATGCTGCCTGCTGAGGTTCTCTTTCAGTTGTCCATCTGAGCTGATCTGCATCTCCGCCCACTCACTGATCACACTCCCATGCAGCACCTGTTCCCCCAACACAAGGCTCCACTCACTTTCGATTTCTGCAAAATGGTAATTGTCAAGGATATCATTAGCTCCCCTGTCCTCCCCCCCAAGTCACCCAAGCCCTTTCCCCACTCACTGTCGACCTCACTGGCATCACCTTCCAGTTCCCCACCGTTACCTACAAACTCAAACCCTTGTCATCCCAGGATGTCTAGTTGAACGTGTACGTTCCCTACCTTCCTAAAATCCCACCCCCAGCCACATTGACCTCCCGGATCTTGTCCTTCCCACCCCCATGGCCCATGTCCACCACCCACTTTTGCTGTCCCTTCTACCGCTACCGATGCAGCCTCATCCTCCCATGCTATCAGCTCCCTCTGCCCCCTCTCTTACTCAACATTGCCTCCTACCACGCCCAACCCTCAGTTCACTCCCCGGGAGGTAGTCATTGACTCTACAGACCCCTCTTTTGCACATTCATCTGCACATGCCCCCTACTCCCATCTCCACCCTTACTCCCTCCTCCACCTTTATTACCCCCTGCACTCTTACTCCTTCTTCCCTCCCCCGGATGCCTTCCCCTCTACGAACCCCCCTACACACATCCCCCCGACCCCCCCAGGACACCTTCCCCACTCCAAGCTCCCCACCCTTGCCCTTCCTCTCCCCTCACACCTACCTCCCCATTTATGAACATACAAACATATGTACTAAGAGCAGGAGTAGGCCAATCGGCCCTTCAAGCCTGCCATGCCATTCAATAAGATCGTGGCTGATCTGATTGTAGCCTCCCACCTACCCCTGATAACCTTTCACCCCCTTGTTAACCAAGCATCTATCTAGCTCTGTCTCAACAATATTCAAAGACTCTACTTCCACTGCCTTTGAGGAAGAGAGTTCCAAAGACTTACAACACTCAGAGAAAAAATTTCTCCTCATCTCTGTCTTAAATAAGTGATCCCTTATTTTTAAACAGTGACCCCTAGTTCTAGATTCTCCCAAAATGGAAACATGCTCTCTGCATCTACTCTGTCAAGACCCCTCAGGATCTTAAAGGTTTCGATCAAGTCACCTCTTACTCTTCTAAACTCTAGTGCATACAAGCCTAACCTGTGCAACCATTCTTCATAAGACAACCCGCTCATTCCTGGTATTAGTCTAGTGAACCTTCTCTGAACTGCTTCTAATGCATTTACATATTTCTGTAAATTTATTCATTTATTTTTACATTCACTCATGGGATGTGGACGCCACTGGCTGGGCCAATGTTTATTGCCTAACCCTAGTTGCCCTTGAGAAGGTGGGGGTGAGCTGCCTTCTTGAACCACTGCAGTCCCTGTGGTGTAGGTGCACCCACAGTGCTGTTAGGTAGGGAGTTCCAGGATTTTTATCCAGTGACAGTGAAGGAACAGCAATATATTTCCAAGTCAGAATGCTGAGTGACTTGGTGGGAAACTTCCAGGTGGTGGTGTCCCCATCTATCTGTTGCCCTTGTCCTTCTAGATGGTGGTGGTTGTGGGTTTGGAAGGTGCTGCCTAAGGAGTCTTTGTGAATTCCTGCAGTGCACACACTGCTGCTGCTGTGCATCAGTGGTGGAAGGAATGAATGTTTGTGGATGTGGTGCCAATCAAGCAGACAGCTTTGTCCTGGATTGTGTCAAGCTTCATGAGTGTTGTGGGAGCTGCACTCATCCAGGCAAGTGGGGGGTATTCCATCACACACCTGACTTGTGTCTTGTGGATGGTGGACAGGCTTTGGGGAGTCAGGAGGTGAGTTATTCGTCACAGGATTCCTAGCCTCTGACCTGCTCTTGTAGGCATAGTATTTTTATGGCTAGTCCAGTTCAGTTTCTGGTCAATGGTAACCCCAGGATGTTGATAGTGGGGGATTCAGTGATGGTAATGCCATTGAACGTCAAGGGATGATGGTTAGATTCTCTCTTGTTGGAGATGGTCATCACCTAGCACTTGTGTGGCGTGAATGTTATTTGCTAACTGTCAGCCCAAGCCTGGATATTGTCCAGGTCTTGTTGCATTTGGACATGGACTGCTTCCATATCTGAGGAGTCACGAATGGTGCTGAACATCATGCAATCATCAATGAACATCTCCACTTCTGACCTTATGATGGAAGGAAGGTCATTGATGAAGCAGCTGAAGATGGCTGGGATGAGGACCCTACTCTGAGGAACCTCTGCAGTGATGTCCTGGAGCTGAAATGACTGACTTCCAATAAACACAACCATCTTCCTTTGTGCTAGTGATGACCCCAACCAGTGAAGAGTTTTCCCCCTGATTCCCATTGACTTGTTTTGCTAGGGCTCCATGATGCCACACTCAGTCAAATGCTGCCTTGATGTCAAAAGCAGTCATTCTCACCTCATCTCGGCAGTTCAGCTCTTTGTCCATGTTTGAACCAAGGCTATAATGAGGTCAAGAGCTGAGTGGCCTTGGCAGAACCCAAACAAGGTGTCATTGAGCAGGTTATTACTAAGCAAGTGCCGCTTGATAGCAGTGTTGATGACCCCTTCCATTACTTTACTAATGATCGAGAGTAAACTGATGGGGCGGTAATTGGCTGGGTTGGATTTGTCCTGCTTTTTGTGTACAGGACATACCTGGTCATTTTTCCACATAGCCGGGTAGATGCCAGTATTGTAGCTGTACTGGAACAGCTTGGCTAGGGGTGCAGCAAGTTCTGCAGCATAAGTCTTCAGTGTTATTGCCAGAACATTGTCAGGGCCCATAGCCTTTGCACTATCCAGTGCATTCAGCCATTTCTTGATATCACATGGAGTGAACTGAATTGGCTGAAGACTGGCATCTGTGATGCTGAGGACCTCCGGAGGAGGCCAAGATGGGTCATCCACTTGGCACTTCTGGCTGAAGATTGTAGCAAATGCTTCAGCCTTATCTTTTGCACTGATGTGCTGAGCTCCCCCATCATTGAGGATGGGGACTCACTCTTCCTCCAGTGAGTTGTTTAATTGTTCACCACCATTCAGGACTGGATGTGACACAACTGCAGAGTTTAGGTCTGATCCATTGGTTGTGGGATCGCTTAGCTCTGTCTATCACTTGCTGCTTATGCTATTTGGCACGCAAGTAGTCCTGTGCTATAGCTTCACCAGTCTGACACCTCACTTTTAGGTATGCCTGGTGCTGCTCCTGGCATGCCCTCCTGCACTCTTCATTGAACCAGGGTTGATTCCTCATCTTGACAGTAATGGTAGAATGGGGGATATGCTGGGCCATGAGGTTACAGATTGTGTTCGAGTGCAGTTCTGCTGCTGCTGATGCCCACAGCACCTCATGGCTGCCCAGTCTTGAGTTGCTGGATCTGTTCCAAATCTATCCCATTTAGCACGGTGGTAGTGCAACACAACACAATGGGGGGTGTCCTCAATGTGAAGGTAGGACCTCATCTCCACAACGACTATACGGTGGTTACTCCTACCAATACTGTCATGGACAGGTGCATCTGCGGCAGGCAGGTTGGTGAGGATGAGGTCAAGTATGTTTTTCCCCCTTGTTGGTTCCCTCACCACTTGCAGCAGAACCAGTCTAGCAGCTATGTCCATTAGGACTCGGCCAGCTCGGCCAGTAGTGGTGCTACCGAGTCACTCTTGGTGATGGGCATTGAAGTCCCCCACCCAGAGTACATTCTGCGCCCTTGCCACTCTCAGTGCTTCATTCAAATTGTGTTCAACATGAAGGAGAACTGATTCATCAGCTGAGGGAGGGCGGTACATTGTAAACAGCAGGAGGTTTCCTTGCCCATGTTTGTTCTGATGCCATGAGACTTCATGGGGTCCAGAGTCAATGGTCAATGTTGAGGACTCCCAGGGCAACTCCCTCCTGAATGTATACCACTGTGCTGCCATCTCTGCTGGGTCTGTCCTGCCGGTGGGACAGGACATACCCAGGGATGGTGATGGTGGTGTCTGGGACATTATTTGCAAGGTATGATTCTGTGAGGATGACTATTTCAGGCTGCTACTTGACTAGTCTGTGAGACACCTCTCCCAATTTCGGCACTTGCCCCCAGATGTTAGTAAGGAGGACTTTGCAGGGTCAACAGGGCTGAGTTTGCCATTTTCGTTTCCGGTGCCTAGGTCGATGCCAGGTGGTCCATCCAATTTCATTCCTGTTTTGAGGCTTTGTAGCGGTTTGATACAACTGAGTAGCTTGCTAGGCCATTTCAAAGGATGTTCAAGAGTCAACCACATTGCTGTGGGTCTGAAGTCACATGTAGGCCAGACCAGGTAGGGACAGCAGATTTCCTCCCCTAATGGGCATTCGTGAACCAGATGAGTTTTTTACAGTTGACAATGGTTTCATGGTCATCATTAGACTTTTACTTCCAGATTTTTATTGGGTTCAAATTCCACCATCTGCCATGGTGGGATTCCAACCCCAGTCCCCAGAGCATTACCCTGGGGTTCTGGAATACTAGTCCAGTGACAATACCACTACGCCATCACCAGTACTCCAGATGTGATCTCACCAGTGCCCTGCACAACTAAAGCATAACCTCCCTTCTTTTGTATTCAATTCCCCTTGCGATAAGTGATAACATTCTATTAGTTTTCCTCATTACTTGCTGTACCTGCGTACTAGCCTTTTGTGATTCATGCACTAGGACAGCCTGATGCCTTTGAATCTCAGAGCTCTGTAATCTCTCACTATTTATACAATATGCTTCTTTTCTATTTTTCCTGCCAAAATGGACAATTTTGCATTTGCCCATATTATACTCTATTTTCCAGGTCCTTTCCCACTCACTTAACCTATTTATGTCACTTTGTAGCCTCCTTACATCTTCCTCACAACTTAATTTCCTACCTATCTTTGTGTCATCAGCAAATTTAGCAACCATTCCTTCGGTCTCTTCATCGAAGTCATTTATATAAATTGTACAAAGTTGAGGCCCCGGTGCTGATCCCTGTGACACACTTCTCGTCACATCCCGCTAACCAGAAGAAGACCCATTTATGCCTACCCTCTGCTTCCTGTTAGCCAGCCAATCTTCTATCCACGCCAATATATTACCCCCTACACCATGAGCTTTAATTTTCTGCAATAACCTTTGATGTGGCACTTTATCAAATGTCTTCTGGAAATCTAAGTACAGTACATCCACCAGTTCCCCTTTATCCACAGCACATGTTACTTCCTCAAAGAACTCAAATAAATTGGTTGAATACGATTTCCCTTTTACAAAACCATACTGACACTGCCTGATTGCCTTAAACTTTCCTAAGTGCCCTGCTACAACATCTTTTATAATAGCTTCTAACATTTTCCCGATGACAAATGATAAGCTAACTGGCCTGTAGTTTCCTGCTTTCTGTCTCCTTCCCTTTTTGCAACATTCGCCCCCATTACACCCTCCTCCCCCCATAATCCCTCCACCCCCGGGCACCTTCCTTCCCCTTCCCAGCTTCACCTCCCCACACCCCTCCTGCGTGCACCTTCATCTCCCGCTCACACCTAGACCTTCCCTTTTCCCCCCGCCTTGCTGATCACCTGTAGCAGCCCAAGGCCAAAACCAGGATGTTCCGAAGCAGATTCGAAGCATCAGTGAAGACCTCCCACCTTCCGAGAGGCGGAGAAACCAGGTCCACGAGAATCCACCCAGCATGCGATGCACATGTTCCTCCAGGGTCCGGTAGCTGTAGGTCTCCAGCACCCTGCTCTCCTCGGATGTCCACGATCTGAGCAAGGCCCTAACGGCAAGTCCCAACTTCTGCATATCTCACTTGTCCATGCGTATTCTGGGGCACCATGTTTTCCCATCAGCGTAAAGGAAAATCAGGTGTGGAGGGACGATTCCAGTCGGGCCTTACTTTGCATCCAACTACCAGAATGCAAATTGGGTTCACGCAGGCCTCCAGATGTGTTCTGCCATGAAGACTCCGCTCTGCTTTCACGCTGGCATGAAACTGATTTTTTCCCTCATGCTGAACTGTCACCCCCGCCCGCCACGACGCCCACCGCCAATGGGATCAGACGATTCTACCTTTCAGCATATGAATTATAATGAAAACCAATGACCGGAAAATCACAAACAGATGGACCTTGATTTCTAATATATGTTACCAGCAAGAGAGACTCCCACAATCAGCCTGGATTTGTAAAATTACTCCTTACATCACTCCTTCCTCTTGGACACCCTCTAGCCTTTTGGTCAAAATATTCACTTCAGAGCCTTTACACTTTATCTAGGTCTCTCATTTTCCTGCTCTATCTTTCTCATTCTATGCTTTCTTCCTTTATAGAGCTTTTCACTTTTTGACTTCCCTATAACTTTTCAAAATATTGACAGGTATAACTCCTATATAGTTTACAACATTTTACGTCTTTGTGCAGTATTTTAAAGCCCATTTAACCTATTAAACCTGTTTGTGCATCTTTGAACACTTGACCTGTACTTGTTCCCCATTTCCACTGTTTTTGGTCAGTCCTATCAACAGCTTCACTGCCCTTTTCCAAGCAGTTTCTAAAATGTTTACCTATCTTTCCCTTTTAAATGTTGATTGATCTGTTCTATGTTACTAATGTTTTGGTACTTTAATATAAAAATTTGCATTTATACAGCACCTTTATCCTGGACAATTGTCTCACAATGCTGAAAAGAGACATAAAGAGGGAAAAAATGGAGAATCTGAGGACAGACAACCAAAGGTTTACAGAAGCATATGTGTTTTAAGGGGAGTCTTAATGGAGAACAGGGAGGTGGAGAGGCAAACGGGTTTAGGAAAAGAATAAGGTGCCGAGGCAACTAAAACACAACTACCGCTGGTGGGACAAAGAGAGGGTGAACGCAGAAGAGGTGAGAGTTGGAGGAACAGAGAATTGTGGACAAGGGTGTGGTCTGTAGGGCTGTCGGAGATTATGGAGATAGGGAGGAGAAAAGTCATCAAAGCTTTAAGCACAAAGATAATAAGCAGAATTGTCAGAGATTTGTGCTAAGTGAGGTAATGGGTGGGAAAAAAAACGTTATACCCGCTGGCCACAATGGCAGCTTTTCACACTGTATCATCCAAATCCCGCCTTATTAACCACGCATTCCCGCGAAACAGGCCGTTTCACTGGCGGGCAGGCTCTCATTTGCCGGCCACGCCGTCACCTCGCTGCTTCCACACGCCGGGTGCCATAGTTAAAGTACAGCCGCACGTGCACCTCTCAGCGTTTCCAGCCCAGGAGTGCCGCACAGGAGACATGGCCCTGAAAGACAAAAAGACTGCAGCTCCCCTGATTCAGTGACTTGTCCCTGGAGCGCCTTTTGGATGCCATGGAGGCTGGCCGTGATGTCTTCTACCCCCACCCTGGTCGCTGGAGGTCCAGCAATCTCACCACTCTGGCTTGGTAGGCGATGGCAGTGGTGGTCAGTGCCAATGTTGCACAGAAGTTGTTGGCCATTCAATGCAGAAAGAGGATGAATGATCTCATCCATGCCACCAGAGTAAGGCAACCATCTCATCACTCTAAACTCATACATTCAAACCCATCACACTACTGGCATCTCAGTCACTGGGCAGAATCATCCCAGATTTGCACTAAGTGCGGTAGCGGGCGGGTAAAATGACATTTTACCCACCGGCCGCAATGGAGTATCATCCATATTCATGCCGTATCATCCCAAACCTGCCACATTGATTATGCATTCCCAGAAAACACGCCGTTTCCAGTGCGAGCGGGCTCTCAGTCACACGCCATGCCATCACCTCACCACTTCATCATGCCGGGCCACATATTTAAAGTCCAGCCATGCACACACCTCTCAGTGCTTCCAGCCCAGGACTGCTGCAAAGAAAGACACAGCCCCGAAAGGCAAAACGACTGCAGCTCTCAGTTTTAGTGACCCATCCCTCAAGCGCCTTTTGGATGCCTTGGAGGCTTGCCATGATGTCCCCACTCTGGCTGCAGGGGGGGCAGCAACATCACCAATCCAGCATGGGATGCAGTGGCAGCAGTGGTCAGTGCCAACCCCCTGCAAAGGAGGACAGCCACCCAATGCCGCTACAGGATGAATGGTCTTATCCGTTCCACCAAGGTAAGTCACTCTTCTCATCACTCTCACCTCACACTCACAAACCCTGCACACATCCACAGGGCCCTCACTCACTGCCAGTTCAAGGGACATCACCATTCACTCTCTCACATTCACTGTCATTGTCCTCATCCTGTCTATGGGACCACTCAACATCCATACATGCCAGGCATACTTATCATCTGGCCCGGCAGGTGTCCAGCTTACATTTTCTCTATCTCTATTCATGCAGGACAAGCTGGCACACAGCAAGAGGGAGAGGTCGCAGCCCAGTGGAGGAATGCCTGAAATCAAGGTCCTCACGGACTTTGAAAACAGAGCCATCCAGCTGGCTGGCAAGGGTCTGGACTGTTCCTGTGCTGACGGTGAGGTCAGCACTGCTCTACCAAGTGAGGATCCAGCAGTGCAACATCCATCAGACAACCATGCTGTGAGTGATGTGTCCTCTTTCACAGGCCACTGCCATGCACTAATTATCTCCCCTTGCTTTCGCAGGGACATCTGCTAAACAGCCGACAGAGTCCATGACCCAGGGCCTCCAATCAAGCTCCGAAGAAACCTCTGAAGAGGAATCTGAAGGCACCCTCCCTGAAGTCCCATCACAGCGCTCACCCACACCCTCCACCAGCGCAGAGACACACAGCTTTAGAGTAGCCTCTGGATCACAATCTGGTGTGCGTATCACATCTTCTGATCCATAACAGGCAGTGGCAGGGACTTCCCAGATGTCCGGCACTTGGAGGACTGCTGGATGTCAGAACATTGCTGTGTCTGAGTCAGATGATGAGCCTCTGGACTTGGTCATGTCACAGTTGCTGGAGCTGTAAAGACAGGCTCAGAAACATCAGGAAAGGATGCCTGCTGCACTCCTCAGATTGCAAGGCATGATGGAGGAGTCCGTCCACCTTTAGGCTGAGGTGATAGTGCCAGCATGTCAATGCTCCGACGTCAAAGCTGGTAGGATGGTGGCCGCCATGGAGACCTTGGTCGAGGATTTCGTTCCTGCACTGCTGCACGGGCTGAACTCCATCGCTGCACAAGATAAAGGCAGGTGTCTCACTCCAGGGCCTCTTCCCTGTGCTCTGTGCAGCCTTCAGATCAAAGTGACGGTCCAGACTCACACTCCCTGGACACGTTACAGATGCCTGCACCTCAATGGAGCTTGTCATTGCTGCCAGAATGTAGTGGGCAGGCACCACAGAGTTCTCTCATTCTCTCTGTGTGCACTCAGCACCTTTAAGGTGGGGATGGCCCCCATCTCTTCAGCATCTGTGACCAGTGATTCTCTGCTCCTGAAGGGCTCAGTGCTGAAGGAGGGCAAAGGATCAGGTGCTTCTAAAGTTTCATGGCTGTGTCTCTATGATGTGACCCTGATCACAGAGTGGAAGCAAACTGCCCTTAGCCAAAAGGGGTCAGACATTCTCAGAGGCTATGTGAAGATCTATGGAGTGTTCTCACTGCATGTTGTCATCATCCTCCTGCAACTGAGTGACTATTAGGGCCTCCACTGCATCTCCATGCCAGGAGCATTCTCACAGAGGTTATGTATGCTACCATAAGCCAGATTGGAGTCAAAAGTTTAAAGATGCAATGTGAGGATCTTATGGTGTCTTCTCACTGCTTGTCTTGCATAAGTCTAGCAGCTATGAGGGCCACCCGCGCATGCCTGCCTCGCCTGGCCAGTGCAAGAGCCTCATCATCGCCTTCGAGGAACTCCTCATCTTCATCACCATTGAGGTCCTCTTCACCAGAGGAGACCTCCAGCTCCAGCATCTCCTCCTCAGCCAGTTCCTCACCCCATTGCAGCATCAGGTTGTCAAGGACGCAGCAGGCAACAACAATGCGTGACACCCTCCCTGGACTATATTGCAGGGCTCTACCAGACCAGCCCAGGCACCAGAACCTCATTTTCAGCAACCCAATGGTTTGCTCCACCATGATATGAGTTGCAGCATAAGCCTCATTATACTGCTGCTCTGCTGCAGTTTGAGGCCACCGCACGGGTGTCATCAGCCACAGCCTCTGCGGGTAGCCCTTGTCCCTAAGGCACCATCCCTGCAGTCTCCATGGCCCCTTGAAGACGTCAGGGATCTGTGATGGAGGAGTCTTGTACAGTCCCTGGAAATCATGCGCAGACCTGCACGATGTGTTTGGGGTGGTCAGACACCGGCTGCACATTCAGCGAATGGAATCCTTTGCAGTTGACATAGTTGACCGCATGTTGCGATGGAGGTCTTAGCGCTACGTGAGTGCCGTCGATGGCACCCTGCACCTGTGGAAAACCCGAGACCTGGGCAAATCCAATGGCTCTTGCACCCTCACTCTCCTGGTCCTGGGCGAAATGCGCAAAGCTGTGTGCCCTCACAAAGATGGCATCCGTGACTTCATGGATGCATTTGTGTGTGGAGGCTTGTGATATCCCACAGAGGTCACCTGTGGAGCCCGGAAAGGAGCCACTGGCATAGAAATTGAGCACCGCTGTCACTTTCACGGCCACTGGCAGTGGGTGCTTTCCACGTCCACGTGGCGCCAAATCCTACAGTAGCTGGCAGATGTGACCGACCAGTTCCATAGATATGCGCAGTCTTTGGCAACACTGGTTCTTGGTCATCTGCAGGAATGTGTTATGATGTGGCAGATGATGTGTGCCTGGATCAAATCCACAAGAGAAACTTGGTTGCGCTATCATAATGGTTTTATAATTTGTATTTATTACGAGAAGATGTGTGCACTAAATTCAGAAGTAATGAGTCCACCAAGACCTTTAGAGATTTTAAAAACTAAATTAAAGTATCTATTAACAAAATAAAATATTTCAAGCATATGCATAAGGCTGCAATTACTTACTACTACAACAAATCGTAAAATCCCTAATTAACCTGACTGCCAGTTACACCCCCTTTAAGGCAACAGTGCAAAATAGATATTAGATTTAAAACAGAGCCAGCAAGTTAACACAGTACCCAGATGACAGTGGAATTCCAAATGGCTTTTCCCCAACTTCAGTTTCGTTATATAGCAGGCTTATGCACAAATGGCTGGAGGCTTCATTAAGGCTATTTCACACACTCCTGTTAGATCTTACATGGCATTCTCCCACATAGCCTTTCCTTCTCCTTTATACATGTTTCTGTCTTTAAAATATGTAAATTCTATTGTTCCATATGTCTTTGAGACTGTATCTTCCTCATAATATAAAACTTTCGTGTTGCCAATATTGTCATTAACCTTTGGGAAAAATAAACACTCTTGCCCTGCCTATCTGGCTAGTTGTAAACAGATTAAGATCCCTTCATTCATCTAAAAATGCAAATTCCCTTCACACCTTACATGCTAAGCCAGCATCCATGTTTACTCAATGGCATGTCAAGTACCTAGCTTCTTTTGATGATTTCAAGCTTGCAGTCTACTTGACTCCAAATGTAATTAAATCACATGGACAGATCCAACTATACTGAACCCCTATTTCACAACCTACTTCACAATAAACCAGAAAAATATTATGAAAATTATTATACTTTCATCACAAATGAAAGACTGCATCTACAGACCCTGGGTCTAGCTAGGTGCTGACCAATGACGGCTCGCTCCAGCAATCGGTAATCTTCAGCAGATTGTGTGGGAGCCCCAGCCGCACTTCTTCCGAAGGGTGCTGCTCCTCCGTCTGCACAGCCAGTCGCTTCAGTGGCTCTCTTCTCCATCGTCTTTGCTCTCTGTGTGCCACAAGGCATACAGCTAGTTCACCAGGCTCCACGAATCTGATGTACTCCTCCTGCAGGATGAAAGAGAGAGAGACATGTGGGTTAACATGGATGTACTAAGAACCTGTCTTGGTTAAGTCCGAAGGCCCCTTAATTCACCCCGGAGAGTATTGGCGACCGCTTGGATGGCCAAAGATTAGTGTGTTGCATGGCTGCCCGAAACCCCACCTTCCTCCTCCCTACTCCAACTGACCGAGGCAGCAGCTTTGCCCATTGGATTGCCTGCTGTGCTCTCAGCTCAGGCGCAGGCATTCTCCTAACCCACACTGCGAGGCTGCACTGTTAGCTTGAACCATGGGGGAGACTGGTGCAAACCGGGATGATGACATTGCAAGGGGCTGTGAGCACCTCCAGCAGTGACTGCTCCATGGCCAGCTCTAGCAAGGAGATTGTACAATGTGCCCAGTCATCTGTTCTGCAGTCCACTAAAATGCTCATTAGTTTGCAGTCTGTGCTCAAGGGGTGAAAAACTCTGGAGCACTTAGTGGCACTTTCATGCCTCTTTGTTGTTTGAGTGGGCAGATAAACTAGAGGTCCAACTCCAATCATCTCAATGTGGCTGCGCCTGAACTGTCTCAGTTTCAGTGGAATGGTCACTTTATACAAGTTGTCCCTAATATGCAGCCGCTTCCCTCACCTACCCCTACTCCTCACCCTGCACGTGCTTGTACGCTACCTTCAACCGCAGGACAGCCTTTGCCCCCCACCTGCAATGCGCCTCAAACTTGAAGGCCAACAGCTGCCCCTTGCAAGTACTCTGCAACGTGACTGAGCACTCACCTCCGAGTTCTTCTCAAAGTTCAGCCCGCCAAGTGCATGCCTTTTATATACTGTTGTGAAACACGTCAGTGTGAAATCACGCCAATGTGGGCGGACAATCCACCGGAGGGGATGAGTCTGGCAGGCCAGCCTTATAATAATATGCTGATGTATAACAATGAGGTTCCCAACATCCAATGGCGGGAAATGCGGCCCTCTCGCCATATTGTCCACTCACACCAACAAACATGCCCGAGCCAGCAGGCACAGAAGATTCCTCCCACTGTCAGCTCAAGGGACATCACCACTCACTCTCTCACACACACCCTCACATCTCCATCTGGCCTCATCTCCTCTGGAGACTGCCTCCTCAGCCTCACCATCTTGAGGCCACTTGTACGGATTAACTTGTGCCACCACACACACCCTGGGATACCCCCCCTCCCCAGTAGAGCCCTCGCCCTGCAGCCTCTTCCCTCGCCTGAGGCCAATTCTCCCCCTTCCCCAAACAAGTCCTAGCCCTGCAGCCATTGAAAAGCAACCGCCTGCCTTTTGGCTAGTCTGGTAGGCAGAGACCTGCCCGTGAGCCCCCTAAAAGTGATGTGGTGCTGCCTGCAAAGCCTGGCGCTGATGACTGCGGCTGCTGCCCGAAACAAGTTAGGCAAACAAACCTCCAAGTCCTAAGTGAAGAGCAGCTCACCAGGTGCACGTCGCTTATGTACAGTTGTGAAACAACGGCTCGGGTGATCCAGCGTGGGGGAATGATTCCGATGAGCTGGGCTTGTAATAATACGCAGATGTATTAAAATGAAGTTTCCGACATCCACTGACAGGAAACATGACCCGCCATTGATGGGCAGAGCGGACGATTGCAAACTGGTTTCACAATGTCGTGAAAACGATTTTTGGCCTTCTCACACATTGTCCCTTCACACTGCCAAACATGCCCACTGCCAACGGGCACAGAAAATTCTGCCTAAAACAAAAAACATTGCATTGCTCACTTGAGTAGCAAAAAAATCATTCAGTGGTTCTAGACACAATTGCTTCATTCTCTTACTTCAGCATTCATAGCAATTTACAATCAGAGTATATTAGTACATAGGGCACAAGTGAATGTAGGCATGCATTCTTCTCATTGAGGTATATCCTGAAAAAATTGAGTGCTTATATATCTGCACCATTTTTTCTTCATGTTTCCCTTTTTCTCTTGATTGGCTCTTGACTGAACATTTCTTTCTGTGATAAGCTGGAATCTAATTCTTGTATTTTGCCTTTTCAGTTTGATTTGCAGTTTTTTCATTATTGCTGTTATGTTTGTTACTAATACTTGCTGCTCAGCTAATTTTTAACTCTCCCCACATCTCTCTCTCTCTCTCTCTTTCACACATTTTAACCAGTAAGAATTTAAAATTCATCACAAAAGCCAACGTTTGTCAACAAATACAGGAGTGATGAACCACTTAAGGGCCATTCCCTCTCCAACATCTTGTGACAATGTCCACCCCTACATGAAGAACCCCCCACCGCCCCACTTGGTCTCTTGAACCAGGGCCTGTCTGACCGGCCCAGATGAGCCCACCCCACTCCCTTTACTCTGGGCCTCCTGTCTGCTCCTGGGCCAGGGCCCTACTGCAGTCCCAGTCATGTCACCACTACTGGTGGTGCTGCTGGGACTGAAGAGCTGCCAGCCTTCAGATTGAGCGGCAGCTCTTGGAAACAGGAAATTCTGCGTCAGGGGAGCAGAAGCCACAACTTCAGGCAGCTAATTGCCTGAGGACCATATAATCCGGTCATGGATTCCAGGGCCCGAGGGGACGGGCTCATTCCTGACTTTCCAGCGGAATGGGCAAAGCAACCATCTGCACCTTAAATCCCCACCAATGAGCTTCATATCATCTGCAAAACTTAAAATTATGCCCTGTGCACCCAAGATATGTATCATGAATATATAAATATGCATGTTTAAAACACAACTTTTATTCAGAACCTCCCTCCTAACCTCAATACTGTCACGGTCATTCAAAAAACTTGATATTTGTTTATGTAAGAATAATTGGGCGGAATCGTCCCAGATTTGCACTAAGTGCAGTAGCAGGTGGTAAAAGCGTTATTTTACCCATTGGCCACAATGGTGGCTTCGCAAGGCATATTGTCCCAAACCTGCCATGTTAATTATGCATTCCCATGAAACAAACCATTTCAATGGCGGGTAGGCTCTCATTCGCTCGCCACGCCATCACCTCACAGCTTCATCACGCTGGACGCCACCTTTAAAGTCCAGTTGTACACACAGCTCTCAGAGCTTCCAGCCCAGGGCTGCCTCACACAGACAGGATGGCCCCAAAAGACCAAAGACTGCAGCCCGCAGGTTTAGTGACACATACCTCGAGCGCCAGTTGGACGGCGTGGAGGCCCACCATGATGTCCCTTGCACCAGTCCGGCCACAGGAGGGGCAGCGGCATCACCAAGCCAGCATGGGAGGCGGTGGCAGAGGTGGTCAGCGCCAACACCCTGCAAAAGAGGACAGCCATCCAGTGCTGCTGCAGGATGAATGGTCTCATCCGCATCATTTCCGCCAGGGTAAGTCATTCTTCTCTTCACTCTCAACTCACAGACTCACAAACCCATCACACTTCCACAGGGATCTCACACCTCAAGGAACAACACCACTAACTCTCACACACACCCTCACATCTCCATCAGGCACATATCCTCTTGAGCTCACATCCTCATCCTGTCCATGGCTCCGCTCACCACACAAACATTTCATGTGTCCTGCTCACACTCTCTCCATCTGTTTCCATGCAGGAAAAGCCTGCTCACATCAGCAGGGAGGGGTCCCAGACTGGCGTGGAGTGGCCCACATTAGGCCCCTCAGGAGTGTGCCATCGAACTGACTGGTGAGGACATGAACCATGCCTGCGGTGACGGTGAGGTTGGCAGTGAACACCCACCTGAAGATCCTGCACCACATCATCCCTCTCTCACGCAACTGTGAGTGTTCTCTCTCCTGCTTTTGACTCTGCTGCCATGCACTAATTATCTCTACTCTGGTTCACAGGGAGCTCTGCCAAGCGACCGACACCCTCAGCCAGCCAGTCCCTCAGCTCCATCCACGTTCTACCCTCCAGCCAAGAGGACACCTCCTCCGTTAAAGAGATGGAATTAAACAGCCTGGAAGACTCATCACAGTGCTTATCCACACCCTCCACCAGTGCAGAGACACACACCTTGATGGGACCCAGATCTAGAGCAGATTTGGGTTCACAATCTGGTGGTCAATGCATAGACATGTGTACATAGCAGCAGGAGACATATGCGGGCGAACTCCCTGGCATTTGGAGGACTGTTGGGGTAGAGGCACCTGTGAGGTCTGAGTCAGTTGACAAACCACTGAATTCGGCCTTCCAACTCATTGTGGAGAGTCAGCAGAAGGCGGGGGAACATCACACACAGCTGTTGGAAGCCCTCAACGAGTGGCTCGCGAGTCGGAGGAGTACGCCTGCCTGCTCTCTAATGAAGTGGTGCCCACATGTGCGCTTATGGAGGCCTCCTTGGGAAGGATGACGGACACCATGGAGACCCTGGTCCAGCAGAACGTGGAGATGTGTGCAGACCTGCACTGCATTATGGGAGCCATGGATGAGTTCCTACTGTAGCAACGCGAGAGGGAAATGGGGCACCTCAACATCCCTCCAGGTGCACCTTCCCCCAAAGGAGTCAGGCCTGGCCCCCCGGGCACATGAAGGGATGAGTGCAGCTGGACACCCTTGGATCAACCAGTCAGTAATCTCAGAGGCTGTTCTCCCTCCAAGTCCCCTTTGCCTGTGACCCCCTCAACCTCATCTGCCATCACTGCAGAGGGAGCAGCCGGCCAATGAGTGATCCTGGAGGGAGAAGTGTATATGTGGCAGGGCCTTTTGGAGCCTCGTGCAAGGGCTCTCCCACACACGTGGATTCTTCCCATATCACACTCACCTCAATGTCCTGAACATTTTCAATGCTGTCTGCTGGGGTTCGCTTTCAGTTGTTCATCTGAGCTGACCTGCATCTCCACCCACCCACTGACCACACTCCCATGCAGCACCTGATTTCACCCACCACGACTGTTGTTTCACTTTTGACTTAGACATCATTGACTCCTCGGTCCTATCCCCTCCACCAGTCACCCATTTCCTTTCCCCCATCACAGTTGACACCCATGGCATCACCTCCCACCTTCCCTCCATGGCCTATCAGCCACAATCCTTTTCTTTTGGGGATGTCCAGGTGAATACGCACTTTCCCTTCCTTCCCGAAAATCTCACTACCATCCACATTAACGTCCCTGGCCTTCTCCTTCCCACCCCAACGGGTCTGTGTCTGTCTCCGAGTCCCCACCTACCACCCTCGCTGTCCCTTCTACCGATACCGTCGAGGCCTCACCCTCCCACTCCCTGCCTCACTTTGCCCTCAGTCTTTCTCACCATTCTGTAGTACCTCGCCCACCCTCAGTTTGCTCCCCAGGAGACAGTCATGGAATCATCAGAGCCCTCCCTTGCACATTCACCTGGACATTCCTCCCTCTCTGGAACCCTTCCCACCTTGAAACCCCTTCCCCCCTTGGAAACCCTTCCGCCTTTGGAAGCCCTTCCCCCTTTGGAGCCCCTTCCCCCCTTGGAACCCTTTCCCCCAGAACTCCCTCGCCAACTGGAGCCCCTTCGCCCCTGGAGTTCCTTCCCCCCACCCCAACCCCACCTGACTCCCCCCCCCCTCCGCACCTTAGTCCTTTCCCCTCAGACAGACTCCACTCCCCGCACCCCCCCGCCCCCCCACCCCCCCCCACCCCCCACCCCCACCCCCCCACCCCCGCTTAGTCCTTTGTTCCCTGGAGCTCCTTCGTCACCCTGCATTCTTTCCTCCCACCCCGGACAGGGAGGGACCCCTCTGTAAGCCTTTTGACTCTGTTACATCTATAGGGAAATGAGTCATTCCCAGCGCCGTACTTTCCCACTTGCTATTTTTCTCGAACAGTGTATCTATGTTCACTTGTCTTATTGTAGTCACTGGATGTATTTAACGGTGGTCATCGTATGCAACATTTTTTGAAAAATGGCTGCTTCACCTGTTTTGATGGCCTATGAATTTAAATTCTATCAGCTGCTATAAACAATGGCTTCTCAACATGGATTTCTTCTTAATAACTTCATTGGTGCAACAGGGTGAGAGAAGGTATCAAAATATGACATATCAATGAATAAATAGTCTTGCAGTCTATCGTACATGTTTCTGGAAGTTGTGTGCAAATGCGCATGGTGGAACATGCAGCCTGCTGTCTTGAGTCCTTCAGTTAACACTGTTTAGCCTAGATTGGGAGTTTTAAACATAGGGCAGAATTTTGCCCTTGGCGGGCGGGCTCGGTGGGAACGGGTGGGGGCAGTCAGGAAGCCGACTGCTGCCTGCAATCAGCACCAAACCACAATTTAATGCTGGGTGGGCCTTAATTGAAACCCGAACGGCTGCGCTGGGCACTGCCTGTGCAGGGAGTCAAGAGTGGGGGGGTGGGCAGGGGAATGTGTGCCGGCCGACGTGAACTTCATGCACGTGCACAAATGGGCGCTGCATAATCTCTCTGAGGCACGGAGCTGCCTCAGGGTGATGAAGAGATTTTTTTTTAATTTTAAAAATAAAAATGTAATAAATACTGTCCCCTCATGTGACTCTGTCACATGGGCAGGGACATGTTATTAATGAAATATTACAGTTTTCATTTTATTTTTATTTGCTTTTGGAAACCTCATCCCGCCTGTGAATGAGGTTTCCAAAAAATGCAAAGACCGCTTGGTCTTTCCACCTGCCCGCCAACCATTAGGTTGGACAGGCAGCGAAATTTTTACATTAATTGATAATTTAATGGCCTTTTCATTGTCCGAGCTATCATGCAACTGCGCGTTGACATTGGCACGCTCAGCCAACGCCAATGCATGTCATTTCACGTTCAAATGGGTCAGGTGCTTATCCACCCGCTGAGCAAAAGTTTCTGCCTATAATTACCAGTCTCTGACAGTTACAGGTATTTCAACTGCAGAAAGTGCCATTGTATGTGTAAGTTTCACTCATCTTCTGTTGAAGCATCCTTAAAATGATACAATTTAAGCTTATTTGATATCATCATGAGTAATGACTCTGGGCAGGATTTTACTGCCCCGTTTCGGCGGGGATGGGACCGTAAAATGCGGCGGGCCGTTATAAACCCCATTGACGACAGCGGGAACGTAAAATCCCGCTGCCATAAAATTCTGCTCTCTGTGTGTGCTCATCAAAAAGAGATAAGTTGGTGTTGGAACATTTCTGGGTAGTTAGTATTCAGCACTATTTGGTCAAGACTTGTGTCATAAAAATATAATAATTTTCAGAATATTATTGTGATTTATTGTCAAGGTAAGTTAATAGTGGGGTTTGGCTTAGTTTCTCTGTGTGCTGTGCGTGTGTGTGGGATTTAATTGAATTGGAGGCAGCTGGTCTGGAGCTTTTGAGTGATCAAAAGGGAAGCCAGGTTTGAAATGCTAAATATGTAAACACAGCTGAAGTTTTAGAATGTGAGGTCTGAGGAACATTTGCATTTTTAGATAAATTAGAGTAGTTTGAATGTCAAAGAGCTGGTAAGATGTTATACTTAGGCGTAAGAAGTTAAGCCAAACAGTGTGTTTATTTTTCCCAAAGGTTACTGGTAATATGAGTACTATGAAAGATTTATATTATGAGAAAAATAAAGTGCAAAGACATATTGGAACAATGGGATTTACATTAAAAAGTGAGAAACATGTATAAAGGAGATGAGGTTATGTAAAAGGGAGAAGGCATTCTAAAATCTAACACAAGTGTGAAAATCCTCCAGCCTCTGTGCATTGCTGTCTACAGGAACCAAAGCTAAGAGAATTCACGTTGATTATCATTGTCAATGGTATTGTGTGCCTTGCCTGGGTCTGTTGAAATCTATTTTGTTTTACTATTGCCTTAATGAAGGTGTAACTGGGAGCCACATTAATTAGAAGTTTTAGAAGTTATTATAGTAGTAATTTGTAGACCTATGTATGTTCTTAAAATCTTTTCCTCTATTAATAAATGTTTAATATAGTTTTGTAAAAACTTCTAAGTGTCGGTGGACTTATTACTACTGAATTCAAGGCATGCATCTTGAAATAAAATACAAAATTACAAACAGCTGTGGCAGCTGTTTCAAGTTTCCATCTGGGATTTGAGCAGCTCAGCATTCACCATCCATAACAATTGCCATAACAATTTCTTCTACTACATTTTAAAAACTACACACTACAACTAAATCACAGCCTCAAAGAAGAATCCTTTATTGTACTCCAATGTGAACTTTTCCATTTTTTCATTCCAATGGTCTACATTGAATCCATTGGGGCAGATTGCCAGGGCAAATGTAAAGCATGGTCAACTAATGACCCACACAGGTCTTTCACATAGAAATGTAAAATCTTTCCTGATAATCTTTAAGTTTAAACCCGTAAAACTATAAAAGGAATCAGAGGAATTCAATAAATCAATACATGATAACAGGAATAAAGGGAAATAACCTGAACATATCAAAATGTCAATTACAGCAATGTTTAGATCAGCATATAGGAATACTATATAAAGCTCCATATTATGCCCTAGTCACTCTGGAAATGTTTTAATATAGTGAATAAACAAAGAATAAATAAATCTTGGTGATGCATTGAGCAAATAGGCAACTATTTTCAGCCAATTTGCAATGATTGCTTGACATCACTTTTTGTCAAATACTGGGAAAGAATTTCTTCTCTGGGTTTTCGGTAATGAAATCATGAACACGTTTCCAAAGAATGGTTTTGCTACTCTGTAATATATTGCGCACAAAGGAAAGGTTTCCCTTAATTGAGATGTTTAAAATTATGAGCAGCCTAGATAGAGTAAATAGGGATGACCTATTTACCATAGTAAAAACCAGAGGGCATTGATTTATAGTAATTGCTAGAAGAATTAGAGAGGAGATGAGGAAACAGTTTTTCGCCCAGAGGGTGATACAAACTGGAACTCACTGCTTGGTAGAGGCAGATTTGAAAAGTTGGATGCCTACTTAAAGAGCTGTGACTTGCAGGGCTACCGACCGAGTGCAGGAAGGTGGGATGGATCTCTATTGAACACCATGGCTCATGGTGGGCTGAATGGCCTTTTTCTGTTTCATAGGCCAGGATTTCCCAGTCGGCGAGTGGGGGGGGGGCCCGCTAGCCAACACGGAATCCCGACGTCACCCTGCCCCATTTCAATTTTCAGGTAGGCGGGGGCTCAGCAGAATCAGCTGTGCACCCGCTGACCTGTCAATGGCCAACTGAGGCCATTGACAAGCTCATTAACATCATTAATGGACCTGCCCGTCCAACCTTAAGGTTGGCGGGCAGGCGGGAGCCCTGGCGGGTTTCTGAAAAAGCAGAAAACCTCAACCATGGGCGGGATGAAGTTTCATGTAGATTTTTAAAAATTTAATAAAACTGTAACTAAAAGTGATGGACATGTCCCAACTCATGTGACATGCACGAAAGAGCGCACTCTCAGCTTAGGGAAACCTCCCCTCCGCCTGCACAGGGAGCGCATAGCGATAGCATAGCATGGCATAGGCCAATTAAGGCCTGCCCACATAAAATGGCGGTACACCCCCGATTGGGGGGCTCCAATCGTAGGTGTGCCTCCACACACCCACTCCTGAACTTCCGTCCCGATGGGGGGAAAATTCTGCCCATAAATCTTCGAAGATATCTATGATTTCTATTTCTATTGTGGTTTGATATTGGGATCAATGTTAACTCTACCTGGCTGGTAATTAAAAGCAAAAGTGATTACTTAGCTGCTCAGATCCAGATCATTTGCAATATTAACCTCCAGGGATTTACAGGCAGACCAGGAACACATCTCAAACAGACCAGTTCTTCATAAATTTATGCAACTCAGGGATATATTACTTCATTTGGTCCCTGATGCAGTTTTAACTGGAAAGCCCAGCTGGTCTGAGACATAGGAAGACCTTCAGGTAAATCTAAAACTTGCCTCTGTGAGGCAAAGAGAAGTAAAGATGCTCCCTGATTAGACGCCCTCTACCCTGTGTTTGTGAGTCATCTCCCACTGCTGTGGCCTCCTGCTGTCACTGGCCGGCAGTAAAATCAACAAGCCAGGATGGCTCCCACCCAGCAACCTGTACCAAGATAAAATTCACCTCCATTCCTGCCTTTCTTCTAATGTAATTTTGTAGCCACATATGGGATGATAGCCTCAAGTGGGCTGATGATCTGCATCAAGTTCACTACGATGGCACTGCATGAAACAAGTTTTAAGTGAGTTTTAAAGTGATTCTTCCCACTTTTTGTTGAAAAGCTTTTTTACTTGGAAGTGGCACCCCATCCATTACCTTAGACAATCACTCCCTCCACCACCAACACACAGTGGCAGCAGTGTGTACCAACTACATTATGCACTGCAGCAACTCACCATGGCTCCTTCGACAGCATCTCCCAAACCCATGACCTCTATCCCCTAGAAGGAGAAGGGCAGCAGCTAGATGGGAACACCATCACCTGGAAGTTCCCCTCCAAGCCACACACCATCCTGACTTGGAAATATATCACCGTTCCTTCACTGTCGCTGGGTCAAAATCCTGGAACTCCCTACCTAAGATCACTGTGGGTGTACCTACACCACAAGGGCTGCAGCAGTTCAAGAAGGGGGCTCACCACCACCTTCTCAAGAGCAATTAGGGGTTGGTAATAAGTGCTGGCCGAGCCATCGACACCCACCTCCTGTGAAAAAATTTAAAAATGCAGGTGACTTCCTGTAAGCTTCACTCCACTTTGAAACTCACCATGTCAAGAGCTGCTGGCACAGATCTACACCTAACTTCTCATAGCACTAGATTAACATTTCCTACATTATTGCTAATTCAAGAGGTATGTCTGGTTAGCTTGGCAAAAGACGTTGGCCATTATGTTTTAGAATTAATGGTATTTGGCCAATATAAACTAAAAATAACGCTGAAACAAGACTTCCTTCAAAGAAAAAGTTTGACACAGTTTGGGGAACAATTAATTTGTGAGAAATCCACCTTAGGTCCAGAATTTCACCACCAGAGGCAGCCCAACGGGTGGGCAAAGTGAGACACTACAGACTTATTCATGCAGACAAGGAAACGAGGCATCAATGTTGTTTTTCAGCAGACAGATGTGCAGAGCTGCCTTAATTACACAAGAATTTGTAACTGCCAAAATCGGATAATGGCCAGTGAAATGGGTGGGATCTTTTTGATCCGCCGTCAACTCATAACTTTCTGCACATAACATTCATTAATTAATGTTAGAAGAATTCCAGGAGAAAGTGCCTGAATGTAGTACATCTCTTTCGTTGATTCTTTGAGTAATGCAATTACTCGGGCTCTTTCAAACATGGGGCGGAATTTTCTGTGCCCACTGGCAGTGGGCATGATAGGTGTTGTGCACGGACAATATGGCGCAATCGGTTTCATGACAGCGGGAAGGCAGGTCGCGATTGTCCACTCAGCCCGCCATTGATGGGCTATGTTTCCTGCCAACGGTCATTGGGGAGCTCATTGTAATGCGTCAGCATCTCATTAAAAGGCCATCCCACCAGGGTCTTGGATCCCCACTGGATCGCCCGTCCACGTCGGTGGGAAAGCACATCGACGTGTTTCACAACAGCACACAGGCGACGTGCACTTGGCGGCCTTCACTTTGGGGGAACTGGATGTGAGTGAACAGCATCGTTTTCCACTGTTCGCCAGGGTCGTCTGTTGCTTTGGAGGCTTCAGGGTTGCGGGGGGGATCAGGGTGAAGTGCCACCTTGTTGTCGGGGGGCTTCATCCGGGGAAAACTGCTGTCCAGCCTTGGAGGCGACTGTTGTCAGGAGGGGTGGTGTGTCTGGGGATGACTTCTGCCTACCTCAGAGGTGGCTGTTGCACTCTTGTTGGGAGGTGGGGGTATCTGGGGGAAACTGCTGCCCAGCCTCAGAGGCAACCTTTGTCGGGGGAGGGGGAGCATCTGCTGCCCTGGAGTTGGATCCTGCGCACAAGAAATCGAGGTTGGGTGCAGGATAGGCGAGGGAAGTGGCAAGTGTGACATGACCAAGTCCAGAGGCTCATCATCTGACTTAGACTCAGCAACATTTTGGCCTCCAGCAGTCCTCTGAATGCCAGTCACCTAGGAAGTCCCTGGCTCTGCCTGCTGTAGATCAGACAGTGCGATGTGCTCACCAGATTGTGATCCAGAGGCTACTCTAAAGCTAGGTCCCACCAAGGTGTGTATCTCTGCACTGGTGGAGGGTGTGGGTGACACTGTGACGGGACTTCAGAGAGGGTGCCTTCAGATTCCTCTTCAGAGGTTTCTTTGGGGCTTAATTGGAGGCCCTGGGTCATGGACTCCATCGGCTGTTTGGCAGATGTGGCTGCAAAAGCAAGGGGAGATAATCAGTGCATGGCAGTTGCCTGTGAAAGAGGACACATCACTCACAGCATGGTTGTCTGATGGATGTTGCACTGCTGAATCCTCACTTGGTAGAGCAGCGCCGACCTCACCATCAGCAAAGGACCGGTCCAGATCCTCATCAGCCAGCTGGGTGGCTCTGTTTTCAAAGTCCGTGAGGACCTTGATTTCGGGAATTCTGCCACAGATCTGTGACATTTCCCTCCTCTTGTGTGCCAGCTTGTCGTGCATGGATAGAGATGGAGAAAGAGTAAGCAAGACGCCTGCCAGGCCAGATGATAAGTGTGCCTGCCCTGTGTGGGTGGTGAGTGGTCCCATAGATGGGATGAGGACAATGACAGTGAGTGTGAGAGAGTGAAGTGATGTCCCTTGAACCAGCAGTAAGTAAAGGCCCTGTGGATGAGTGATGGGTTTGTGAGTGTATGAGTTGAGAGTGATGAGAAGAGTGACTTACCCTGGCGGAACAAAGATCATTCATCCTCTTGCGGCACTGGGTGGCTGTCCTCTTCTGAAGGGTGTTGGCGCTGACCACCACTGCCACTGCCTCCCAAGCTGGATTGGTCACATTGTCACCCATACTGCCGCCAGAGCAGGGGTACAGGACATCCCTGGTGGGCCTCCACAACAACCAGCAGTCGCTCGAGGGGCCCATTGTTGAAGTGGGGGGCTGCGGTCTTTTTCCCTTTGCTGGCCATGTCTCCCGGGCAGCAGTGGTGAGCTGGAAGCAATGAGTACTGTGCTTGCGGCTGGACACGAAACATGGCGCCCGGCATGATGCGGTGGTGGGGTGATGGCCAGCGGGTGAATGAGAGCCCGGCCACCATGGAAATGGCGTGTTTCCTGGGAGTGCATAAATAATGAAATGGGTTTGGGATGATGTGGCGTGAAAACCCGCCATCGCAGCTGGCAGGTAAAACCACCGCTACCTCCGTGCAAATCTGGGAAAATTCCGTCCATCTTCTGTTATCAAATAAAACTGGAAAAAAAGGTCATGGTGGAAAACCACTCACTCTCCACAGGAAGATTAAGTTGCTACGGTAACATGTTGGCTTGGCTAAGGCATGTAAAACTGTGCTTCACCTATGAAAAAGGTCACCAGACACCAGTGTTATCCACTCTGCTTATTCTCCAACAGCGAAATACAAAGAAGAAACACATGCAACATTGTATAAATTTGAAATTTGGCTAGTTCCAGTGTAAGAGATGAAAAGCTACCATATTGTCAACAATGTGTCTATTATTTATTCATTGTTTAAGGTTTTGCCACAAAATATACTCAGTTAGTTAGTCAGGATCTTGGATCATATACAATTTGCTGAGATCTATAGCTGTATGAGTTGAGAGTACAGGTCACAACAGGAGCAGCCCCAGGTATTTAAACAGGAACGCAGCACAGCAGCTGCAGAGAGCGGTGGAAGGCATAGAAGGGGGAAAAATTGTAAAATGGCAACAAAGCACAAGGAGGGGCAGCAAGGTAAGTTTACGCTTAAACATTTAACTTAACCCACCTAGTAATTAAATTAGGTCAAGTAGTTATTTTAATAACTTAAATAAATATTGGTGAAAAAAGAGGCATTTTGTCAAAGCTTTTCATCTTGCACTCATCAGGACAATTTGCAAGAATACAGTGTGAGGAAAACAACTAATTCCCTGACATTGATATTTTCTTCCGAACTGACCTGATGAATGTAAGTCAAAAAGCTTCAATAAAATGTTTCTTTTTCAGCAATACAGTAAAGTCCCGCCTTTCGTGTCATCCTTGTTTGCTATGTACTTTGTAGACTGCATCGTCCATCGCGTGAGCAATGTTCGCTTATCTGTGCTTGAAATGTCCTAATCTCTGCGCTGATTCTTTGATAGGTACACCTTTTGAGCACAGCTCGAGTGTGGGATTGGTTCATTTACCAAGAGAGAGTAGGAATAGACTTAATATTTCCGTGGTGTGTCTTTTCTGAGAGAGTAGCAAGGCTCTGGAATATAATACAGGGTGGTGAGATAGGTGCTGAGTCTCCGAATACTTTCAGAGGGAACTGGGCTAGTTCCTGCCGAGGACAGAAATCACATAAAACAGAATGTAAGTGTCTTTATAAATCTTTGTAATCCTTATTTCGGATGAGCACTTTGGCTGGTTTCAGTGACCCGAGTGGGGGATCGGAGAGGAATTCTCCTGGATATATTTTCTCCCTTGATGGCCCTCGGTTTTTCTCTTTTTCACAGACCGTGATTTTTAAATGGGCTGGGAATAAAACTGCCATTGCTGGAAATCGGAAACAAAAAGCAAAAATATGGAGCATGCACAGCAGGTCTAACTGCTTCAGTAAAGAGAAACACAGGTCATTGTAGAGTACTGTAACTGCCCAAACACATGCTGCCCTCGCATAGCTGGGACCTACCCAACTGAGTCCCATTCAAAATAATGCTCCTCCTTCGCGATTTCACCATAACCATAACCCCCACGAACGCTGGGACTTTACTGTAGACAAGGTCTGTACTACCAAACAACATCTTAAATAAGCTAAGTTGATTAAATATATGAATTAGTTAAATATTTGTTTATGGTCCACTTCAGGAACAAGTCTTAATTTTATTTCTGGTAAATTTAGATAGTGAATAATGAATAGAGGCATGACAGGCACTCCAGTTCTGATGAATGTCCATCCTTTGCCATGTGGGAACTCCAGAACACTTCTTTAGTCCTAGACAAACACATGTGCAAGAAGCGCCAGCAGTTGGACGAGCTCAAACTCTGGGTTTTGGAGCTTCAGTGGCAGCTGGCATCACTGGAGTGCATCCACAAGGCTGAGAGCTATGTGGATAGTATGTTTCAGGAGGTGGACACACCACATCTTAAGAGTGTGCAAGCAGAGAGGGAATGGGTGACTGTCAGACAGACAAGGAGGGCCAGCCATATAGTGCAGGAGCCCCTGAGTACATCTTGTTCTCTATGAACATAGGGACAGGAGAGAGTTATTTATTCTGCCATTAAATAAGATCATGTCTCATCTGCAACCTAATTTCATAAACCAACCTTTCTCTCATAGTCCTTAATACCTTTGGTTAACAAAGATCAATCAATCCTAGTTTTAAAATAAACACTTGACCTAGCATCAATTGGCATGTGCAGAAGAGAGTTCCAAATTTCTACCATCCTTTGTGCATAGAATTCTGTCCTAATTTCACTCTTGAATGACCTGGCTCTAATTTTTCAACTATGGCCCCAGTCCTAGACTCACCAATCAGTGGAAATGGTTTCGCCAGATCTGCTTGACCAGCTCCCCTTAATATCTTGAAAACTTTGATCAAATCACCCCTTCAACTTTTAAATACCAGGGAATACACCCCTGGTTTGTGCAATCTCTGATCGTAATTTGACCCTTGGAGTCCAGATATCATTCTGATAAATCTACACTGCACACACTCCAAGGTCAATATTTCCTGCTCGTAGCACACTAAGTGTGGCCTAATCAGGGCTTTGTATAGCTGAAGTACAACTTCTACCCCCTTATATTCCAGTCCTCGATATATAAAGGCCAGTAGTCCATTAGCCTTTTTTGATTGTTTTCTGTGCCTGTTAATGGCATTTTGATGATTTATGTACCTGGGCCCCAAACTCTCTTTGGCCCTCCACTTTTTAGTGCTTGTTACCATTTTGAAAATACCCTGTTTTATCCTTTTAAAAAAATGAATGATCTCACATTTTCCGGCATTGAAAACCATTTGCTACAATTTTGCCCATTCACTTAAACTGTCAATGGGCGGAAATTTCCATGCCTGCTGGCGTCGGGCATGTTTGGCAGCATGAGTGGACAATATGGCGAGAAGGTCAAAAATCAGTTTCATGACATCATGAAACAGTTTGCAATCGTCCACTTTGCCCATCAATGGCTGGCTGTGTTTCCCGCTATCGGGCATTGGGAACCACATTGTAATACACCTACATATCATTATAAGCCCATCTCACTGGAATCACCCACCTCACGCTGAATCATCTGAGCACATTGGCATGATTACATGCTGAGGTGTTTCAAAAAAGCATATGTAAAGCGTGCACTTGGTGGGCTGCACTTTGAGGGGAACTCAGAGGTGAGTGCGCAGTAACGTTGCGCAACACCCACGAGGGCCACCTGTTGGGCTTCAAGGTTCAGGCATCATGCATCCAGGCGAGGGCACAGGCAAGTCACTTTTTCCCAGCTGGCTGACAGTGTGGTGCCAGGGCAATCAGTGTGGTGCCAGGGCAATGGCTGCCCTGCGGCTGATGCAACTTGGGGGCAGAGTAAGGGCTTCACTGTGATTGATGGTAGTGCACAAGCATGTGCAGGGTTGGGGTGTGGGGAGTGGCCATACATTAGGGAAACTTTGCATAAAGTGACCATTCCTCTGCAGCTGAGGCAACTCAGGCGCAGCCACATTGACGTGCTTGGATTCAGGCCTCGAGCCTGAATCTGCCCACTCAAGCAACACAGAGGCACGAAGGTGACACCAAGTGCTCCAGGGCCTTTCATCCCTCAGGCACAGACTGCAAACTAATGAGCATTTTAGTGGACTGCAGAACAGTTGGATGACTGGGCTCATTGTACAATCTCCTTGCTAAAGCTGGCCATGGAGCAGTCACTGCTGGAGGTGCTCACAGCCCCTTGCAATGTCATCATCCCAGTTTGGACCAGTCTCCCCCATAGTTCAAGCTAACACCGCAACTTTGAAGTGTGGGTTAGGAGATGGGTGTAGTGTATTGTAGCTGGACTAGTAATCCAGAGACCCAGGGTAGTTTTTTGGGGACCGGGTTCCAATCTTGCCATGGCAGATGGTGGAATTTGAATTCAATAAAAATCTGGAAGTAAAGTCTAATGATGGCCATAAAATCATTATTGATTGTTGTAAAAACCCATCTGGTTCACTAATGTCCTTCAAGAATGGAAATCTGGCCCACATGTGATTCCAGACCCACAGCAATGTGGTTGACTCTTAAATGCCCTCTGGGCTGGCGTTTTGCAACAAACCACTATAAAGTCACAAAAATGGAATGAAACCGAAAGGACCATCCGGCATTGACCTAGGCACCGGAAATGACAACGGCAATCTCAGCCCAGTCAACCCTGCAAACATCCTTACTAACATCTGGGGCTAGTGCCAAAATTGGGAGAGCTGTCATGCAACAACATGACATAGTCATGCTCATGGAATCATACTTTACAGATAATTTCTAAGACACTGCCATCACCATCCCTAGGGTAGTATTGTCCCACCAGCAGGACAGACCCAGCAGAGGTGGCAGCACTGTGGTATACAGTCAGGAGGGAGTTGCCCTGGGAGCCCTTAACATCGACTCTGGATCCCATGAAGTCTCATGGCATCAGGACAAACATGAGCAGGGAAACCTCCTGCTGTTTACCATGTACCGCCCTCCCTCAGCTGATGAATCATTTCTCCTCCATGTTGAACACTACTTGGAAGAAGCACTGAGGGTGGCAAGGGCACAGAATGTACTCTGGGTGGGGGACTTCAAAGTCCATCAGCAACAGTGGCTCTTTAACACAACTACCGACCGAGCTGGCCAAGTCCTAAATGACATAGCTGCTAAACTGGGTCTGCAGCAGGTGGTGAGGGAACCAACAAGAGGAAAAAACATACTTGACCTCATCCTCACCCACCTGCCTGCCGCAGGTGTATCTGTCCATGTCAGTATTGGTAGGAGACCACTGCATAGTCGTTGTGGAGACGAAGCACCACCATCACATTGAGAATACCCTCCATCATGTTGTGTGGCACTACCACCGTGCTAAATGCCATAGATTTTGAATAGATCGAACCAACTCAAGACCAAGCATCCATGAGGCGAAGTGGGCCATCAGTAGCAGCAGAATTGTATACATCCACAACCTGTAACCTCATGGCCCAGCATATCCCCCACTTTACCATTACCATCAAACCAGCAAGTGATAGACAGGGCAAAATGATCCCACAACCAACAGATCAGATCTAAGCTCTGTAGTCCTGCCATACCTAGTCGTGAATGGTGGTGGACAATTAAACAACTCACTGGAGGATGAGGCTCCACAAATATCCCCATCCTCAATGGTGGAGGAGCCCAGCACATCAGTGCAAAAGACAAGGCTGAAGAGTTTGCTACAATCTTCAGCCAGAAGTGCCAAGTGGATGATTCATCTTGGCCTCCTCCGGGGGTCCCCAGCATCACAGATGCCAGTCTTCAGCCAATTCAATTTACTCCACATGATATCAAGAAACGACTGAAGGCACTGAATACTGCAAAGGCTATGGGCCCTAACAATATTCCGGCAATAGTACTGAAGACTTGTGCTCCAGAACTTGCCACACCTCTAGCCAAGCTGTTCCAGTATAGCTACAACACTGGCATCTACCCAGCAATGTGGAAAATTGCCCAGGTATGTCCTGTACACAAAAAGCAGGACAGATCCAACCCAGCCATTACCGCCCTATCAGTCTACTCTCAATCATCAGTAAAGTAATGGAAGGCATCATCAATAGTGCTATCAAGCGGCACTTGCTTAGCAATAACCTGCTCACTGATGCCCTGTTTTGGTTCCACTAGGACCACTCAGCTCCTGACCTCATTACAGCCTTGGTTCAAATGTGGACAAAAAAGATGAAATGCCGAGGTGAGGTGAGAGCGACTACCCTGGACACTAAGGCTGCATTTGGCTGAGTGTGGCATCAAGGAGCCCTAGCAAAACTGGAGTCAATGGGAATCAGGGGGAAAGCTCTCTGCTGGCTGGAGTCATATCTAGCACAAAGGAAGATGGTTGTGGTTGTTGGAGGTCAGTCATCTCAGCTCCAGGACATCACTGCAGGATTTCCTCAGGGTAGTGTCCTCGGCCCAACCATCTTCAGCTGCTTCATCAATGACCTTCCTTCCATCATAAGGTCAGAAGTGGGGATGTTTGCTGATGATTGCACAATGTTCAACACCATTCGTGACTCCTTAAATACTGAAGCAGTCCACGTCCAAATGCAGCAAGACCTGGATAATATCCAGGCTTGGACTGACAAGCGGCAAGTAACATTCGCGCCACACAAGTGTCAGACAATGACTATCTCCAATAAGAAAGAATCTAACCATTGCTTTTGATGTTCAATGGCATTACAATCACTGAATTCCCCGCTATCAACATCCTGAGGCTACCATTGACCAGGAACTGAACTGGACTAGCCCATATAAATACTGTGACTATAAGAGCAAGAACACCCATGCCAACCCACACATCTCTCTCTTTCATCCTGTAGGAGGAGTACATCAGTATCATGGAGCCTGGTGACCTAGCTGTGTGCCTCCTGGTGTACAGAGAGTGGAGACAAAGGAGAAGAGAGTGATGGAGGTGCCTGACTGCGCAGAGGGAGGAGCAGCACCTTCTGGAATTAGGGGCAGCTGGGGCTCCCGCACATGCTGCTGAAGAGCCACAGCGAGCCATCGCTGGTCGGCACCTGTCTATAGACAGCACCTTTCATTCCTGCAGATGACCAAGAACCAGTATCACCAAAGACTGCGCATGTCTAGGGAACTGGTCGTTCACATTTGCCAGCTGCTGCAGGATTTGGTGCCATGGGAACATGGAGGGCACCCACTGCCAGTGGCCGTGAAAGTGACCGTAGCACTAAATTTCTATGCCAGTGGCTCCTTTCAGGGCTCCACAGGTGACCTCTGTGGAATATAACAAGCCTCCACCCACAAATGCATCCATGAGGTCATGGACACCACCTTTGTGAAGGCACACAACTTTGTGCATTTTGCCCGGGATCAGAGAAGCCAGGGTGCAAAAGTGCTGGGACTTGCCCAGATCTCAGGTTCCCCATCTGCCATCGACTGCACTCACATGGCGCTCAGATCTCCGTGGTAACAAGTGATCAACTATGTCAACAGCAAAGGCTTCCACTCGCTGAATGTTCAGCTGGTGTGCGACCACCACAAACACATTCTGCAGGTCTGCGCACGGTTTCCAGGAGGAGTCCATGACTCCTACATTCTCAGTCAGTCTCAAATCCCTGACATCTTCCAGGGTCCACAGAAGCTGTGGGGATGGCTCCTCGGGGACAAGGGCTACCAGCAGAGGACGTGGCTGATGACACCCGTGCGGTGGCCTCAGACTGCAGCAGAGCAAAAGTATAACGAGGTTCATGCTGCAACTCGCAACTTGGTTGAGCAAACCATCATGATGCTGAAAATGAGGTTCTGGTGTCTGGATCAGCTTGCTGGAGCCCTGAAATACAGTCCACAGAGGCTGTCATGCGTTGTAATCGCCTGCTGCGTCCTTTACAACCTGGTGCTGCAACGAAGTGAGGAGCTGGCTGAGGAGGAGATGGAGGAGCTGGAGGTCTCCTCTGATGAGGAGGATGTTGATGGGGATGAGTGTGAGGAGGTCCTCGAAGGCGATGATGCCGTCGATGAGGCCCTCATACTGGCCAGATGAGACAGGCGCACTCAGGCGGCCCTCATAGCTGCTCGATTTGTGTAGAATGATGATGGCATGAAGTGAGAAGACACCATAAGATCCTTACATCGCACTTATGAACGTTTGACTCCAATCTGACTGATGGCAGCGCACATACCCTCTGTGATAATGCTCCTGTCATGGAGATGCAGCAGAGGCCCTAACAGTCACTCAATTGCAGGAGGATGGCCAGAACATGCAGTGAGGACACTCCATAGATCTTCACATAACCTCTGAGAATGGCTGACTCCTGTCTGGCTGAGGGCAGCTCGCTTGCACTCTGTGATCAGGGTCATATAATAGAAACGCAGCCATGAAACTTTAAATGCACCTGATCCATTGTCTGCCTTCAGCACCTGATCCCTTCAGGAGCACAGCGTCATCGATCACAGATGCTGAAGGGATGGGAGCCAGCCCCACCTTAAAGGTGCTGAGAGCACACAGAGAGAATGACGGAACTCTGTGACCGCCTGCCCACAACATTCTGGCAGCAATGACAAGCACCGTCGAGGTGCAGGCATCAGTAATGTGTCCAGGGAGTGTGAGCCCGGACCATCACTTTGACCTGAAGGCTGCGCAGAGCACAGGGAAGAGGCCCTGGACTGAGACACCTGCCTTTATCTTGTGCAGGAAGGCTTCACATCTGAGTGACAAGAACACTGTTCATCAGAACAAGGGGCCACAGGCAGGGAGACACTCTTGGGAGTTTATTGACAATAGTGAACAGTATGTACAAGTGATTAACACCCATGCCCAGGCTGTGCAACTGGTGTCAGCTGTGGCTCAGTTCATAGCACCCTCGCCTTTGAATCAGAGGGTTGTGGGTTCATGTCCCACTCCCGGAAACCAAGAACTGTGAATGTACTCGAAAGAGTTACAATCTGTGACTGTTGATAACTCGAAAGAGTTACATCTTCTTCACGAGGTGTCAGCTGTGGCTCAGTTCATAGCACCCTCGCCTTTGAATCAGAGGGTTGTGGGTTCATGTCCCACTCCCGGAAACCAAGAACTGTGAATGTACTCGAAAGAGTTACAATCTGTGACTGTTGATAACTCGAAAGAGTTACTTTTCTTCTGTTGCTGTTTTGTTTGCACTTCAGTCCCACGCTCCTGATCTACGAACACCCGGTGCGGAAGGGGGTCGGGAAGGAGGAGGACCTCCTTGTGAACCTGCTTCTGGGCCTGGCCAAGTTGGCCATCAACAGGTCCAGGCACCTGGCGATCGAGGGGGGAGTCCCGCCCGATTGTTTGTCCCTCTTCCGCGGCTACGTTCGCGGCCGGGTGTCCCTGGAGAGGGAGCACGCAGTGTCTGCCGGCACCATCGAGGCCTTCCGTGCCCGGTAGGCACCGCGGGGACTGGGGTGTTTTGTTGACCCCTTTAACCACATTTTGGTTTAATGTTTATAAGTTTCCTTTAAACTTTGTCCTTGGTTTTACAGCTTACCTGAATTAGGGGCTGTGCCTGATTTCTCCCTTGTTATTGTTAATTTAGTTAATTTTTTTGATTCAAAAAGAGTTACATCTTCTTCACGAGGTGTCAGCTGTGGCTCAGCTCATAGCACCCTCGCCTTTGAATCAGAAGGTTGTGGGTTCATGTCCCACTCCCAGAAACCAAGAACTTTGAATGTACTCGAAAGAGTTACATGCGATCTGTTGATAACTCGAAAGAGTTACATCTTCTTCACTTTGCCGACCCTACTGCTACAGCCTGGTACTCCCCCGACATCCACAGCGGAGGTGGTGGCAGCCTGCTGATTGGTACACCCTATCGGTGAAGAACTTGGGGGGCGTCCTCTGGAGGGCCAAGACTTGGAGGGCCCTGGCCTGCTTTCAGGGTCCTGCTGTGTGGCAGTGGCACCCTCCTTGTGAAGGTGGAGCTGCTGGGTTCACGGAAAGAGGGGATTCGGATGGGCCGGACACCCCCGGAGTCACATGAGTGGATCCTCCTCCCTATGGATGCCCAAGGGCCCCTGGCTGACTCCTTAAGGCAAAGAGGTAGCTTTAGTGAGATCAAGCTGCCCCTCACCGCTCTCGCATACAAACTGTTGGAGGCCAACTATGGCATCAGCGATGGATTTCAGCCCACGCAGCAGTGCAGGACTGATGTCCTGGACCAAGATCTCCATGGAAGCCGCCATCCTACCAGTGTTGACCTTGTTGCATTGGCATGCCGGCACTAACACCTCAGACTAAAGGCGGACAGATTCCTCCATCATGCCTTGCAATCTGAAGAGTGCAGCGGACATTCCTACCTGATGTCCCTGTGCTTGCCTTTGCAGCTCCAGCAGCTGAGACATCACCGAGTCCAGGTGCTCATAATCTGACCTGGACTCAGCAGGTTTCTGGCCTCCAGCAGTCGTCTGAGTACCGGACACCTCGGAAGTCCCTGCCTCCACCTGCTCTGGATTGGACAGTGCAATGTGATCACCAGATTGTGATCCCGGGGCTATTCTAAAGCTAGGTCCCACTGAGGTGTGTGTGTCTGTGCTGGTGGAAGGTGTGGGTGAGCGCTGTGACGGGTCTTCAGAGAGGGTGCTTTCAGATTCCTCTTCAGAGGCTTTTTCGAGGCTTGATTGGAGGCCCTGGGTCATGGACCCTGTTGGCTGTTTGTCAGATGTGCCTGTGAAAGCAAGGGGAGATAATTAGTGCATGGCAGTGGCCTGTGAAAGAGGACACATCACTCATGGCATGGCTGTCTGATGGAAGTTGCACTGCTGGATCCTCACTTGGTAGAGCAGCGCCGACCTCACCGTCAGCACAGGAACAGTCCAAATTCTCACCGGCCAGCTGGATGGCTCTGTTTTCAAAGTCTGTGAGGACCTTGATTTCATACATTCCTCCACCAGTCTGCGACCTCTCCCTCTTGTTGTGTTTCAGCTTGTCCTGCATGAATACAGATGTAGAGAGCGTAAGCAGGACACCTGCCAGGCCAGATGATAAGTATGCCTGGCATGTGTGGGTGGTGAGTGATTCCGTGGACAGCATGAGGCAATGAAGGTGAGTGTGAGAGAGTGAATGGTGATCTCCCTTGAACTGGCAGCGGTGAGGGCCCTGTGGATGTCTGATGGGTTTGTGAGTGTGTGAGTTGAAAATGATGAGAAGAGTGACTTACCCCAGCAACACAAAGGAGATCGTTCATCCTTTTTGGCACTGGGTGGCTGTCCTCTTTTGCAGGGTGTTGGTGCTGACCACTGCTGCCACCACCTCCCAAGCCGGATTAATGATTTTGATTCCCCTTTTGTGGCCAGAGCAGGGGCAGAGGACATCATGGCTGGCCCCCACTGTGTCCAAAAGGCACTCAAGGAATGTATCATTAAAGTGGGGGCTGCAGTCTTCTTGACCTTCAGGACCATATGTCCTTTACAGCAGTCCTGGGCTGGAAGCACTGAGGCATGTGTGCACGGCTGCACTTTAAATATGCCGCCTGGTGTGACGAAGCAGCGAGGTGATGGCGTGGCGGGTGAGTGATAGCCCACACGCCATCGAAACAGAGTGTTTCCTGGGAACGCATGTATAATAAGGTGGGATTGGGACGATAACGCCGTTTTGGCCGGTGGTAAGATGTTCTTTTTCCCGCCTGCTACTGTACTTAGTGCAAATCTGGGACAATTCCACTCAATATCTCTTTGTAATCTCTAACAGGTATGCAGTTTCCACTACTGGTGAGAGCAATGCCTTCTCTGGGGAATACAACCAGAGCCAAGTTCATGGTAGCATGGGTGGCTCAATTTTATGGGATTGGGTGGGGAGGGGAGGAAGCTCAGGAAAGCAGTAGTGACAGTGAATTAAATAGGTAGGGGAACAGACAGGGATTTCGCAGTCGCATGATTCCAGGTGGCAGGTTCAAAGGTGTTACTGAGAGACTGCAGAGCATTCAGATGGGGGAGGATGAACAGCCAAAGATCATCATCCATATTGGTAGCAATGGCATAGGTAGAAAGAGCGATGAGTTCCTGCAGGCAGGCTTTAGGGAGCTAGCAAAAGAGTAATAAACAGGACCTCTAAGTAGCAATCTTCAAGTTACTGCTAATGCCACATGTAGTACAAAGGTAGAAGGATAATGCAGGTGTATGCAAGGCTGGAGAGATGGTGCAGGATGGAGGGCTTTTGATTCCTGGGGCTTTGAGACCAGTTCTGGTTGGGGGGGGGGGGGGGATCTATAAAGGCTGAATAGGTGGCACCTCGGGATGCAGTACAATCGTAGACAGGTTTGCTGGAGTTGTTAAGGAGGGTTGAAAATAGCTTGCCAGGAGAGTGAGAACCTGAGCAGAGACCCAAAAGGGAGAGAAAAGTTGGAAACGGAAGACAGAAAATTAGTAAGTATGGAAGGCTGAGGAAACAAAGTTAGAAAATAGACAATAAAGGAGTTCTGTAGTCTTTAATGGTATGTAGTTAAATGCAAGATGTCTAATGAATAACATAGATTAGCTGAGGAAACAGTTGGAAGTATGGTATCACAGCTTAAAGAAGGGCACAAATGGCAGCTCAACATTCAACATGGTGATTGAACCCTGTGCTGTTGGCATTATTCTGAACAACATGCTAGTCGTCTAGCCAGCTGAGTTAACCGGCCCGTCAAATAGTGACAAATGGGTAATTCTTCAATTCTTCAATTGATCGCATGGGTGAGGATATAAACAGTTTGCTTTCCATTTTCTCAGCCTTATTATTTCTTTATCCTACTATGTGAGAATGTCTGTCCTTCTGCCTTACATCATTATATCAAAAGTTAAAATACAATTTTATATAAGGAGAATCTGATTGAACGTATACCTTTTTAATATCTTAGATTAATATGCTTTTTTCTTTATTAACAATCTCTTTTTCTGTTGGGTTAACATGACCAGTATAATTCATTTATTTTGTTATCTTATCACAAATTACACTTTTTTTAACCTATAATTGCTATTTTACCAAGTGAAACTACTAATTATAAGACTGTTTTAATTCTGTGGCACTCAGCACCAACTGATTCTTCCCATTCTACAGAAACCTTAACTAAAATTTGGACAGATGTTTTCCTTTTTTAGGGCAAACTAGTTTCCTTGCTCCCATATCATTGATTATAATCTCTCTGAATTTGAGAGCTGGTATGCAATGACACATCTCCAATCAACTTCTCTCATTAAGCAAGTGGTTACGTAGGGAAACTAAGATTAAAATTTTGGTTTGTTGGACTCTGGGCTGAGACAAATAACTGAGGCTGGTTTTATTTAAGACAGATTATTGGCTGCCATGTGACAATATAAATAGTTAGAGGTGATTCTTATACCCGTGGAGCACAGTCCAGAAGGCAGGATGATCAGTAAATTGATATGGGAGAATCAAAAGTGACTGTCTCGGTGTGTCTTCATCCTTTTCATGTCGCTGGCTTATATTTCTCAGCACTCAGTGTTATTAACTCTATCTTCCCTCATCTTTCTTTTCTACTTTCCAGTGAGAATGCACATTACCATATAGGGATGGTCTCTTCTTTTAAGAAGCTTCCTCTTTCCTTTATGAGAAAAGTCACAATATCAAGGGAATTCTTCTGCCTGATGCTAGAAGTAGTTATCAGTTGTGGTTGATATAAATAACACAGATCAGCTGTGGTTGTACAATTGACATAAATACATCATAGTCAATACCATTAACACAGATCTGTTATGGTTGATATATTAACACAGATCAACTGTTGAAACAATTAAATCATCACAGCATTTTAGCTCCTTGAGCAATAGAAAAAAAACCATCATGTTCGTCACCAGCTGTTCTGTGATGATCACAGAGAACCTTGGGTTTGAAAATTATGTTTACTTTATTTTCTTGATTATTTCAGACCTTCTTTGTACTTCAGCGATTTATTTCAACAACCAGACCTTGAGTTCCTTACTTTCCTAAACATATGAAGAAGAATGACATTAGTAGAGAAGGTGCCTTTCATCATAATAATGTGGCTATGTGAATTTTCTTTCACATTTCTCATCTAGAATGTGGGACTGGGCACACTGCTCTTGCAATATTGAAGAGGAACAAAATCTGATTCCTCCTTGTATTACTTTAGTTTGTGTGTTCACCTTTCACACACTGTGGCAGTGGGTTTGGAGTGGTGGACATATTGGGCCAGGGCATGCCCTGTACCTGCCTGAAGGGGGTCAGCTGGCAGTCCGTGCAATTTTCATGTTTGGGCCTAATTTAAATGAATCTGACAAGCTGCCAGCACGAAATACATTTGCCATAGGCGTTTCACCAATCGAGGGGAGGTGGGGGAGGGGTGGAAATACCAGTGACACCCCAAATTTGAGGGGCCTGTGCCAGCGGCGGAGAGCTGTAAACACGGAACAATCCGAAGCAAGAATTCAGCACTGCAAGCAATTTTTTTGCAACATGGTCATTAAATGTGGAAGTCTTTAAGTTGCAGAATTTATAAGTGTCTGTAAAAAATGAGATGGGCCAGGCCGGCACCCTGTTTCCACTAGCTGCAGCTGAAGGTCCCTTGAATGGACACGTAAAATTGCTGCCTCCCAACCTCTATCACCATACTTGGCGGGTGAAATTTTGGCAGGCAGAGACAAGAAAGGTACCAAAGGTCATAACTATGCCATTTGACCCCAGTTACCATATATCCATTGGTCTCCCAGCTGTTTTACAGGAGATTTGTCCATCGAGATAAAGGTCCACCAAAATCAGGTTTGTTATTACTCGACTTCATTTTTTCCAGTTTCCTCAGATTAATAACAAAATTGTGGCATTATCTGGTACAATTAGGGGGGGAAGATTCATTGGTCCTGAAAGATTCAGGAATATATTTTACAAACTTACTCATTTTGTCTTTTACTTGGTATATTACATATTGCTTTTCTCTAGTTTCATAAAAGAAAATGTAAAAAATACCAAAATCAGAACAGCTGGGTAAACCAAGTAAATTACCTTATTGGTATGGAATGAGAAAAACATTGCTCTGCTTCATTTGTTTTGGTTTAATTTCCTCATTAGCAGTCAGAGGTTCTAAAAGTAATTGACGCCACTTCTGATTTAACTCAAGTAACACTTGAGGCCAATTGGAAACAGCAGAGAGGAAAATACAGTCCAGATGAAACGACTAGGAGAGCTGAATGAGATCTGGCCATGATGGAGAGACTAGGAAAAATAGAAAGGAAAGATGAAGAGCAGATTGGGAGTCCCAGCACTTATGCAACAGAAAGATGAAAAACAAAAGATGTAAAATATAAGAATTCTTGGGGATTCACTCCACGGCATAAGTTTTGGGGATCTGAATCCTCCGTAGCTTCCCATGCCGATAGCTACAGACCCCATCCCAAATTGCAGGAATAAGCTAATGTGCAGAGTTGGTTATGGCATATTATGCTTGCAAGGGAAACGAGAACCTGGAACGTTGAAGTGGCCCTAAGGCACTCTGACAATAGAGAGGAGGCTGGGCAAGATCATGCAGAAAATAATATTCTCAAGATCTGCTCACAATGGGGCAAATGGGATCTTCCTCTAGTAAAGGTTTAGGTCTCTTAAGATCATCATTGGCAGTTAGGCAAACTTTCAGCTGGTGAGAGTTTCGGTGAGGACTTTCATCTAGGGAAGACTTCTTAGAAATATCAGGAACACAAACACACACACACACACACACACGGCTGGAGGATAGCTGGAAGATCCACCTAAGGCACACCCTTATAAGAATTTAAAGGCTCATGCAAATTAGAAGAGTCCTAACGAACCAGCTTCCAACCTCGAATTTACCCTCTGAATGGAAATCAACTATTCAAATTTCTTGGAACCCCGGAGTTTTGAACATCGTGATTATGGCACTAGGCTAGCATTCCAGGGTTTGTAAGTTCTGATCCCACCATGGCTAGTTGTGAAACTGCATTCATTAAATCAAGACTGAGGTAAAAGGACAGAGGGAGACACAGAGAGAGGCTCAGAGAGCTTGACAAGTGAGAAACTGAGAGAGAAATACTGACAGAAAAACAGAGGGAGAAAATCAGAGTGATTAAGAATTGGATAAAGTCTAGCACTAGAGGGAAACTGACAGGGATTGAGAGAACTTGTGAGCTGGCACCAGAATAAAGTGATCATGAAAGCATCAGGATTGTCATAAAATCCAACTGGCTCATTGATGTCCCTCAGAGAAGGGAGTAGGTCAGTCCTATTTGGTCTGGCTTACACTTGTCCCCAGTCTCACACATGTGGTTGACTTTTGATACTCACAGCACTGATAGAGAATGCCAATAATTGTGGCATTACCAGCTTTACCCACCTTTCAAGAACACAAAAGCAGCCCATCCAATGTTGACTTAACATCATTAAACTTGATTGCCTTTAAAGGGGATACAGATTTTGCTTCGTCGCAAAACAGTAATTTGTGTATTACATGCTTTCCTCTTTATAAAGCATAATGTCATCTTATTTGCCATGAGAAATTCAGCGTTATGATGGTGGGAAGGGAGTCAAATGTAAAATCTCCACCAAGGAGTTAAATCATTCACCGAGTGATCAATTAAATGCCTCAGCCACTGAGCCACTTGAAAGTGCAGAGCCAAGGGGAATAATTTCGCAGACTGGGAATTTCCTCCTTCTAACCCCCTACTGCTCAGTGACCTGGATGCCAGGATGAACCTCGCGTGCAGATTAGTTAAGGGTCAAAAGTTGGGCCCACTAGGAAGGACCCCAGAAATTCTTAACATGCTTACACATATCTTCCCCTCCTTATATAAAAAATGTAGATCTACTTGCCTGCAAATAATTGTCAGGCAGCCTACCAATTGCCATTCAACACCACATTTTTCACGCTTCCACAGGCACAGCCTCAGGTATGGGTGTCTGCCAATCCCCTGCTAATTACTTGACCCTGCTCTGAATCTCAATATTCTGGTCAGGTCGGATATGACGGTTAAACAGATTGACTTGGGTCATTGATACTGCCCGTTCAACAGCCATTTATGTATTATCAATTACCTGGAATCTTTATCCACATAAGTACAGCAGTCAGTTCCATTATAGTGCAAAGACAGCTATCAGGCTGTTTGCCTGTATCCAAAGTGTCAAGTGACCAAATTGAAGAAAAACATCTCCACAGAAATGTGACAAGAAACACTTAATTAATTGATTGCTCTTCAAACAGTTTGAATGGCCATCTTGAAGGGCTCTCAAGACACTCATTATACAGCAAAAGTGTTGTGTCATATTAATTCGCCAATGGAACATTGAGTTCTTTGTTTGAACAATGGAGTCAAAGTCTGCCCTGACATTGTCCATCCTCCATGAGCTTCTAGAGTTTCCACATTTGCCTTCCCTCTTTGATCAACCAATCCTTTACATGTGTGCAGTTCTGTTCACCACATTACAGGAAGGATGTAATAGTTCTGGAGAGAGTGCAGAGGAGCTTTACAAGAATGTTTCCAGGGCTAGAAAAGTGTAGCTACGAGGAGAGGTTGGATAGTCTGGGGTTATTTTCCTTAGAACAAAGAAGTTTGAGAGGTGACTTGATAGAGGTGTACAAAATTATGAGGGGAATAAATAGAGTGGACAGGATAAAATTGTTTCCCTTGGTGGAGAATTCTAGAACCAGGGGACATAGATTCAAGATAAGTGGCAGAAGGTGTAGGGGGGACATGAGGAAGAACTTTTTTACGCAGAGGGTAGTGGGTGTCTGGAATTCGCTGCCCAAGTTGGTGGTAGAGGCAGAAACTCTAAACTCTTAAAAAGTACCTGGATCTGCACCTTAAGTGCTGTAAGCTGCAGGGCTATGGGCTGGGTGCAGGAAGGTGGGATTAGAAAGGGAACCTGGGTGTCCTCGGGCTGGCATGGACAAGATGGGCCAAATGGCCTCCTGTGCTGTAACTTTTCTATGGTTCTATGGTTCTATTATCTTTACCTTATCTCACTGTAGGCTGAATTTCACAGCTCTCTCAAAACATCTTGTCTCTGATTTGTAAACTAACATTCAGAGCTTCTTCATTTGTATTGGCCTGTTACCAGTCACCTATGGTAGAGTTGTTCATAATGGTTACCCATCCCTAATGTTCTCTGATCTTATCAGACTGTTGATATGCTATACTATACTAAGGTTCTACACACTAATTAACTTTGCATTCCAGCAAGCATAATGGCTGGACATAGTTTCAAAATATGGTTGCCTGCTGTGTTTAGTTCTCTTTTTAATGACATGTAGGCCTCAATTGTGTTGTTTCCCATCTCAAGTCCAGTGGTTGTTGTCTACTGGTGAGAAAGCTGTCTGCAGTTTCTGTAAAACTGGCAACAGTAAACAACATTTCATCTCACCTAAACAGTCAATGTCACAGGGTTGGATAGTTCACGCAAATCTTAACCACAAGTTCCGAAGTCAGTCAAAAATATTACAGTTTCTTCCATGATCCAGATTCTTACACATCTCTTCAGTGATAGCAAAGCTCAGAATCTTACCCAGTGCTGCCCAACATGCTCTCCTCTTCCCCCCACCCCTGTCTCTCCCTTTCTTCCAGCACTGCTAAATAGCAGGAACTATCTCCAGCCGTGCCAATCTTGCCTGCATCTTTCTCTGTGCCCTGGGCTTTAATGATTAAAGAGAAAAATTGAAGACATAGTAAAGAATCTATTGTAAAACGGTATTAACGTTTACGTTATAAAACATAATAGTACTCAATAATACGCGGTTACTGATTAACAGTTTTCATGAAAATATGGACAGAATTGCTAATTTAAAATCACAAAACACCCATAAAAATTTCAGGTTAATGAAGTAAAAATGTAGGCTACAATTTTATCTGGGAGGCGCCCTGGCAGCAGGGCTGGGGTTTCTGATATCATATGGGAGATGCAAAAATGTTTGAAGTGTATTTGCAGTAACTGTTTGACGCAGCCAGCTCATTGTTTCCAGGTTTGGTGTCCAATGAGCAGCAATGGACATGTTGAGGACTCGAATGATGCGAGTGCAACTCCAATATTTCAAGATGCAAAGATGTGATACACCTCAGAGTTGGCATGTGGCACGCACAAAGTGACGTGCATGCTGTCAGTAATACCCTGCACCATGAGGAAGACTACAGCCTTCACCGCTGTCTGGCAAGAGACATTAAATGCCAGCTTTCGAATCCTAGAATCATAAAATGGATACAGCACAGAAATCAAGGCAGCATTTGGCCGCGTGTGATATCAAGAAGCCCTCGCAAAATTGGAGTCAATGGGAATCAGGGGGAAAACTCTGCTGCTTGGAGTCAGACCTATCACAAAGGAAGATGGTTGTGGTTGTTGGAGGTCAGTCATCTCAAGTCCAGGACATCATTGCTGGAGTTCCTCAGGGTAGTGTCCTAGGCCCAACCATCTTCAGCTGCTTCATCAATGACCTTCCTTCCATCATAAGGTCAGAAGTGGGGGTGATCGCTGATGATTGCACAATGTTCAGCACCATTCGTGACTCCTCAGATACTGAAGCAGTCCATGTCCAAATGCAGCAAGGCCTGGACAACATTCAGGCTGGGGCTGATAAGTGGCAAGTAACATTCATGCCACAAAAGTGCCAATGACCATCGCCAACAAGCGATAATCCAATTATAGTTATAGTTATTCTAGTTATGAGAAGAGATTGGATAGACTGCGGTTATTTTCCCTGAAGCAGAGGAGATTGAGGGGGGACATGATTGAGGTGCATAAAATTATGATGGGCATAGATAAGGTAGATAGGGAGGAACTTTTCCCCTTGGTAGAGGGATCAATAACCAGGAGGCATAGATTTAGGGTAAGGTGCAGGAGATTTAGAGGGGATGTGAGGAAGAATTTTTTCACCCAGAGAGTGGTGGGGATCTGGAACTCACTGCCTGAAAGGGTGGTAGAGGCAGATACCCTCATAACATTTAAGAAGTATTTGGATGTGCACTTGCGATGCCATGGCATACAAGGCTATGGGCCTAGTGCTGGAAAATGGGATTAGAATAGTCACATATCACCACCTTCAACACCTCTTTGTCCTTTTGTCTGTGACATCTTTTGGTTATCTCCACCTATCACTGGCCCTCTATCCACCTCTTCTTGTCCCCCCTCCCCCCTTAAACCAGCTTATATTTCACCCCTTTTCTATTTTTCCTTAGTTCTGTTGAAGAGTCATGCGGACTCGAAACATTAACTGTGCTCCTCTCCACAGATGCTGCCAGACCTGCTGAGTTTTTCCAGGTATTTCTGTTTTTATTTTAGATTTCCAGCATCCACAGTTTTTTGCTTTTATCTTAGAATAGTTAGGCACTTGTTTGACCAGCGTAGACTCGATGGGCCGAAGGGCCTTTTTCTCTGCTGTAGGCCTCTATGACTCTATGACTCTAATCATTTCTCCTTGCCATTCAATTGCATTGCCATTGCTGAATCCCTCACTGTCAACATCCTGGGAGTTACCATTGACCAGAAACTGAACTGGACCAGCCATTTAAGTACTATGATTGCAACAGCAGGTCAGAGGCTGAGAATTCTGCAGAGAGAAACTCACCTCCTGACTCCCCAAAGCCTGTCAACCATCTACAAGGCACAAGTCATAAATGAGATGGAAAACTCCCCACTTGCCTGGATGAGTGTAGCTCCTACATTCAAGAAGCTCAACACCATCCAGGACAAAGCAGATTGATTGGCACCCCATCCACCACCTTCAACATTTACTCCCTTCACCACTGATGCACAGTGGCAGCAGTGTGTACAATCTAAAAAATGCACTGCAACAACTCACCAAGGCTCCTTCAACGGCACCTTCCAAACCCGTGACCTCTGCCACCTAGAAGGACAAGGGCAGCAGATGAATAGGAACACCACCGCCTGCAGATTCATCTCCAAGTCATTCGCTATCCTAACTTGGAAGTATATCACCGTTCCTTCACTGTAACTGGGTCAAAATCCTGAAACTCCCTCCCTAACAGCACTGTGGGTGTACCTACACCAGATGGACTGCAGTGGTTCAAGGAGGCGGCCCACCACCACCTTCCCAAGGGCAACTAGGGACGGGCAATAAATGCTGGCCTAGCCAGCGATGCCCAGATCCCATGAAAGAATTTTTAATAAGAAAAGCACGCTGAGAGCCAGCTGGAGTTCAGTATCAGTATAAGCACAATAAGGCTTCACAGCATGTTGCAGACCCTGTTTAAGTTTTGCGGTGATCCTGCTGTGTAAAATTCTGTTGATGTCTAGGCATGTCATTGGGAGCAGGAAATATCATCTTGCAGTGGCTTGAAGGAGCTACAACACCGATTTGCCCAAGAATTTTCTCCTTTCAAAAATGTTGGTAAAGGACTCCCGCGGGAGTCTCGCTTTGTGGATTCCAATTGGTGCCTGTGAGGTAGCATTGTGCTTCTTACACCCCAACCTTCATCTGGAAGTATTTCTTAGCTGACATGTATTCAGCTCATTAAAAAAACTTGCATGGAATATATTTGCTTAGATCTTTTGAAACACAGTAAGCAATGTTGATGGGGATCTATTAGTAATACTTAGGGGGGAAAAAGGGGCCTGGATTTCCTTTCATGTGCACTGATCATTGCATTCATTACAGGCTCCATGCCAGCACCTGGATTTTATTGCACATCATAGTTACTAAAGCTAACTTTGTACTCTTAGCTCTCTTTTCTGAAACAAGGCAGCCCACATAATGGTCACAGGTAATGCTGCTCTGTACTGTGATACCTCTAACATTCAAGAGGGAGATTGCTGCACACCCCAAAAGGAGAGGCTATCGAGGTGTTGGAGGTAAGGAAGTGTCACCTTCCTTATTTTTTATAAACTTTCCAATTGGAAAAAAACATTTTAAACTGTTCTTTTGTTTTCAAGTCTTTTGGTATCTTTTCTTCAACTTGCCTAAGAATTGAAAACAACAAAAATCATGAGTAACATCAACATCAAAGAAAACCATTCTCATCAGGGAAGACAGCACTTTAGATTAAACTCCAATTTTTAAAAAGCTTATTAGCATTTTTCTCAAAACTATTTTTCGATCCCTGATGTTTTCTACTTAACCTCTGTTAGGCTTTTTTCTGAGAGATTCTGAAGTATTTTGTTTCGTTTGGAGCCCAAGGCTTACACACAAATCCAAAGAACCAACATATATATATATATAAAAGCTGGGTAGGATTTTTTATTGTGATATTCATTAAGCAAATTAAACTACACTTATTCCAATATTAAGCTTGGTTAAAACATAAAATAACCTTCAAATGGTCCATCTGAGATGATTGCATTTCACAGAGGTCTGATCTGACTGGGATTGTTTCTCTTCTTAGTTGCTTGGGGCTGTACTGTAGGTTTCTTATTTCTTCTGATATTGTGTCCTATCCTCTGGAAGAGCCCCCTCTTATATCCCTTCACCATGCTTGTTCCTCTCATACCCAACTGTGGCCACCCATTGGTGGCCAGTGGGTGTGTGATCAGCCCTTCATTGGTTAACTTTAACAGTTGCTATGCTGGCAGAGGTTTCACCCACAGATGCATTCTGAGATCAAAACTGTCTCCAACCAATGTTAATTGCAGTTGAAACTGTCCCGGGGGTTCCTGCCCTCTCAGCCTATCTGCCTCTCCAGACAATGAAGCAATTCTTCAATTAATTACATTCCCATTACACACATAATTTCGATATCACGCAGTTTTGTAGACTATCAATTGTCCCATTACGCACATAGTTTTGGTATCACCAGTTTGTGACGTACAAATTTCTTGAAGAAAACACACTGCTTTTAATGTTTTTATAGTTATTACAGTCATTTGGAAAAACTGTCATTAAGTCCACATATCTTTAACTTAAAATGTAATTCCACTTTTTATCCCAATTCTGGGTGCACAGTCTTAATGGGAAATAACCAGGCTCAACAATCACATTTGCACTCCCACTTTCATATTTCCATGCAATTTAGAAATATTGATTCCTGTAATTTGTTATGAAGTCAAAGTGTCAAAATGTTTTGTGATATTCCCAAATCTTGAGCCAACACAAAATTTAGAGTTTAAACTAGTTCAAAACCAAACATGATTCAAATTTATTATGAAAAATACACAAGCATATACATACATAGAGAGGACGAGTAACAAAATCTTGCCTCCAACACTGAAGGGGAGATTACCAAGGGCAGAACATTTAGGTCGGCGGCCAGGTGCACGCCCAGCCCAATCGGATGCGAAATCGTGCGAGATGACGTCAGGCGAGCGTCCTAACATCACCCCGCGCCCGCACAATATTTTGGTCGGCGGGGGCTCGCAAAAGTCGGAAACGCACCTGCCAACAATAAAGAGGCCAATTAAGGTAGTTAAGGGTGCAATTGTCTCCAATTTTTTGTGGTCCGTACAACCTTACAGTTGGCGGATGGGCGAATCGGGCAGGCAGAATTTGTATTTTTCTTGAAACCTCATCCAAGGGCGGGTGAGGTTTCCGGTATTAAATGAAAGAAAAAGAAAAATCTGTGGACAGCATTTTTATCACGCGCACGTTCAGGTGACTGACTGTGATGCTTGCACATTTTTTAAAACTTTATTTAATGCTTTTTGGGTCTTCAGCTCCCTGAGGCAGCTCTCTGCTCGCCCATGCCTGGCGCTGTCGTCAGCACCCGCCCTCCTCCCACCCCCACCCCGGCATCACTGAGCTTCTCAGCACGCATTTCACGCTGGCTGACCGTTAATTGACCAGCCAGCGTGAAATCATGGTTGGGGGCCAATCGCAGTCGGTGGTCCATTCCCTGGCTAATCCCAGGCCCACCAATCGCTGTGGAGGGAAGGATGTTTGCCAATGACACACAATTTTTTTTTAAAGATGAGCTTTCCAAATAAAATAAATGCTACACCCACTTAATCATTCAGTCAGGAAATTTTCACAAATTCACAGGCTTTTGCACAAACTGAACATCCTTTTAAGTTTAATTTTTCTCAGCACAGAAGCTGGCTATCAACTTCAGTGATGGTTTCAACTTTAAGTTTATTTTCCTTTGTCCTCACTCTAGTCCCCAAGCAGTGTGCACAATTCAGTTCGGGACTCCACTCGGTGCCTCCTTTTACCCAATTTAAACTTGCCCGGGGTAACTTGACCCTGGACCCAATTCACTGTTTTCTCGCAATGAGTCCCTGACCAGACTCATAATAAATGAGATTAAGGCCCGTTTTTTCGCTCCTGGGTCAAGTGCGCAGAGTCGGGACATTTCCCGGCTCCACAAACCCAACCCAAGAAATTGGGAAAGCCCGGAAGTTGGGGTTTTCATTCCAGAGGGGTGGGCTGGATTAGAATCTGGGCCCACCTCCCCAGAAGCAGTGCAAAGGCTGCCAGGTGTGGAAGTAGGCAGCCAGAAGGTCTGCCTTCACTGTGGGAGCCAGCCAGCACTGTGTGAAAAGTTGAAAAGCACAATTTAAAAAAAGCATCCCTCAAGCCCTCACCCCTCACACCCCTCATTCCCCCACACTCTCCCCATGCCTCATCCAAGCCACCTCATGCCCCCCCACCCACCCCCCCATGGACCCCCATACTCCTTATTTCATCATTTGCTCCTCTACTGAACCCCCCAGCCCCTCCTAGCCTCTATGCAAACCCATGTCCCTCACTCATCTCAATGGCCCTTTTTAGCCCCTATGCCAACTTAGTGCCAACTCATGTCAACACATGTGCCCCCTAACCCTTTCCCTTTCTCCCTCCATGCCAACTGACCTAGTATCCACCATGGACAAACCTCACGAGCCATGCTGACATAAAATAAAGTTATGGAGAGGATCTTCCGGTTGGCGAGCGGGGTTGGGGCCCTCTCACCAAGACGTAAAATGATGCAGGATGATATCGGGTTGAACTCCTGACGTCACCCTGCGTCATTTCCATTTTCAGGTCGGTGGGGGCGCAGCTGAGTCAGCTGCATGCCCGCCGACCTGTCAACAGCCTATTGAGGCAATTTAAAAAGTAATTAACATCATTAATGGACCTGCCCGTCCAACCTTAAGGTTGGCGGGCAGGCCAGGAGCCCTGGCGGGCTTAAGAAAAAGCATGAAACCTCATCCACGGGCGGGATGAGGTTTCATGAGGGTTTTTAAATATTTAATAAAAGTTTCAGTAAAAGTGATGGACATGTCCCAACTCATGCGACAGTATCATGAGGGGACATGTTAAGGAAATGTTGCTATTATTAATTTAATCATTTTAAATTTGGAGCCGATCTCCCTGAGGCAGCATTTAGCCTCAGGGAGATCAGTGTGCTCTTTCACGCGCATGTGCGCAGAAGAACGTACTCTCGGTTGAGGGAACCCACCCCCCCACCTGCATAGGTAGTGCATAGCGCGTGGCCCACCCACATAAAATGGCAGCATGCCCACAATTAGGGGCGCCAATTGGAGGCGCACCTACCCGCGCTCACTCCTGAATTTCCCCCCCAACAGGGGGGAAATTTTCTCCTATGTGTCTATTGATGACATCACTATTTAGAAAGATGCTCTAATTGGTAAAGAAAATAATAAAAATAATTCAATGCATTGAAATTAATTTAAATAATCCCTCATGAATCCCTCATGAGCACTGGTATTTTTTTTAAACTCCACACATTTTTAAAAATTTATAGCCCAACACAGTTAAACCCCTTGACACTTTTGACAGTTTCAATGATCTTTGACAGTTCCAGTGAGTTTTGACAGTTGTTTGACAGCTTCAGCAGTTCTTTGACAGCTTGACAGTTCTTTGACGACTTTGGCAGTTCCTATGAGTTTATGCATTTTTTAACGCACATTAATGCCTAATTTTAAAAATCCCAGAGGGCACCCAAAAGTGACCCTATACCATTATCAAAAGGGTACCCTATGTCTCTAAAAGGGTACTCTAGCTATCCAAATGAATCCACAACCTCTCTGTCTGCACAAAAATTTAGGCCTAAGTAACTGGCAGACATTTTCTCAAACTCCTCATTCTTTGAAGACAAAACACAGCCATGCTTAGTGCCTGGACTCTTCGCTGCTGGTAGTCAAATGCCTACACTACCAACCATGGCTGTCGAAATCTAAAATGAGTGAAGCCTCACGTTGGACAGGCACAAGTGCTGCATGGGAGTGTGATCAGTGGGTGGGCGGAGATGCAGGTCAGCTCAGATGAACAACTGAAAGTGAACCTCAGCAGGCAGCATTCAAAATGCTTGGGACAGTGAGATGAGTGTGATGGATGAAGGCTCCACGTGCATGGGACAATGCTTGCACAAGGCTCCTAAAGGCACTGCCACACACCCTTCTCCCTCCAGAGTCACTCGTGGTCCAGTTGCGTTCAGCTAAACTGGTAGTCCTGGGGGGTGGGGGAATGCAGTGGGAGGACTCGCAAAGCCTGTCAATAAAGCTGAAATACAACATTGCAAATTATTCAGTGAAAGTGAATATGTTTTCAGATTATAAAGTGACAAAATGTGTTCACTCATGCAACCACCTATGATTAGAATTTCTTAACTTTTCTAGGCCTACCACTTCTTCTAGGTGCTGCCTGATATCCACAGCAGGGGTGGAGACAGCCTGTGTAATGGTTGGCCCTGTTGCCTCTGATGACTTTGGCATGTGTCCTCTCGAAAGCCAAGGCCCTGAGGGCCCCAGCTTGCTTTGGCTGCCCTCTTGTGGGCCAGTTGCTCCCTCTGCAGTGACAAAGGGTGAGGTTGCGGGGGTTAAGGCAAAGGGTACTTGAAGGGAGCGCACAGCCTCTGAAATTTCTGAGTGGACGTCCTATGGCTGTCCAGCTGCTGGTCCTCCTCCCTTTGGCTGCCAAAGGGCCCCGGCCTGACTATTTGAGGGGAAGGTGCACCTTGAGGGCCTCGTTTCCCTCTCTCGTTGCCACTTCAGGAACTCACCCATAGCTATCACAATTCAGTGCAGGTCTGCACACACTCTGCATTCTGCTGGGCCAGGGTATCCATGGCGCCTGCTATCCTTCCCATGGAGACCTTCATGCGCGTACATGTGGGCACCACTTCATCGGAGAGCAGGCAGAAGCACACCTTTGACTCGCATGCCACTCCGTGAGGGCTTTCAACAGCTATGCGTGATGTTTCCCCGCCTTCTGCTGACTCTTCACAATGAGTTGGAAGGCTGATTCCAGAGACTCGGGCCTTATAGATAGATGCCTCTTCCCCAGCAGTCCGAGTGCCAGGGAGCTTGGCTGAACCTGCCTTCTCCTGCTTCGGACATGTGTCCGTGTGGTGACTACCAGATTGTGAACCCAAGCCTGTTCAAGGTCTAGGTCCCACCGAGGTGTGTGTCTCTGTGCTGGTGGAGGGTGTGGGTAAGCGCTGTGACAGGTCTTCCAGGCTGCTTATTCCCAGCTCTTCAATGGAGGAGATGTCCTCTTGGGATGTGGATGGAGCTGAGGGGCTGGCTGAGGGTGTCGGTCGCTTGGCAGAGCTCCCTGTAAACCAGGGTAGAGATAATTAGTGCATGGCAGCAGAGTCAAAAGCAGGAGAGAGAGCACTCACAGTTGCGTTGAGAGAGGGATGATGTGGTGCAGGATCCTCACGTAGGTGTTTGCTGCCAATCTCACCGTCACTGCAGGCACGGTTCATGTCCTCACCAGTCAGTGCGGTGGCACACTCCTCAAAGTAAGTGAGGGGCCTAATGTGGGTCACTCCATCCCTGGTCTGTTGTGAGCCAACTTCTCCTGCATGAAAACAGATGAAGAGAATGTGAGCAGGATGCATGGCACTGCATGGAATGTTTATGTGGTGAGCGGAGACATGGACAGGGTGAGGACACGAGCTCCAGAGGGTATGAACCTGATGGAGATGTGAGGGTGTGTGTGAGAGTTAGTGTTATTGTCCCTTGAGGTTTGAGATCCCTGTGGATGTGTGATGGGTTTGTGAGTGTGTGAGTTGAGAGGATGCGAAGAGTGACTTACCCTGGTGGAATGGATGAGACCATTCATCCCCTTTCTGCACTGGATGGCTGACCTCCTCTGTACTCCAGTAGCACTGACCACCACTGCCACCACCTCCCAGGCCGTATTGGTGACTCTGGGGTCTTCCTGCGGCCAGAGTAGGGGTAAAGGACATCGTGGCGGCCTTCCACTGCATCCTGCAGGCGCCCCAGAGAGGCATCACTAAATTTGGGGGCTGCCGTCTTCTTTGCTTTCAGGGCCATCTGTCGCCTGGAGGAGTCCTGATCTGTAGACATGAAGTAGGCTGCGCTCTAGTGCACTTTAAATATGGTGCCCGGAGCGAGGAAGCACTGAGGTCATGGCGTGGTGGGTAAATCTGAGTCCGCAAGCAATCCAGTGTGTTTCCCGTGAATGCATTATTAATGAGGCAGGACACACACCAGGAAGGGGATAATACAGCATGAAAGCCCACCATTGCGGCTGACGGGTAAAACAACTTTTTTCACACCCGCTACAGCACTTAGTGCAAATCTGGGATGATTCTGCCACAGTCTCTGTGGTTTGCATGTCCTTATTCCTCAGCCTTTACTGCAGAAAGCTCCTAAGGTTCAACCATTGGCCTGTCTCTCCAATTGTGGGAAGCTATGCTTTCTAAATAAATAATAATGAAAAAATACAAGACATACAAAAATAATCCCAGTTCACCTTAAAACCATGTTTGGCCTTGACTCTGGTAGTGCATAACTTTAGTGGTACAAGATCTACCCGGGAACTCTGGAACTTACTAAAATTCAGAAGACTTCTATCCACAGAACAAATATAACCATTAACTTTTCGTGTGTAGATTCTTATTTCTGTAATCCTGCTAATTTGGCTTTCAGCTTAAGCAAACTTTATTTAAATATTTCTCCTGGTATTATTATTATATTGCATGTTATTTTAATCTCCAAGTATAAGTGATTGCTTCCATTATTTGCTATTCAGTGCTCAATGCAGCTTTTCACTGGGAAGGTATATAAGCTTATTCTCTCCTCTGCATGACATGGCATAAATTGGTTGAAACTTGGCTGATGATAGTTGTCTTGCTGTAGCAAGAACCAATTCCAGTATACCTATGGTACTGGAAATCATCGTTGGGGATGGGAAAATCTGTTGTGATATCATTCAAAGATTAATTTACTCGAAATGGAATTAATAATTGATTAAAGTTTAATTATTAAGAATATTTTTGATTACCATTGCACTTTTAGTTAATATTGATGGTGTTCTTGGCTCCAGATGCAATATTTACTTGGCATAGTACCACTGAGTAGGTTATGGTTAACTACCAGCAGACTCGAATTTCAGGCATTCACTTGAGGTTATCATTCCTTTGTACATGTTTCCTGAGTGCTTGCTAATCTTCCAGCTGCTATGCAGAGCACATTTTTGCAGCTCTTATTATTGATTAGGAACATAGGAACATAGGGACAGGAGGAGGCCACACAGACTATCGAATCTGCTCCGCCACTCAATTTGATCATGGCTGATCATCTACCTCAGTGCCACTTTCCCACCCTATTCCCATGTCCCTTGATGCCATTAGTCTCCAGGAATCTATTGATTTCTGTCTTGAACATGATCAACGATTGAGCTTCCAAAGTGCTCTGGGGTAGAGAATTCCAAAGATTCATTACCCTCTGAGTGAAGAAATTGTTCATCATCTCAGTCCTAAATGGCCTACCCCTTATTCTGAGACTGTGTCCCCTGATTCTAAACTCAACAGCCAGGAGAAATATGTTATCCACATCCACCCTGTCATGCCCTGTAAGAATTTTGTAAGTTTCACTGAGGTCACCCCTTATTGTTTGTTGGCCAGGGGCTGCAGCTGAACTGCTGACACAGGCAAAAGCAACTTCTGACCTGAAGTAACTTGAGTCCAGTCACTGGTCTGAGTTGGCTAGAACCGGTTTTGAAGTAGCTGAGTGTCTTGAAGACAAAGGAAATGTGATGAGATACAAGTCCTTATTTAGAAAAGGAGGAACGAGGTGATGCTGCCTAAGTCTTGGAACAGAGCCAATGAGAATATGCCACAGACCAGGCAAGCAGGCCTAAATCAACGGGAGAGAGACAGCACAGCTTGGAGAGATAAGATTTCGGAATAAGACTGGAAGGATTTCGGACGTGAAAGCAGGGAGACTCCGGAGGCCAACCATCGCAGAAGCAGAAGAACCTACGTCAGCAACGTAGAGATGCAAGAGAGAGAGAACGGAACGCCTGGCCAGCATCAGCTCTCCTTTTCGGGTATTAGCTTTTATATTCTGTGACCACTCAGGGAGTGTCAGAGAAACCTAGTGGGTGTGCATTTAGATCCAAGTTTTGGGTATAAAACTGTATAACCTGCTGTAAACTACATGTCTATATTTAACCAGACGTATAAGCTATATGTAGATGATCTAACGACGTGAATAAAGCGAATTTAGAGTTAAGAGAGAATTGACTCTTCTCCTCTTTGTACTAAGCCAATAACCATTACTGGTGACTTCTGGCAACATTGTTCATAACTCCAGGGAATACAAACCCAGTCTCCTCAATCTCTCCTCATAAGACAATCCTGCCATCCCAGGGATTAATCTAATGAACTTCTATGGCAAATATATCCTTCCTTAGATAAGGGGACCAAAACTGTGCGCAATACTTCAGGTGAGTTCTCACCAAGGCTCTATATAACTGCAGGAAGACATCCTTACTCCTGTACTCAAATCCCCTCGTGATGAAGGCCAACATTTCATTTGCCATCCTAATTGCTTGCTGCAACTGCATGCTAGCTTTTAGTGACTCATAAAGAAGGACACCCAGATCATTTTGGACACCCACACTTCTCGACCTCTCACCATTTAAGAAATATCCTGCCTTCTTGTTTTTTTCTACCAAAGTGAATGACTTCACACTAATTCAAATTATATTCAATCTGCCATGTTCTAGCCCATTCACTTGGCCTGTCCAAGTCCTCTTGAAGCCCCCTTGCAACCTCCTTACAACTTACCACCCAGTTTGGTCTCATCAACAAACTTGGAGGTATTACAATTGTTCCTCACACCCAAATCATTTATATAGATTGTGAACAGCTATGGACCTAGCATTGGGCCTTGTGGTAGCCCATTGACAACAGTCTGCCATCCTGAGAGTGATCCATTTATTCCTACTCTCTACTTTCCATCTGATAACTAATTTTCAATCCATACTGGTACATTTCCCACAATCCCATGCACTCTAATTTTATTTACCAGCCCCTTGTGTCAGGCCTTATCAAAACCTTCTGAAAATCCAAATATACCACATCCACTGGTTCTCCTTTATCTATGCTACAAGAAATATCCTCAAAAATTCCAACAAGCTTGTCAAACATGATTTCCCCTTCATAAATCCATGTTGACTCTGCACAATTTTACTTCTTTTCTAAATGTCTAGTTATCACACCCTTTATAATTGATTCTAACAATTTCCCTACCACTGACGTCAGACTAACAGGTCTATAGTTCCCTATTCTCCCTCTTCATCCCTTCTAAAATAGTGGGGTTACATTTGCTGCTTTCCAGTTCACAGGAGCCTTTCCAGAGTTTATTGAATTTTGAAAGGTAACCACCAATGTCTCCATTATCTCTCTAGCCACCTCCTTCAACATTCTGGGATGAAGTTCATCTGGTCCAGGGGATTTAAACAACCTTCAATCCAGTTAACTTTTCAAGTCCTACCTCTTTACTAATACGAATTTCTCTTACTTCCTCAGTTTCACAAGTCCCTTGGTCGCCTAGTATTTCTGGGAGATTTTCTGTATCTTCTTCCATGAAGTCAGGAGCAAAGTAACTTTCAGTTCCTCTGCCATTTTCCTGTTCTCCACTGTAAGTTACCCTGTCCCCACCTGTAATGGGCCCACATTTGTCCTAGCCAATCTTTTCCTTTACACGTATCTAAAGAAACTTTTACAGTCCAACTTTATGTTCCTCACTAGTTTGCATTCATATTCTCCTTTCCCTTTCTTAATCAGCTTCTTGGACCTCCTTTGTTGGTTTCTAAATTGTTCCCAATCCTCAGGCTTACCACTTTTACTGGCATCCTTGTAAGCCACTTCCTTTGATTTAACACAATCTTCAACTTCTTTTATTAACCACGGTTGATTTGCCATTCCCTTTGGGTGTTTGTGCCTTAGAGGAATGTATCTACTGTAGACCATGTCATATTTCTTTAAATACTAGCTGTTGCCTACCTACTGTCAAATCTTAGGAATAGAATAAACCTTAAACACTTACTAGATACTCACCAAACAGCTGGCTTCTTCTCCAACCAATCAAATTGCTGCTTTGCTGTGATGCCTCTATTTGTCTCTTTCACCCTCCTTTCGAACTCAGGATGGGCCTGTTCCGAGCAGCCTGCCCCACTCCCAGCCAGGTGCAGGCCTCAAGCTTCAGTCCCGATTTATATTCTCCCACTCCGGGCTGCTTCTTTGCAGGTCTGCACTACCTCTCCAACTCCCAGATTGTGCAAGAGGTCTTTGAAATTGAAATTCAACAAAAACCCCGGACATAAAACCCCTTGGTCTGGGATGGGACCTGGTATTGCTGGGTTCCCATTACCTTTCTTAGCTCAATGAAAAATTACAACAAGAAAAAGAAAAATTTGCACTTATGTAGCATCTTTCACAACCTCAGGACACCTTTACAGACAATGAAGTCCTTTTGAATAAAGACAATAAATAATTTTGAAAAATAAGCACTTTATTGCTATGGGCTTGGACTATAAGAATGAGGAAGTCTTGCTTCAATAATATAAGACTTTGATAAGGCTACACCTGTACTATGTACAGTTTTGGTCTCCTTACCTAAGGAAGAATATATATGCCTTTGGAGGTGAAATGATGATTTACTACATTGAGGAGAGGATTGTCCTATGAGGAGAGATTAAGTAGAATAGACCTCTACATTCTCTGGAGTTCAGAGGAACGAAAGTTGATCTCATTGAAAGGTATAAACTTCTTAGAGGGTTTGATAAGGTAGATGCTAAGGGTGGAATTTAATAAGGGCTGCAAGGGATGGTGGGGGGGTCCCATTTCTGCCAACAAAATTGGAGGCATTCCTGCCGACCCAATCTCTGGGATCCCCAAAAGAATTAAGTCCCTAATTAGCACCAGGAGTCCTGCCGCTGGGGCACCCAGCTCCATGGGGGACATTTAATGACTGCACTTCCTCAGTAGGGCAGAGCTCTCGAGAGCTGCCAGCAAATGAGAGGCTGGCAGCTCTGCATTACCTGCAACGCCACCGGGAGTGATGGCTGCTGCTGGTAATACACTTGGGCTTTCAGCAGGGATTATCATGGGATCCCTGGAGAAAGGTAAATGAGGGTGGAATGGGGGCCGCAGGGAGGGATTCTCCTGTGAGGGTCGGGCAGGGGATCAGAGGGAAGGGCAGGGGTGGCTCGTCTTAGGCCCTCCCATTCCTGATGCAGGAATGCTTGATCAGGCATTAAGTGCCATTGAATGACAGATGCACCCTCCACCACACACCACCACCATCCCCCCACCACCCCCCACACACACCCCCCCCCCCCCCCCCCCCCCCCCGGCCCACCCCTGCCCCCATCACCATCCACTATGCTGTAATAAACCCAACAGGATTTGCTTATTGGTCTTCCCACATGGCGAATCCCCTGGCCACTGCTGGTTATATACCAGCAGCAGCAGGATGAGGCCCTTAAGGGGATATTAATTGCCCACTTAAGGGCATCCAAGTGGGAAGGCCAGCCACAAGTCTCCCCTCCCCGGACTTAATTGGAGTGAGGTGGCAGGGTCCTCACCCTAGACCTTCCCACATGATCAAACGGAAACACCACCTTAGAGCTTGCCTCTGGAGGGTGATATTAAATTCTGCCCTAAGAAGCTGTCTTCCTGGGTGGCAAGTCTAGAACTAGGAGGCATAGGGCTAAATTTTCCATTGGGACCACAACGTCATGTCCATATGGAGACAACAACCAACCTAATTCGTCAATGTGCCCGTTGGGAGGTGGTTCTTTAATTGGCTGCCCCTGCAATCTCCTTCCTGTTAAGGAGGGTGAACAGGTTCCTGCGGCTGGAGGTCCAATCAGAAAGCCCACAGCACTGGACAGCCAGCAGCCCCATGGGAGAGGTGGGCCCTGCCAAAATGAAATTGCTTCAACACAGAGGAGTCTGCAAATAAAGAGGCCCGAAGCTGATGGGACATTCAGGGTGAGGGGAAAGCACTTCCACAGAATTAGTTTCAGATGCAGTTGTGGCCTTCCAATCCCACAGCGCCATCATTGAGGCATGAAGCCTCTGGTTCCGATGGTTCCCAACCTGCTCTGCTTTGAATGAGTTGACAGGCTCAGCAGAGCTGGGGTAAGGAAATGTTGCTGCTCTGACAGTGGGAACCTATTGTCTCCATTGCAAAGATGGCCCTGCAGGTAGGGTCTTAATGACCTTAACTAGCTACCCGCCTCCATGTAGCAGTCGCCTAACCCAGTTCACAGCATGCCTCAGAGAAATTGCCCTGGAGGTGGAAATCCATTGGCCGATTTGCTGATACAGTCCATTCCCCTATATTCCCGCCCTTTGCCCCTTCTTCACTTGTGGGGTTATGAATTTTTGGAATTCTCTACCCCAGGGCGTTGTTGATGTTCAGTCATGTAGTATATTCAAGCCTGAAATGAATAGATTTTTGAACACTAAGGAAATCAAAAGATATGGGAATCGATCTAGACAGTGAGTTGAGATAGTAGATCAGCTATGATTTTATTGAGGGGCAATATGACCTACTCCTGCTCCCATTTCTTTCCTTATATTAAGTGCAGTCAAAGTTGCAACATAAGAACGTATGGAGCAGTTTGCACAGTCCCACAAACAGCAATGTGATAATTTCCAGATCATTTAATTAAGTTGGTTTAAGGATCAATGTTGGTCAAGACACCAGGAGAACTCCTCTGCTCTTCTTTGAAAAGTATCATGGGATCTTTTACATTCACCTAGGACAGCAGATGGGTCTTTGTTTAACACCTCCACTGAAAGACAGCACTTTCGATCGTGCAGCCTTCCCTCAGTACTCCATTGGAGTGTCAGCCTATATTTTGTATCAAGATTTGATAGAGGTATTCAAAATCCTGAGAGGTCTGGACAGAGTGGATAGGGAGAAACTATTCCCACTGGTGGAAAGATCAAGAACCAAAAGGCACAGATTTAAGGTAATTGGCGAAGGAAGGAATGGCAACATGAGGCCAAACTTTTTCACTCAGGGAGTGGTTAGGATCTGGAATGCACTGTCTGAAAGTGTCACGGAGTGAGGTTCAATTGAGGCATTCCAGAGGGAATTTAATTATTACCTGAAAAGGAAAAATGTGCAGGACAATGGGGAGAAGGTGGAGGAGTGGCATTAGGTGAATTGCACATTCAGAGAGCCATCACTGACACAATGGGCCAAATGGCCTTCATCTGTGCGGTAACCATTCTAAGATTCTGGAATGAGCCTTGAATCCACATTTTCTGATTCAAAGGTGAGAGTTTTACCAAATCAGCCAGGGATGACAATGGACATAAGTTGGCACATGCAACTGTTCTTCACTGGAAACAGGCTGAGAAGAATCTCTGCCCCTTTGACTGCTTTTAGTTTAGTGAATCACTGTGAGGTTCACTTAAATAATATTCAATAGCTGATTCTCACTGAGGCCTTGTCAGTCACAAGTGATTGCATTTAGCAGAAGCTCAAGCTGAGCATTTCTGTGCAGTTTCTACTTGAGCTTTTCCTGTATAATTAGCATGTTCTGCATTAGCACTCAAACAGTTTAGGTTAAATTATAATTATCACGAGAGTTGAGATTAATTCTGACATGTATAAATCGACATAACACAATTTAACCAGTAAATCGTATTCAGATGGCTTCATCAATAGGCGGTTATATGGCCTTCTGCCTCAAGGATCTAAGTCCAAATCTATTTCTGACTGATAGAATCAAAGTTTCCTCCATTTCCCGGCTCTAAAGGATTCTGAATAAACTAAAGGCAATGAACAACAGTAATGTGCAATGTCGGCATTGCAGATTCGTCAGAGGTATGTTGCATACACTATAAGCATTCTAGCTTTGTAAAATGAGTTAACAAGCCTCAATTCAGTTGCTAATGAATCACGAAATGGCATCCTCTCACACAAACAGCTACAGGATGGCCAACGGAAGTGACAGCAAAAGATCATACTCGTGCAAAAGAGCAAAGGTGCTGTTTTGAAAGAAAGACAGGAGAGATAGAGTAAAGAGGGCTTCATCTTGTACTAAATCAGACTGCCTGAGCTGAGAGTGATTGATACTGACACACAAGAGTATTGCATTCCCCAGCACCAACATCCCTCAATTTGAGAAATAGAAAATGAAGTATGGTCAATACAACAATTGTTTAAAGGGAACAAGCTGATATAATTTGATAATAAATCTAAAATTATTGGTAATAATAATCCAATAATTTGGATGCTGTTAGCATTTTGTTCAAACAGACTTTAAAATTGAATGCGAGGCCCACTTCACTATATTTATCAATAATCTGGAGGAGCGCACAGCTCACAATTAAATCACAACTGAAACCAAATTGTGCAGTGCCAATAGCAATCAAAAGAGGGAAATAGATTGCAAAGGGATCGAGTGAGACTGGAAAGCAGGCCCAAGACAAGCTTCGCTAAATACCAAAGTTTCCGTGCACTTAAGTTTGCAAGGGCAGTCATATGACAAAGGCATAGCGGGTGCTTAACTTTTCCAACTATAACATTTATTGTGCAAGCACCCATCTCCCTTTCACTTGTTCATTCTCCTTCGCTTCCTCTCTCAGGCACAGCAGTCAGCTGGCTGCCATTATGATAATTATTTTGTTCTGCCACAAGTCTGTTTCCATATGGACAAGCCAAGATTTGCCAGCTAGGCTATGGAATGGACTGTACTTTTTAAACAGTTGCCATTTTCTCAGGAGACCAAATTTACACTTAATGTATATTTCATAAACAAAAGCATGCAAACCATATTATGGCTTCTTGCTTTAAACTTTTCATACACATAGTTTAACAATATTTTGTTTCATCTTCTCTCTAGGTATCTTTCATTGGTAGGTATAGAGGTGGAGGCATTATTCTGAGCCTGCTTTCCGGTGCAAAACATGCGGGTGCATTTAAGTAGCAATATCGTGCTTCATTAATTTTGAACAGGAAGAATGCTAGCCAGCACTACTTGTGCTGTTCATTAGCAGTTCACCTAATTGGGGGCTTGAAAATAGTGTATGCACAATGTTATTTAAAGGCAGTCTGCGCCTATTTAGTATCCCAGATCAGTCTGCTGCTTCTTCCTGCTGCAGCTTCTATAGGTCTTCTTGTCAGATTACGATTTCCATGAATGAATAAATATAATGCCAAAAGCCCTTAAATGGCTCAGAATCTCCTTCAGTAAATATAAACTTTTTGAAAAAATTTAAGATGGAAGAAAAACCATAACATTATGCAAGCAAAATATCTCCTCCAAACTTTTGTACAATTACCTGAAAGAAATTGAAGAGCACTTTATGCATCACTGGAAATGGCTACTTCACAGAATCACAGAATCATAGTGCAGAAGAGGCCCTTCGGCCCATCGAGTCTGCACCAACACATGAGAAACACCCAACCTGCCTACCTAATCCCATTTACCAGCACTTAGCCCATAGCCTTGAATGTTATGATGTGCCAAGTGCTCATCCAGGTACTTTTTAAATGATGTGAGGCAATCCGCCTCTACCACCCTCCCAGGCAGTGCATTCCAGACCGTCACCACCCTCTGGGTAAAATAGTTTTTCCTCACATCCCCCCTAAGCCTCCTGCCCCTCACCTTGAACTTATGTCCCCTCGTGACTGATCCTTCAACTAAGGGGAACAGCTGCTCCCTATCCACCCTGTCCAAGCCCCTAATAATCTTGTACACCTCAATCAGGTCACCCCTCAATCTTCTCTACTCCAACGAAAACAACCCAAGTCTACCCAACCTCTCTTCATAACTTAAATGTTTCATCCCAGGCAACATCCTGGTGAATCTCCTCTGCAACCCCTCCAGTGCAATCACATCCTTCCTATAACGTGGAGAACAGAACTGCATACAGTACTTCAGCTGTGGCCTCACTATGGTTCTATACAACTCCAACATGACCTCCCTACTTTTGTAATCTATGTCTCGATTGATAAAGGCAAGTGTCCCATATGCCTTTTTCACCACCCCACTAACATGCCCCTCTGCCTTCAGAGATCTATGGACACACACGCCAAGGTCTATTTGTTCCTCAGAACTTCCTAGTGTCATGCCGTTCATTGAATACTTCCTTGTCAAATTACTCCTTCCAAAGTGTATCACCTCACACTTTTCAGGGTTAAATTCCAACTGGCACTTATCTGCCCATTTGACCATCCCGTCTATATCTTCCTGTAGCCCAAGACACTCAACCTCACTGTTAACTACCTGGCCAATCTTTGTGTCATCCGCAAACTTACTAATCCTACCCCCTACATACTCATCTATGTCGTTTATATAAATGACAAATAATAGGGGACCCAGCACAGATCCCTGTGGTACGCCACTGGACACTGGCTTCCAGTCACTAAAGCATCCTTCTGTCATCACCCCCTGTCTCCTACAAGTAAGCCAATTTTGAATCCACCTTATCAAATTACCCTGTATCCCATGTGCATTTGCCTTCTTTATAAGTCTCCCATGTGGGATCTTGTCAAAGGCTTTGCTGAAATCCATATAAACTACATCAACTACACTACCCTCATCTACATACCTGGTCACCTCCTCAAAAAATTCAATCACTTCCCAATTTGTATTGACCATGATTAGTAAATGGGATCAGGAAGTGATGGGCAGAGATGAAAATGGTGCTAGTGGCCCTAACTGAGTCATTTAACCCCTATTAATGTGTATGTATGAGTACCCTGCCTGTTTCAGGTGGGAGCTCTGGACACCAATGCTGCTCAAACTCAGTAAGTGCTTTCCAGCTGACAGACTATTTTGGTCCTGTTACTACACAAACCGGGCAGTAAGGGCACAAAAATCACCTTTACAATGTGTCGATGGAACAATGGTAAAATTAGCAGGTTACTTTACTGAAAGTTTTTTGGGAGTTTGTTCCCCTCAACTTCAATCTCCATTAAGACCGCCAGGAAAGAGAATCCCAGCCGGGCCCACTGTTGGAGCTGGAATGCTCTACTAATAGAAGCTGTGTCACATTAGCTGTAAATACAAAGTATAAATTAATACTGTGAACATTTTTGGATCAATATAACTACAACAGTGAAATACCAAAAGATGCAACTGCAGTGAAAGCTGTGTTGCTATTTTGAGCCTGCTCCTAATGCACTGACACCAATCAGTTAGCTTAAATGTGGTGAGAAATGAGCTTAACATTAAATGTACCAATTAGGGACTATCTGCTGTCTGAATGCACTGTTTGTTAAAGGGCAGGCATTATACTTTCATAGTTGAGCTTGAAAGAAGTCTAGCATTTTGGGATTAACATGTCCAAAAGTGAAAGGTACTGTACCTGCCCTTTTTGTTCTCTCCCTTATTCAACAATAACAGTTTATATTTAAACATTACCTTTAATGTAATAAAATGTCCCAAGGTGCTTCAAAGGAGCAATATAAAAAAAAATCTGACACTGAGCCACATAAGGTAATGTCATGTCACAGGTGCTCTGCCCAAAGGGAGCTCATTGGCCCCTTGTCTGCTGGTGCTTCATCCTGAGCTGTTTTCTTGGGCAGTTTTTGTGTCAGTGGTGGCTTGCCATTGCCTCCCAGGCTGTAGGATCGGAATCCCTTCCAGCAGGGAAATTTATGGAACATAATTTCAAACCCATGGACATGTTTTGACCTCATGATTAGAATTATAATTACAGAAGATAAGCTACATTCAGCAGTACAGGACTGGGCAGCAAGGGACATTTAGTAAAAACACAGTGACTTATCAAAAGGGTTTGGGCATTGACTAATGCAATCAAGAAGTCTGATTACCCAATACAATGGCACAAAGGACATATCATCAATATAATACATTCAAGAAATTATGCAACTAAGGTCTGCATCACAGACAATAGTACTGGAATAGGGTCATTCAAACCCTCATTAGTTTTGGAGCTGTGTGTTATTGCTGTGCTACCTCAAACAGAAGGAGAATTGCTCATACAATGAGAAGTGATCATTCTCATCTGGATACCTTTTCCATGGAAAACCCCGTATTGTTTCAGCCAGCAGGAGTTGATGACATTTGTCTGGACTTTGCATGAAATCAACTAAATGGACGTTGGAACAACAGGAAATATGTTCTGATATGTCTGAGTTAAATTATAAAAAACGAGCAGATCTGAGTACCTGGGCTGCAGTTGGAAGGAGGGTCAGGGCTGGTCACCTTGGCTCAAGCCTACATTCTACACTGGACAGACCAGGCGTGTTGGGGATTGTAATTTTCAGCCAAATCATAGTGATATTGGTCTGAGGGTTTTGTGAAGGTTTGGGGTGAAAACTTGGTGTTTTTTTGCCGGTACCTTGTAACTTGTTTCAGCCATATCTTGGTGATATTGGTCTGAAGGTCTTTCTCTTAAGGTTTCAGGACAAGATGTAGTGTTTTGCCCATGTTTAAGCCCGAGTCACAGGGACTTCGTGTCAGGTACTGGGAATGAGTTGTTTTAAATTTTGTGGTTTTGTGCTGTCTGGTTGTGGCTCATTCAATAAAGCAATTGTGAATTATCAGGAGAAACTCGTCTCACTGGTCATTCTGTTCAAGTCGTACACTTGTGAATCTGGTGTCATGAACTTGAGTACGGTGAGGGTCTCGGAGGGAAAAGGGGAACCCCTACAAGGGTGAGGAGGCAGGTCTCAAGTCTACTTCAGCCAGAATGGGAATCAAATCCACAATGTTGCTGTTATTCTAAACCACATGCTAACTATTGTTTCGGCTTGAGTTTAGGGTCTAAATGCAGTCTCTTTAGGGTTTGCCCGTTACCCTAAGAATGATACCATAGACTGTTATTCATAAAAACCATTCTTGTTTATTTACAGATCTATATTCATCTCAGTACATTACACAAGGTTATATTACTGCTTCCCACAAGATTTCACTCTCTTAGTCATGTGACATTGCATCATAATTACATCAGTATCAGGTGGTCCTGATGTTAACCCTTTACTCAACTACCAACTAGCCAACTGAACTAACTGGCCTCTTATAAGGAGATATTAGGTCAGAAAACTAAAGATTTGGTGGAGCAATTAAAATTAGGGACGCCCAAGGGGCCAGAATTAGAAAAGTGCAGATATCTTGGAGGGTTATGGGGCTGAAAGAGATTACAGAGGTAGGGAGGGGCGAGGTCATGGAGGGATTTGAAAACAAAGATGAGAATTATAAGATCAATGCGTTGTTTGACTGGAGTCAACGTAAGTTAGCGAGTACAGGGGTCATAGATAACTGCAGCTTGGCACGGGTTGAGATATGAGCAGCAGAGCTTTGACTGACCTCAAGTTTACGAAGGGTGAAATATGGGGGAACTAGCCAGGAACAGGTGTTTTATAAGGTACAGTTTCAGACATAAATATCACTCACACTTTCTGAGAAATTGAACAACAGGACTACTTATTTCTTTGATTATCTTTGTACCATGAGGAAACATTTAGTCTCCTCCTAGTAGATTTACTAGTGCTGAGCTGCACTTATTTGAATTGGGAGCCTCTTCTAATAACTTTGTAAATAAAAATTATTTTTGGCAGTTAACAAATAGGTAAATTCCAAAACTCTTTCTAAACTGAGATTTTACTCTCCAAGCCCACAACAAGTACAGGTGCAGAATTACGGCATATGCACTCCAAGGGCTCTGATGGCAAGCCAGAAAGCCAGGGTGACACCACCTCAGCCGTTTTGGGGAGACCTGACCAGACTCTGTTGCAATCAGGCAGTTAATGAGCTGCCATCACGGCTCCCTTCCCTTTAAGGGATGATATCTCCCTTCCAACAGCTGCGAGCCAATAAGAGAGCTGGCAGCCCTTCAGACTCAGCAGCACCACCAGAAGCTGTGACACTGTTGGGATTGCAGCCAGCCAGGAGAAGCTTGCCAGGGGAGGGATGGGGGATGGTTGGTGATGGTGGAGGGTATTGATTCCATGGGGGTGGGATTCTTGCCAATGGGAGGGCCCCCTGTGAGCCATAGGGTTTTACTGTGTGGCTTCCCCATGGGGCAGAGGGACCCCCACCACTGGTAAAATGGCACTTAAGGGCCTCAGCTGGCCTCTGGGTGGGAAGGCCATTCTCTACCTTCCCAAATGTTGAGAGAATTCTATGGCAATGGGAAGGCGACAGGCATTATAACTCCCCTCCCTGTTCTCTGGCCACCCCTGCCTCGCAACCCACTCCTGATAGTCCCATTAAATTCTGCCCTAAGTATGCATCATTATTTAGAACAATCACATGGTGAGATTTAGTTACATGAACATCCAGTGTCATGTTTGACAAATTTAAGTTTTTTATATTCATTCATGGGATGTGGGCATCGCTGACTAAGCCACCATTTATTGTCCATTTCTAGTTGTCTTTGAAAGGGTGAAAAGGTGAGCTGCCTTTTAAACCGTTGTAATTCATGTGGTGAAGGTACTCCTACACTCATAAACACTTACTGGTTTATGATACTGTTTATTGTCAGAAAGACTGCCCTCTTGTTAACTTACGAGCTATTTATGTAAACGATTCAATGCAAAAAATGCATTACAATAGCCACATTCACAAAACAATTCATAATTTTATTAACAACAACAAAGACCGCATGCATTTATATAGCACCAATAATGTAGTAAAACATCCCAAGAGACCTCATAGGAACAGTATCAAACAAAATTTAACACCAAGCCACTTAAGGAGATATTAGGACATTAGATATTAAAAACTTGAAAGTTTTAAGCAGCATCTGAAAGGGATAGAAAGAATGATGGTGAGTCAGAGATTTTAAGGGAGGGGGTTCCAGAGCTTAAGGCCTCCGCAGTTAAAGGCATGGCTATTGATGCTGGAGTGATTAAAATTGGGAGTGCACAAAAGGCCAGAATTAGAGGAGCGCAGAGAACTAGGAAGGTTGTAGGGCTGGAGGATATTGCAGAGATAAGGAGGGGCAAGGGCATGGAGGGATTTAAAACAAGGGTGATAATTTTAAAATAGGGGCATCACTTAACCAACAGCCAATGTTGCCCTTCAGATGGTGGTGGTGAGCTACCTTCTTGAACTGCTGCAGTCCATGTGGTGTAGGTACACCCACAGTGCTGTTAGGAAGGGAGTTCCAGGATTTTGACCCAAGTGGTGGGGAATGAGGCTTGGGTGTGATTTAGAGCAGCAGTTTTGCATGAGCTGAAGTTATGCAGAGTGGAAAATGGGAGATTGGTCCAAAGTGTGTTCAAATAGTAAAGTATGGAGGTAATCAATGAAAATTATTTGGAACAATTGTTGTCCAAAATGCTCATATACAAGATATTGTTTTGAAAAACAAAAGGTATTGAAGCATTAATGAGCCAACACTTAATGGCATGACAAGGGGTGTTTGCAAGTTTAATTCTTTGTCCACTTAGATTGTGATAACTGATGAGCAGTGAGTTACCAAAAAGAAGCTTTGGAATTTGCCAGGAGCACGTAGGAGAAACTGAGGAAAGTGACTGCTGAGCACCTTCCAATGACTGACCACAGAGCACTTTTCTAGTGGCCTGGGAGAAGCTTGTGCCTCCACCAAAAAATTGTAGAGTCATAAACATTGCAACATCCAATCTGTGACTACCCGCTCACTCGACCTGGCCATCCCAACCACCCCTCCCCTGACCTGATTATCCCATGAGCCAACCCAATTACCCACCCAAACTGACCCTCTTCCCATCCCAGCATGGCCTGACTTGACCTCCCCCAACCCCACCCCGGCAACTGGCCACCAGGCTACACCCAGACCCAACTACCCACCTACCACCTCACTCAGTTAACCCTTCTCACCCACCTACCACCTCACCCACCTGCCACCTCACTCAATCTACCGATCTCACCCACCTACCGCCTCACCCGCCTGCCAGCTCACTCAATCTACCCATCTCACCCACCTACCGCCTCACCCACCTGCAAGCTCATTCAATCTACCCATTTCACCCACCTACCACCTCACACACCTGCCACCTCACTTAATCTACCCATCTCACCCACCTGCTACCTCACCCACCCTGCCATCTCACCCACTCTGGCACCTCATCCACATTACCACCTAACCTACCTGCCACCTCACCCACCTACAACCTCACCCACCTCCCTATTCACTCCTCCATCCAATAACATTCAAACTAGGCTTTTAAAACTTACAATATGTCAGCCAGTGCTTTAAAAAGGGGGCGTGCCCTGTATTCCCCCTACTCCACTCCGCTTTGACGGAGTTTCCCGATGGACGCTGCGCTGCACAGTTCTGTGGAAGCCAGAGTAGGAAGGTCCCATTAGAAATGTCCGGGGAATTTTCGATCGCAGGGGGTAATCCGACAATCATTGCCACTGCTCGGAAGACCCAGACCATTGAAGTCAACAATAAAGTCACCGCTTAAAAATATTAAGTGCGTCAGCAATTTTGGGCAAATGGGAGGTTGAAACTGTATCATCTTAATGTTCACAAGTTGGCCAACCCTTCTTGATGTTTTGAATAGATTAACTCTATAAAAGAAAGTTAAGCAACGTCCATTAAATTGCTGCATGGCTAATGGTGCGGCAGAGGACCACAGAGCAATAAAAAGAATCACAATGATCCAGAGATAGGGGCGCATTGAGAATCACTGATCTTGCTCCTTCCACAAATTGTACAGCAGTTTTACTGTCCACTTCTTATGACGGGCAAATCGTATTAACCCAATGCGACCACTATAAGCAGTATGGACTATACAGCCCTTCATAATCTTGAATATATCTGTCATCTGACCCTTCCAGAAACAATTATTCGGGGTAGAATTAATAGTTACATCGAAAAATGTGGATTGACTCGGAAGAGTCAGCATGGATTTGTTAAAAGAAAATTGTGTCTCACTAACTTGCTAGAGTTTTTTGAAGAGGTAACAGAGATGGTTGATGAGGCCAAGGCCATTGATGTGGTGTATACAGACTTCCAAAAGGCATTCCATACAGTGCCACACAACAGGCTTGTGAGGAAAGTTATAGGTTATGGAATAAAGGGGACAGTAGTAACGTGGATACAAAATTGGCTGAGGGATAGGAATTAGAGAGTAAAGATTAATGGGTATTTTTCGGGCTAGAAGAAGGTTTGTAGTGGAGTTCCCCAGGGGTCGGTATTGGGACTCTTGCTTTTCCTGATACATATAAATAATCTAGATCTTGGTGTGCTGGTGGACAATTTCAAAGCTTGTGGACGACACAAAACTCAGGAGAATTGTAAACTGTGAGGAGCACAGTGTAGAACTTCAAAAGGACATTGACACATTGGTGGACTGGGCAGATAGGTGGCAAGTGAAGTTCAATGAAGAAGAGTCATACGGACTTGAAACGTTAACTCTGTTTCTCTCTCCACAGATGCGGCCAGACCTACTTAGTTTTTCCAGCATTTTCTGTTTTATTTCAGATTTCCAGCATCCACAGTGTTTTGCTTTTATGCTAGTCAGGTATGTTCTCTTGCAATCCTTTGCAACTTTCATCACCATGTGAGGTCACCAGCAAATTTTCACGAACACATTAATCACTAAGTGTACATCAGGGATGTATATAATGATCTAAGATTAGCTCCTGCGTCGATCTCTGTGAAATACTACTCAACATATCTTTCCAACCTGGGAAATGTCTTTTCACCCTGCCTATTGTCTTCAGTCTTCGAACCATCTGGTTCATGTGTCCTTATTTCCGTTATATTCCCTTATGTGATACTTTGTCAAATGCTTTTTAGAAAATCCATATAAAACTTCTCTTGGCTGAAGAAGCATATGGTCAGGATGGTACATAAGGAAGAAGAAAAATTGTAGGAAGGAAGTGGAAATACTTGCACCTGTAAAGAGTCAAAGCATGAAGAGGAAATTTGAAATGAATTTGTATTTCATATTAACTTATATGTAGATTGATAAAACATGCTAGAAATTATTACAGATCAATTAAATTTCAAACTGTTTCAGATATGACACTTATTTTAAAGAATATGTATCAAAATCATTCATTCCAATTGGTGGAGGATCAAGAACCAAAGGACACAGATATAAAAATGAGTAGCAAAGGACCAAAGGCGACATGAGGAAAAACATTTTTATGCAGCAAGTGGTTAGGATCTGGAATGCACTGCCTGAGATTGTGGAGGAGACAGATTCAATTGTGGTTTCCAAAAGAGAATTGGATAATTATCTGAGGAGAAAAAAGTTGGAGGACTACTGGAAAAGGCAGAGAAGTGGGACTAAGTGAGAACCAGCACAGACACAGTAGGCTGAAGGGCCTCCTTCTGTGCTGTAACCATCTTATGATTCTCTTATTTACAGTTTTAGTGCATTTTTATGACTTAAAAGGGAAAAATAACTATAATATACTATACTGCTTCAAGAAGCAGAAATATAAATATGTCTGGCCTTTCAAGGCTTAATTCATCCACAAAAAAAGGCACCTTTTAAAAAAATCTTTCATGGGCACCACTGGCATGGTCAACATTTGTTACCCATCCGTAATTGTCGTTCAGACGGTGATGGTGAACTGCCTTCTTGAACTGCTGCTCTCCATCTGGTGTAGGTCTACCCATAATGTTGTTATGGAAGGGAATTCCAGGATTATGAGCCAGTGACAGTGAAAGAACAGTGATATAGCTCCCAGTCAGGATGGTGTGTAGCTTGGAGAGCTTGCAGGCAGTGATGTACCATGCATCTGCAGCCCTTGTCCTTTTAGATGGTAGAGGTCACAGGTTTGGAAGACACTGTCAATGGAGGCTTGGTAAGTTTCTACAGTGCATCTTGGCTCTGGCACATACTGCTGCCACTGTGCATCGGTTATGGAGGGAGTGAATGTTTTTGTGTGTGGATGGGATGCTTCGCCTTTTATGGTGTTGAGCTTCTTGAGTGTTGTTGGAATTGCACTCATCCAGGCAAGGTGGAGAGTATTACATCACATTTGTGACTTGTGCCTTGTAGATAGTGGACAGCCTTCGAGGAGACAGAGTTACTCACTGCAGAATTCCCAGCCTCTGACCTGCTCTTGCAGCCACAGTATTTATATAGTTAGTCCAGTTAAGTTTCTGGTCAATGGTAACCCCCAATACGTTGATGGTGGGGAAATCAGTGAAATTAATGTTGTTGAATGTCAGGGGAGATGGTTAGATTCTCTATTCTTTCTCATTGGTGATGATCGTTGCCTGGCACTTTTGTGGTGTGAATGTTACTCGCCACTTATCAGCCTGAATGATGTCCGGTTCTTGGTGCATATGGGTACAGACTGTTTCAGTACCTGAGGAGTTGTGAATGGTGCTGAACATTGTGCAGTCATCAGCGAACATCTAACTTTATGACGGAGGGAAGGTCATTGATGAAGAAGCTGAAGATGGTTGGGCCTAGAACACTACCCTGAGGAACCCTGGGACTGAGATGATTGGCCTCCAACAACAATACCCAATGTCCTTTGTGCTAGTAATGACTCCAATCAGTGTAGAGTTGTCCCCCTGAATCCCATTGACTCCACTTTTGATAGGGCTCTGTAATGCCATAGTCAGTCAAATGCTGCCTTGATGTCAAGAGTAGCCACTCTTACCTCACCTCAGACACAGTCAAAACTTTTAGAAATTCATTACCACCTGCCAAAATGTTAATCCTCAGCTAATTTAAATGTATATCTTTGATGTAACATTAAAATAATGCCAGATGATCTTTATATTAACCTGGCATTTTAAAGACTATTAAAGGTTTCAAGCAGTTATGGAAATGATTGGGAAAAATAAGAGTTGAAGATGCTGATTTAGAGGAGGGCTAATTTCAGTGAGGTGAAAAGGGATCTGGCCCAAGTGGATTGGAATCAAAGTTTGGTAAGTAAAACTAAATCAGCAATGGGAGGCCTTCAAGAAGGAGCTAGTTCTGATACAGTCTACACACATTCCTCTGAGGGGGGAAGGAAGGACATCCAAAGTTAAGGTTCTCTGGATGACTAAAGGAATTAATATTAAAATGAAACAAGAAAAGGAGGCGTATGGTAAATGTCAGATTATTGATAGTGTAGAGATTCAAACTGAATACAGAAAATACAGAGGAGAAATAACAGAGGGACAATCACTACTCCCTCTCAGTTCTTCTTTAACTGTCCTCTCAACATAGACTCCTCTTCTCTCCCTTACTTCCTTTAACACTCCATTCAGTTCTCCCTCACCACTTAAACCTGAGGGTATGAGATGGTTAGCAGCACCCTCAACTTCAGCTTGTGTTCCATGTCCCCTTCTCTTTCTATCCAAGATCCTAAAAGAGGCTTTGCTTGCTTTCAAAAATCAACTTTAAAAAATATTCAAATCAGCATGAGGAAACATTCTACCTCTTCACTCTAATTTTATGATGCTCTGGCTGTCATTCTTCCTCTGTGTCACAGATGTCATTTGTATTATTGTCTTGTTGTGTTGGAGTAGTTTCAATAAATTCCCAAAGACTGCTGGCTACAAAACATTCTGACTTTATTGTAACATATTTACAGTTATGAGAACACCTTACAATAGCTTATGACCATGCTTAAACTCCTCAAATCTCAGATCACATAAGTGTATGCCACTTCCTTCCATGACATCATAGATTGTTACAGTTAACCCTTGGTGGGCCTAATATACTCCATTATACTACATCTCCACCCAAGTCTCTGTCCAGACTTCAACGTTCTCTGAATCTGCTGGAAACCCAATGCTTCAGTCTCCTAGCCATCCTGAACAGTTAAGTATTCTGTAGTCCCAGAGGAAATGTAGCCTCTTTTTGCTCTCTCAGGTAAATTTCATTTTTCTTTCTCTCTCCATGTTCTCTTCTCGTTCTCTCTTCTGTCTCTTTCGTAATCCCTTACATCAATAGGTGTTGTGGTGCCTTCACGAGTCGACCATACCTGGTTCTCCTCTCATTTGCAGGAAATACGATCTGGGGTTTGCTTTAATTTAATTGTAAGACTTAGTATGTAATTGTAATTGACCTAAGTTGGGAGAGCTGATCTAAAAGAGACTTTCAGTTCAGACTAGCCACACACTACATACACTAGGTATGAATGTGTTTTCACAGGCTTCGTGGAATTTATTAAGTTTATCAAATAAGCACAAAAATGTAACACTTAACAACAGGCAGTGGTACACAATCACATTCACTGTGGAACACTGGTCCCTGACCTCCAGCTGGCTGCAGTGCTCGTCTCTTGATTGAAGTCTTTCTATTTCTTCTCTTCTTCTTGATGATACATATTTTGGGGTCTTACAAGTTCTTACTTTCCCAGCCCTGGCTCTGTGCCATATTAAGTAAAATTCATTTTCTGACCATCTGATTGGTCAGTTGTTCTGCCAAGGTTGTACCTTGAGCTTGCATGTATTTCGAGACCCTCAAGACCATATGACTCTGCTTCTATTGTTTGTCTTCAGTCTCACACTTGCTTGATACTGTTAACTCTATGCAACTCTATGCAATTCATGCCTATTGTCTTCATTACCTCCTGCTGCTGTGGCTCCCTGGTCGCTTGCCTACCAATGACAGCTTAAAAGGATCAATATATGCAGAATTACCTGGAAAAACTCAGCAGGTCTGGCAGCATCGGTGGAGAAGAAAACAGTTGACGTTTCGAGTCCTCATGACCCTTCGGCAGAACCGAGTAATATTAGGAGAGGGGTGAAATATAAACTGGTTTAAGGTGGGGGGAGTGGGGGGAGAGAATTTGGGGTGGGGGGGGGTTGTAGGGACAAGCAAGCAGTGATAGGAGCAGATAATCAAAAGATGTCACAGACAAAAGGATCAAAGAGGTGTTGAAGGTGGTGATATTATCTAAGAAAAGTGCTAATTAAGATTCTTAATTAGCACTTTTCTTAGATAATATCACCATCTTCAATACCTCTTTGATCCTTTTGTCTGTGACATCTTTTGATTATCTGCTCCTATCACTGCTTGCTTATCCCTACAACCACTCCACCCTCAACTTCTCTCTCCCCCTACCCCCCACCTTAGACCAGCTTATATTTCACCTCTCTCCTAACTATACTTCAGTTCTGCCGAAGGGTCATGAGGACTTGAAACGTCAACTGTTTTCTTCTCCACCGATGCTGCCAGACCTGCTGAGTTTTTCCAGGTAATTCTGTTTTTGTTTTGGATTTCCAGCATCCGCAGTAGCTTTTAGCTTTTTGTTTTTATCAATATGTGCAGAGTCTGTTCCCACAGCTCTTTTTCAAAAAGGATATGCTTACAGTCTTACTGGACAAAGGGTCCAGAGTTTCCCTGAGACTGTCCACAGTTTAAAACATTTCCAGTAAAGTTGTGCATTATTTGAATTAACCATCTTACATTGCTTATTGGCATTTCATATCACTTGTACAAAACTTTAGCTAACATTCAGCTGAGCTTACTCATCATGCTTTGTGGTTATGTCACATACAAAATACGATTTTAACACATATACTTAAAGATATGACAACTAACTTCAAAAAGTGCTATAATTACAAGAAGAAAGCCTAATCCTACAGCACTCACGTTCTGATGTCGGTCTTATGGACACTGTTGAACAGAATTCAAACTAGTAAATGATTCGGGATCACCTGCTTTGGTATCTTCTTTCATTTATTATGATTGCGACTTCTCTGGTCTCTGTTTTTCATACTATTGCTCAATTGCAATCAAAAGTCTCCTGTTTCTTCTTACTCTACCTAGTTCCATCTGGACAATGTAAGATCTGGGGTATTGTGATTTCTCCACTATTTCTCTATGTCTCAATTGACCTCTGATCCAAACCTGTTCACCCAGTTGAAGAACTGATAATGTTCCCATTCTGTAATGACTATCATAATGTTTCATCTGTTGACTTCAGTAAGTTTCCTCTCTTTCTCGTACTTTCTCTAAGTCGGTGTCTTTGACCTGTGGCATCAATGTATGTGGGAGGGTAGGAATATGTGTCCGCAACCTCAAACTCGCGTGGAGCTAATCCATTCTGCAGGGGTGAGGAGCAGTAACTCAAGAGCGCTAGCTGAAAATCCTCATTCTTTTTCAGTAATGCCTTTACAGTTCAGACACCAATCTCCCCTTCTCCATTAGTCTGTGGAAACCTTGGTGAACTTGTGTGAATAAATCCAAATCGTTCTGTAAATTCTTGAAATTCTATATTCACGAATCGTGGACTGTTATCTGATATCTCAATATCAGGAATCCCCTGGACTGCGAAAATTTCTTTCATTATCACAGCCTCTGATGTGTGACCATGTAACTGTTTCACTTCAATCCTACCTCGAGTAGTAATCTACAGCAGTTATGGACCGTTTCCCTCTATGCGCAAATAAATCCATTCCTTGGCATTCCCATGCCCTTGCTGGAAAAGAGATAGTTATTTTCTGTGAGTTAAACATTGGGATATAATTTCTACCAATGAGTTTGAGAGCCCTGGCTACCAAACTATATCTGGCTCTGCAGTTAAATGGCCCTGATGTAAGCATTGTAAGACCTCAAGGCTTAATACTCTTGGGGTTACTATTCCGTCATTGTTTAACAGTAAATCATTGATCTCAGGTGTGCTCACTGCTTGAAATACAGACTCAGGATAGTGTGTTATATATGCTGGCCATCCTCTAATACAAAATTCTCTGATCTGCTTATATTCTGCATCTTTTTTCTGAACTTCTCTGATTTCACTCAATCTTTGTATAGTTGCCGGTAATGTATGACTGTCATTATAGCAAATTCTGCCACAAGTTCGATATTATTTATCTGAATTTGTTGTTTCAATGCATGATAATGCATCTGTTGTGCTCTGTTGTTTCCCTTGAACATATATCGAATGGGTATCAAACCTCATGGGCAGAATTTTCTGCCTACCGGGCGGGCAGGCCCGACCCAATCTCTGGCGGGTGGGGAGCCAATCCCCGCCGGAGAAGCGGACCCCGCCGCCATTTTATGTGGGCGGGCCAATTAAGGCCTGCCCAGCGTGACGTCCGCTGGGAAGCGCTATGCGCCTCTTGTGCGGGCTGGGGGGATTCCCCAAAAGTGAGAGTGTGCTCTTTCACACATGCGCACAAAAGAGCGCACATCTCCCTGAGGCTAAGTGCTGCCTCAGGGAGATCGCTGACAGTTTTAAAAACGTTAAAAACAGAAAAAAATCCTTAACATGTCCCCCTCAGTGACAATGTCACATGAGATGGGACATGTTCACAAATTACACTAAAACTTTATTAAACTTTTTAAATCCCTACATGAAACCTCATCCCGCCGGTGGATGAGGTTTCATGTTTTTTCTAGTTCCCGCCGGGGCTCCTGGCCTGCCCACCAACCTTAAGGTTGGACAGGCAGGTCCTTTAATTGTTTTAATGATCCTGTCAATAGCCTCAATTGGCCATTGACAGGTCGGCGGGCACACAGCTAATTTTGCTGCGCCCCCGCCTTCCTGAAAATTTAAATGGGGCGTGGTGACGTCGGGGGTTCCCCGATGTCATCCCACATCATTTTACGCGTCAGCGAGTGGGCCCCGCCTCCTGTTCACTTGTGGCAAAATGCAGCCCCATCAATCTTAATTTAAGCCTTGAACTCATGATGGCATTGCTGCAAGCTCTTTCCAATTCAATAGTGTGGCTAAAAGTTTATGGTTTGTTTCTATTGTAATGTGTAAACCTAAGACGTAGTCAGCAAATTGCTATCATGCACATGTGGCTGTTATTGCTGCTTTTTCAATTACTGCATAGCTCTTCTCTGTGTCTGTTAATGACTGCGATGCAGAATAGACCGGTCTGCATTTTCCATCTCTTTGTAACTGGAAAAGTACTATGCCCAATGCTGTAGAGGATGCATTCGTTGATATTATTGTATGTAACTCCGGATCGTAATGTGCTACTATCTCGGATAACATCAACCTCTCCTTTATTTTGTCAAATGATTTCTGATGTGCTTCTTCCCAATGCTGTTCATTGTCTTGGCGTAACAACTGACAACTTAATAAGTGGTTCATTGAGCTCTGTTTTATTTTTAGAAATTTTCCCACTTGATTCACCATTCCCTTGAACCTTTGTAACTCTGTGATGTTTCTTGGAGCTGACTCTGGTCTTCAGTGGATCAACCTTTATTCCTGTTGCACTCGCTATGTGACCATAGCTGGTTGGTAGAAACATATTGGCTTGTATTATGACTCCCTCTCAAATTGCTACTTCTAAATTGCAGGATCCTGCAATTGGATAAGGCTCCTGCCTAAAGCAGGTAGGAACCTTAAGGACTTATGCAATTCGGGGCCCTATTTTTGTTTGCATCTACCTGACTGAGGCCTGAGCAGGGTTGTTACCACTGCTTATCTGCCAAGATGAAGCAAGTTCATCAGCAGAAGAGGTGCGTAGTAATTGGAAAAACTTTCCTTTGTGGGGTCAGGAGGAACAGGAATTCACCTGCAGACTTCTCTATCCTCGACTTGCCCTCCCCCGTCCAGCAAGACATTCCCACTACATTCCACTTATCAATTGTCATGTGATTGTGTTTGATTTCATTTTTCACTTGGGTGTGCTCCTAACCTATGGGGCTGGTAAGAGCTGGAAGGTGAAATTAGACTGGATGGCTTTTTCCAGTTGGCATGGACACAATGGGCTGAATGGCCTCCTTCTGTGCTGACAATCTTTCTACAGTTCTATATTTCTTACCTGGAACTTATTTTGTGTTGATGAGCCTTTCTTTGATATCAGCTTTGATGGAGCAGATGGTGGTATAGTGGGAATATCAGTGGACTAGTAGTAATCCAAAGGCACAGGCCAATCCTTTGGGGACATGGGTTCAAATCCCACTGTGGTAGCTGGTGGAATTCAAATTCAATTAATAACATCTGGAATTGAAAGTGTGAAGGACTAAGATCTTACCCTGTATAACTTTCTTATGAAATGTGCTCATTGCTATCTCAAAAGATGTCAAACTGAACAAGAACCGAAAATGGCTTAATCTATGTCTGTCTATGACCCCAAACAAAAGGAGCTACTTGGCAGTATTGGAGAAACACTCACTTTGTTATCCCTGAAGAGCCACTAACATCTGCCCTGTGGGCTGCATAGACCAAATTCAAAGGGAGCTATACAAAGGCCATCTACATTTCATAACCCAAGCTAGCAAACTCAGACCCTGCTCATCTGCTAAGACAAAGAGCCCCACAATCTTCCTTTCAATTATTAACGGTTGAGACATTCCACAATCTCAGGGACCCAGACAAGAGATACACGTCCTTTGTAAAAGACAGTGTGGAGAAATACGAGTCATGTGACATGAACCTCTGGTGTGTAGAACCAGTAATATTGCCTTGCTGTACTGCAAAGTCTCAGTCTGCTTTTTTATCATCTGAATAACAGCCTCACAGAGAAGGGGCTCTGGCCCAGGTTGGACATCTGGCCCCATTTACATTGCTTTTGCTAGAAATTCTGTACTATCACCTTCAAGATTCATTTTTGAATGCCTATCTCATCATGTGACATCATCACCACTGGAAAAGTGAATTATCCAGTATCAGTTTTCAGCTCAACAACCTGCGTGAAGGAATACCTCATTGGACTTTGAATCAGGACTCTGGAACTCAAGTGAAACAATTCTTTTTTCTCTGTTGTGTCTGCACTGTAAACCTTTATTTTCTCTATTTCTCTTTTACTGTATGAATGCAAAGGAGCCAACGTTGTGATCCTCCTCCCCCTATTTTGAGTGTGTAAATTAAATAATCCTACGAGTTCATCCTATCTCGAGTTTGCTGTGGGGTTATTTATAGAAAATTAGATCACATCAAAACTGAGGCGTTGGGGAATATACCATTGCTTATAAAGGGGGGAGCAAAATCAGAAATGCCTTCCTGTTTACAGGTGGGTGATGAGAGGAAGAATTAGTGCAGTTTAAATTAACCCCCCTCCAGTCCATAACAAGGCCAACCTCTGTGATGGTAACCATGGCAGCCATCATTGATTGTTGTAAAAACCCATCTGGTTCATTAATGTCCTTTAGGGAAGGAAATCTACCATCCTTACCTGATCTGGCCTACTTGTGACTCCAGACCCACAGCAATCCCCTCTGAAATGGCATAGCAAGCCAATCAGTTCAAGGGCAATTAGGGATCGGCAACAAATTCCCACAACCCATGAGAGAAATTAGCTGATCGGGCATCCAGGAGCCCAAACTTCCTCACTCAATGCCAGCTTGATTCCAAAGGGCAGCTAACTGGCAGTGGTCTGTAGATGCTGCCTAGAGTAAAAATACAACAGGTCTCAAATTTAGGCCAGCCAGAACACCTTGAAATTGTCTTTTCCTGTCTGCCCGAAACACACTGGGGATTAAAAATTGACCACTGACTGTCTCAGCTCACTCAATGTGAATATTACCTGAGTAAAGCTTTTGACATGTCCTCTGATTTGGCAAATAATTTTGAAAAGCAGACAAGGAGAATAATTTGGATGTTATCCAGCAGTTCAGCATGCGAAATGGTGCACTGCTGAGGGTAAAAATATAATGCCCAAGTCTAGACTTTCTGGAGGGGTTGAATATTTCAAGTAAAAAACTTATAGTAAAGTAACAAAAAAAAAAATAGGAACATGAGAAACAAAAATATCCCAAGGCATAATCAAAAAAAATCAACGCTGGACTAAAGAAGGAAATATTAGGAACAGTAAATGAAAACTTGGTTAAAGAGGTGTTTTTAATGAGCGTAATATAAGAGGCTAGAGGCAGGGAGGGAATTCCACCAGGTGAGCTTAAGACAGTTGAAGGCATGACTGCCAATAGTGGGCTGAAATTATTAATGAGGATTATACACATGACACCAGAATCAGGGGAACAGGAAGTTTGAGGGGTTGCAGAGCTGGAAGATATATAGAAAAGCTACGGCACAGAAAGAAGCTATTCAGCTCATCGTGTCTGTGCTGGCTGAAAAAAAACTAGCCACCCATTCTAATCCCACCTTCCAGCACCCGGTCCATAGCCTTGCAGGTTACAGCACTTTAGGTGTAAACCCAGGTTCCTTCTAAATGAGTTGAGGGTTTCTGCCTCAACTATCAATCCAGGCAGCAAATTCCAGACACCTACCATTCTCTGAGTGAAAAAGATTTTCCTAATATCCCCTCTAATCCTTCTACCAATCACCTTAAATCTGTGCCTCCTTGTAATTGGTCTCTCTGCTTGGGGAAACAAGTCTTCCCTGTCTACTCTAGGCCCCTCATAATTTTGTACACCTCAATCAAGTCACCCCTCAGCCTCCTCTGGCTTAAGGAAAACAACCCTAGCCTACCTATTCTTTACTCAGCTGCAATTTTCCAGCCCTAGCAAATTTCTTGTAAATCTCTTCTGTAGTTTCTTGGTGGAATTGTGTCCTTCCTGTAATGTTGTTACGACCAGTCCCCGGACGAGGTCCCCCAATTTGTTATGATCCCAGATGAGATACCCCAAATTGTTAACTTCCTGAATGGGACCCCAATTTTGTTATGCTCCTGGGTGAGGAGAAATGAACTGGCTCCCTTCTTTATTCAACCCCCTCGGTTGGTCACAACAAGGTTAATTTAAAAAGAATCCCTTCCCTCATGGATACCTTTTCCCAGTCCAAATGTATTTGATTCAGAAGGAGCCAATTTAACCAGACTTTATTGAGTCAAAGAAAGAGTAAGTTTATTAGTTACTAAAACCATAGGAAAAATAATTTTAAAAAACATAACACATATACATAAAGATTAGAAATGAGAAGTTGAGTCCAAAAATAAAAATGTAAAAAGATATACGAATCAGTCTTTGGCTTTTCCATGAAGAGTAGATGGCAAAACATTGGAGCCATTAAGTTGGTTGATTCCAGTAAAGCTGACATTGACAGTTCAGACACTTGGTTTTGAGACACTTCGTTCTGCATGTTAGCTGAAGGAGTTGTCCACTTTCTTTTTGATTGTGGCTTTGTTGACTCGTGACTTGCCTCCAGCCGAAAAGAAAGAGAAGACTTTTACCTGCAAGCTGCAGGGATGCCTAATTGCTGTTCTTCTGCTGTGACCTTCACAGCCCACACTTGCACCCCAGAGCTAGAAAACACCGATCAAGTGCACAGCTGCCTTTTTAACCCCTTTTGTGTATTTCTGGAAGGGGAAAACAAACATGGCTTTTGCCCGGAATCTGCTTCCTTTCAACTCAGATCATGTCCACATTCTGAGATATAACTCAACGGGAGATGGTTTCTGCTGAGATGGGAATCACTCTCCATTGTATCTGCAACCACAAGAGATTAATGTTCAGTCTGTTGCATTGCATCTCTCCTTTTCCAATGTCTCTGTCTGAAGTGGACCTTGACACCCTTTTAGGTGTGACATTTCAGGGCCTCTCTGGACTTGTCGGTCAAGTATAATCCACATAGGACTTTTCCAGAAAGTGGTTACTGTACAGTTTCAGCCAACCTTTGCTTGTACGTCGTTTTTCAATAAAACACATCTTCCTGAAAAGGTTCAATATGCCCATAGGTAATTCAGGCTGTGATCCACTGTCATGACAATGTGGTGACCAGAACTGTACACAAAACTCCAGCTGTGGCCTAACCAGCATTTTATACAGTTCCATCATTATATCCCTGCTTTTGTATTCAATATCTTGTGCAATATAGGAAAGTTTTCCATATGCTTTCTTCACCACCTTATCTACCTGTCCTGCCACCTTCATGGACCTCTGGACATGAACTCCAAGGTCTCTCACTTCCTCTACCCCTCTCAATATCCTCCCATTTGTTGAGTATTCGTTTGCTTTTTTTGCCCTCCCAAAATGCATTACCTTGGCCAATTACACGGACGATTTTTGTGTCATCTGCAAATTTCCCAAGCATGCCTCCCATATTTAAGTTTAAATCATTAATAAATACAACAAACAGCAGGGGACCCAACACTGAGCCCTGTGGAACACCACTGGAAACCACTTTCCATTTGCTAAAACATCCGTCGATCATTACCCTTTGTTTCCTGTCACTGAGCCAATTTTGGATCCAACCCACCACATTCCCCTATATCCCATGGGCTTTTACTTTTCTGAACAATCTGCCATGTGGGACTTTGTCAAATGCCTTACTAAGATCCTTGTAGATTGCATCCACTGTACTGCCTTCACCAATCCTCCTTGTTACTTCCTCAAAAAATTCAATTAATTTAGTAAGGCATGACTTTCTGTTAACAAAACCATGCTGACCATTCCTGATAAATCCTTGCCTTTTTAAGTGACAGTTTATCCTGGCTCTCAGAATTGGTTCTAATAATTTGCCCACCACTGAAGTCAAACTGACCGGTCTATATTTATTTGACTTACCCCTCGCACCCATTTTAAATAATGGTACAATGTTCGCAGCCCTCCAATCCTCTGTTACCTCACCTGTATCTAGTGGGGATTGAAAAATTATCCTCAGGGCACCCATTATTTCCTCCCTGTCTTCCTTTAACAGCCTGGGATACAATCCATCTGGCCCTGGTTATTTATCCACCTTCAAGGATGTCTGGCTCTCCAGTATTTCCTCTCGTTATGCTTATTGTATCTAACATTTTACACTCCTCTTTAACTAAAATGTCTGCATCATCCCTCTCCTTTGTGAAGACAGAGACAAGGTACTCATTAAGAACCTGCTTTCTTCTGCATCAATACATAAATTACTTTGTACATCCCTGACAGACCCTACTCTTTCCTTAGTTATCTTGTTGCTCTTAATGTACTGATAAAACATCTTTGGGTTTTCCTTGATTTTACCAGCAAAAACTATTTTATATCCTGTCTTTGCTTTCCTGATTTCATTTTTACTCCATCCACCCCTTATTTTCTATACTCCTCGAGCCTTTCTAACATATTAATTTTTTGTGACTGTAATAAGCTTTATTTTTCTGCTTCATCGTACCCTGTATGCTTCTAGATAACCAAGAGGCTCTAGATCTGGCAGCACCACCCTTTTTCTTTGTGGGTAAAGGTCTACCCGGTAGAATCTCGCTTTTGAATGCCTCTACATGGTCTGTCACTGATTTCCCTTCAGATAGCTGTAAACAGTCCACTTGCACCAGATCACCTCTCGGCTTCATAAAATGTGTCTTTCCCCAATTTAGAACTTTTACTCCTGTTCTATCTTTATCCTTTTCCATAATAATGCTAAGTCTAACTTATTATGGTCACTATCTCCTAACTGCTACTTCATCCACTTGCTTCATTCCCTAAGACTAAATCTAGTATTGCACTTCCTCTCATTGGGCTTGTTAAAAAAAAGTTCTCTTGAATGCAGTTTAAGAATTTTGTGTCCTCGGTGCCCTTCACACTGTTTGTACCTCAATTGACATTAGTGTAATTGAAGTCCCCAACTATTACTACCTACCCTATTGTTTTTGTACTCAGAAATTTGCCTCCATACTTGATCTTCTTGCTCCTTTTCACTATTTGCTGCCCCTTTTTTTATTTCTGAGCTCAACCCATAAAACTCAACCTCATTCGATGATTCATTTAGTATATCATCCCTCCTCACAGTTGTAATTCATTCTTTAAACAGTAATGCTATACCCCCACCTTTTTTAGCCCCTTCTCTTTCCTGCCTGAACACCCTTATGCTGAGTTGCCAATTTTGCCCCTCTTTAAGCCAAGGTTCCGTTACAGCTCACTAATCTCATCTCTAGCTCCCTAAACTCAGCCTGCAGGTCCTCATCCCTTTTCCTACCAATATTGTTGGTACCAAATGATATTATGCTGCCATGTGTCTATCTGTACCCTCAGCACATTGACCTTGTTTGCTATACTCCTTACATTTAAATATACACCTTTTAACACTGTCAAATTCCTGTGTTCTACACTTTTTCACCTTTGCTTCTTCTGTCTTGCAGAGTCACTCACTAATTTTCTGTCTCCTGCTCCCTGCTCTGAATTTGTCCTATCTAAATCTGCCCTCAGGTTGCCATCCCCCTGCCAATCTAGGTTAAACCCTCCCCAACAACACAAGCCAATCTCCCTGCAAGGACATTTGTCTTGGTCCAGTTCAGGCTTGTACAGATCCCTCCTTCCCCAGAACCGGTCCCAATGGCCCAGAAATCTGAAGCCTTCCCTCCTGCACCATCTCTCCAGACATGCATTCATCTGGTGTATTTTCCTATTTCCATACTCACTAGCACGTGGCCTTGGGAGTAATCCGAAGATTACTATCTTTGAGGTCCTGCTCACTAATCTCATCTCAACTCCCTAAACTCAGCCTACCGGTCCTCATCCCTTTTCCTACCAATATTGTTGGTACCAATGTGGACCATGACCTCCAGCTGTGTACCCTCGCCCTCCAGAATGCTCTGTAGCCGCTCAGTGATATCCATGACGCTGGCATCAGGGAGGCAACATACCATCCTGGAACCACAGAAGAGTCTGTCTGTTACTCGAACTAATGAATCCCTTACCACTACTGCTCTTCCCCTCTTCTTCTTCCCTCCTGTACAGCTGAGACATTCATGATGCCATGATCTTGGTTCTGACCGCACTCCTCCGAGGAACCAATGCCCCCTCCAGTATCCAAAACAGAAAATTGATGAGCAAACAGGACCTCCGGGGACTCCTGTGCTACCTGCCTGGTTCTTTTGGACTGCCTGGCTGTCATCCATTCTCTTTCTGCCTCCATGTTCCTAGCCTGCAGTGTGACCACCTCTCTGAACGTGCTAGCCACGTAGCTCTCAGCCTCGCGGATGCGGCACAGTGACTCCAGCCGCCACTCGAGCTCCAAGACCTGGAGCTCAAGTTTCTGCAGCTGGTGACACTTCCTGCACATGTGCTCATCTAGGTCACTGGTAGTGTCCACAACTCCCACATATTACAGGACATGCATTCCACATGACCAAGTTGCCCTGCCATGTCTTAACTTCACTTCACTTACATTAACTTTCTTTTACTCTGGTTTACTTATATTTATTTTACTTGGCCTTAACTTAATCAAACTTACAACTTTTGATAACCTTTACTAGTACTGATAAATCCAACTAATGCTTAACACACTTTTTGAGTTGCAATAAACCTTACTTAAAGCATCACTTTCCCCCGTGCACCGAATTCCCATGTGAACCTAATTTGCTACACACTCTGTCTTCGTCTCACTCAGACGTAGTCTCCTGTCTCCTCATGCGCCCCTCAAGATGTTACAAATATAGGAACGCCATAAAGAAAGTTAAACAAATAAATGGGAATGTTAGATTTCAGGTATTAGGAAACCATAAGCTAATGTAGATCATTAAGGACTGTGGTGATGGCTGGGCAGAAATTATCCAACATAGGATACAGGAAGAGAAATTCTGAGTGAGCTGAACTTTACCATGGTAAAGAACGGGAGGATGATCACGAGAGCATTGAAATAGCCTGGATGCAAGTAAGGTGTGTATGAGATTTTTGGCAGCAGATAGGCCAAAGCAGCAGTGCATTCAAGAGGTGTATCAGAGGTGTATGTAGGCTGTCTCTGTGATGGAATAGTTATGGGCGTAGAAGCTTAGCTTGGGTTCAGTAAGATGCCAAATTTACAAATGTCCGATTCAGCCTGAGACAGCAGCAAGGGAAGAAAATGGAACCAGCAAGAAAGAATTTGTGGCAGAAGTTGACTATAATGGCCTTGGTCTTCCCAATGTTTAGAGGTGAAGTACTGGAGGGGAATAGTGTGGTAATTTTGTCAAAGGCTGCAAAGAGGTCAGGGATGCACCATGGTCACAAGTGCATGGGTTATCATTCGCAACTTTAGTGCTGTGGCAGGTGCAAAATTCTAATTGGAGAAATTCAAATACGTAGTTGTGGGAAAGATGGACGTGGATCAGGGAGGCAACATGCCCAAGGGGCTTGGAGACAAAAGGAAAATTGCCAATATTGTGTAAGGCTAAAGGGGCTGAGGATATGTTTTTGAGGAATGGGTGATGTAGGTTTTAACAGGATAGGTGATAATGCTTGAAGAGAGGGGAACATTTACAAAGCTAGCTAGTATTAAGAACAGGAAAGGAAGTAGGGATTCCTAGTTTAGTAGGAATTAGGTCAACTGAGCAGGAAACAGGAGGAGAAGGAGGAAAAGATGGGTCTCATGGATAAGATAATCTTGGGGAAAGGCAATTGGGGAATTGGGTGAGAAACTATTCAATGGACAAGTCAATGAATGCATTTAATTATGTTCTTGTGCTATATAAAATTTATTTTAGCTTAAAATCTGATTTTGCTCAGAAGTAATTTCAGTCATTGAGAAAATATACAGATAATTTTATTTTCAAAAAGTATTCTGAGTGATTTTTTTTTGAGAATAAGTAATACAGCATAATATCATGGCATGACAGAAAGCCATGAAAGATCAGTGATTAGATTAACAGAGGAAATCCCATGAAAGCACCTACAGAATTCACAAGGAAATGTAGCAGGTAAATGTGGACATTTGTAGGTTCGAATTCCTGTAGAAAATGTTTACATAGTAGTTTTCAATGCAGCATGTGACCATCTCAAAATCTCAAGATGCTATAAATTAAAACAAATAATGGCACAGAAAGAATTAATGGTGAAAATAATTTCATTGCATTGCTGTTCCTGTCACTTTGCCGTCTTCCATTTATGACATTGTGATGTGCCTTTTGGGGCTATTCACAAAATAGTACTCCATCAAAATAACTATTTTACAACTGGAACTGATCTAAAAATGATACATGTATAGCATGATTACATACAGCAGGCAGTCCAAAGTTAGAACCTAAGTTGCAATGCACGAATGCCATGATCCAGCACAGAGCTTCCCTCCCAGTTGGCTCAATTCTCATGTTGAGACAGCTGGCAGAAGTGCTGCTTCTCTTCTACACTAATAAAATTTGAAATGTGAATTATACTCTGCTCAGGACAAAGCCCAAGAGATGTGACACTCTTCTGATAGAACAGATCTTACCCTCTGCACCTTCACACTCAGGTGCTGGTAAAGAGTGCCCACTCAAAATGTTAACCTAGGAAATCCTCTGAGAACTCTGTGTTCCTCTGATTCTGCCCTTGTGCTTTCCACCCTCAATATCTGCAACCAGCCATTAATGGCTATGCTTTCTGACATCTATGCTCTACACTCTGGAATGTCTTTGCTAAACCTCTCCACCTCTCTCTGCTCCTTTAAGGTCCTACTTAAAACCTATCTCTTTGACCAAAGCTTATGGTCATCCCTTCTAATGTCTGTTTCTTTGGCTCAGCATTCATTTTTGTCTGATTATGTGAAGCATCGATCTTGAGATGTTATTCTATGCTAAAGGTGCCACATAAATAAATGTTACCATTACTTTTAGAATCTAAGTTTTCTGTTTTCTGATGCCAACAGATTTGCTACATATTTCCAATGTTTTGTGCTTTTTTTTCAGATCTCCAGAGTTTGCAGTTTTTTCATTCTATTTCTCAGATTTATTGTGAGCTTCTATTCTCCACAGTAAAAGAATAACTTTCTATATATAATCCCGCAACTTATAAAACAAGATATATTACAATGCTCTTAAGTAAATGTAAATTGTTTAATCCATCGACTATATATTTTATTTAGGTTATTGCCTGATTATATGGGAACAAGAGAGGAGATATAACACCATGGGATAATGGAGTTATGCAAAGAATAAATAGACTAATCATTATCTCTACAATTCAGTTGATCATTGTGAATACATATTATTCAATGAAAAAATATGGTATAGGAAAAGTGCAAATACCCTAGGAGCACAGAATTCTAGCAAGGTCTTAGTTTGGGATTATAATGAATATATTTACGTAGATTACGTGTTCAAAGAGTGTCACAACCTCAGCAGCTAATTGGAGAAAGCACCAAAGTAGACTTTAGTCACTAATGCGGAACAATTTGGACACTTTTGTCTTTGTTTCCATGACCACCAGGTCTGGCATAGTTAACTTTCACTTTGACACCAAATTTCAGAGAAGATGCTTGAGTTCCTGATTAATGAACTGAGTAAAGCCTTGACCCATAAAAACATTGCTAATATTTATAATCCTACTTTGAGGAAGTAGAAAACACTTAATCAAGGTTAAAAACAAATCCTTAATTACTTTCAATTGACATTCATTTTACATTCCTTTTATTCTCTCGAATTTGATGCATTCCTGGCTGGAGTCCCACATTCTACCATCCGTAAACTTGAGGTCATCCAAAACTTAGCTGCCTGTGTCTTAACTTGCAGTGAGTCCCATTCATCTATCACCTCTGTGCTCACTGGCTTACATTGGGCTCCTGGTCAAGCAATGTCTTGGCTTGAAAATTCTCATCCTTGTTTTCATTCTGTAATTTCCTCCCAAACTCTCTTAAATATCTGCATCCCTCTAATTCTGGACTCTTCTGCATTCCCAATTATAATCGCTCCACCATTGGTGGCAGTGCCTTCAGTTGCCAAGCCCTAGGCTCTGGAATTTCCTCACTGCACCTCTCTGCCTCTCTATCTCCCCTTTAAGAAACTCTTTAAAATCTACCTCTTTGAGCAAACTTTTGGCTATCCGACCTAATATATCCTTCTCTGGCTTGGTGTCATACTTTGTTTTATAATGTTCAGAGGTTCAGAGGAGGTTCACTAGATTGATTCCAAAGACATGGGGCTTGTCTTATGAGAGATTGAGTAGTTTAGGCCTATACTCGCTAGAGTTTAGAAGGATGGGAGGAGATCTAATTGAGGTATATAAGATGCTAAAGGGGATAGACAAAGTAGACGTGGAGCGGATGTTTCCCCTTGTGGGGCATTCTAGAATGAGAGGCCATAGTTTTAGGCTAAGGGGTGGTAGATTTAAATCAGAGATGAGGAGGAATTACTTTTCTCAAAGGGTCGTGAATCTGTGGAATTCACGACCTCAGAATGCAGTGGATACCAGGACGCTGAATAAATTTAAGGAGGAGATAGACAGATTTTTAATTAGTAATGGGTTGAAAGGTTATGGGGAGAGGGCGGGAAATTGGAGTTGAGGCCAAAATGAGATCAGCCATGATCTTAATGAATGGCGGGGCAAGCTCGAGGGGCTGAATTGCCTACTCCTGCTCCTAGTTCTTATGTCCTTATGCTTCTGTTAAGCCTCTTAAGGCGTTTCATTGTGTTAAAGGTGCTACATATATATAAGTCGTTGTTGTTGAACCTTTTCATCAAAATTAATGAACGGAAAATTGAATCATCATGATTTGTTGAGGAGGTTGCTACATAACCAAATGGTAAAATTGCTTTGTGACTCGCTGTATATACCAAGCGAATGAGTGGCATCTAGTGGGAGGAGGTAGGCTAGTCATCAACATTTTTATAGAACATAAGGTCAGAGATCCGTTACCTTCGAACCTAGTTTAAGAACAACCTGTTTCTTTGGTAATCAATACATTTATGAAAGGCAGGGGGAGTTGGGGTCGATTGGTTAGTAATACGGATCCTTTATGACGAATATTCCCTCTCAGGGGATTTTCTACGGCAATTAATTCTTCTATATATTATGCAACCATTGCTTAAACGGTACGATTGGATAACCGGCGGAAGTTCGAATGAAAAGGCCGCACCGAACAGAACCCCCACTGTGAATCAGTCCCCATGGTTTGTGTGTAACGTTAGCAAAAGTCAACTGAATGACTCTCACCCAATCGCTGAATGGCGCTGTTGCCAGTTTCCTCAGCTTGCCCGACGCCACCGTCTGTGTTTTCTCTAATTCCATATTTGATGTACAAAGCATTAGGGGGGGGGGGGGGGGGAGGAACCCTTCATTAGGAGGTTATAATAAATGGAAAGTTATTTTCAATCATTAAAATCACTATTTCGCATAGAGTCGGGCAATAACTGATCACATCTTGTTTTGCACAGACCCATTTGTTTAAAGGGAGTGGTAGACACGCTTTAAGTAAATTGGAAGGGTAACCAGATTTCAAGAAGTTATACCAGCTGCCCCGACCACTATCCCCTAAGAGGCTGGAGCTCCGAGGGGTTTTGCGTTAGGGGATAACATCGGTGTCATTCCACCTTTAAATAGTTGTATATGGACGGCTGATAAACTACATCGTTTCGTGTATACATATACACACACACACACACACTTCCCGCCGACTTTAACTGTTATCCTTATCATAGCGTTTCCAATAATATGTCACATCGGAAATTAGACTTGGAGAAATAAATATGTTTATCAGAAATCATATCCTGGGGCAAGGGACAGGAACGCAATGCCAGTTACCGGTTTTCCGATTTAAGAAAGGAAAAAGGAGGAAAAAATAAGTTCCTGGTATCCACGCAGCGTTGTCAGTCAGAGACCGTCTCATCATCATCCGGCTGACGAAAATAATGCAATTCAAGGAGTGCTTGATCGGGAAGGATGAATTTTTCGAATAGCGTTAACACGTTTCCAATTAAAGAAACGCCGGGGTAATCCGGTGGGACCGATTACGTCGGCAAAAAGTCAGTAAAAGGCTGGGAAAGATCTAACGAAAGTTACCGAACAAAGGTTGCCAAGTGGACTTTTATTGTTTACCACCCACCTCAAGTCGATAATATCATATTGAACTACCACATGCATCATATACTATATAAGGGCCTGCGCTTAGAGGCACGGCTGAAATGGTGTAGTTTATGGAATAAAGTGCACACCGTGAGAAGTTACTCATTTCGTGAGCAAGTTTCTACCTTGTCTGAACGGTGACAGAATAAAAAAAGGACACGAGTTGCGAGGAGAGGCAGCAGGATATATTTTGTGAAGCCCGGTTTAAAGGTAAATGCATGGGGTTATTTTTATTTGAAATGGATATATAGATTATATAGATAGATGCTACTTTGAGATATGTTGCTGCAGTTAAAGCAAAGCAGGAAATGCTGGGTGCTATTTTTCTGGATTTACCAGCCATCCCTTGCAAAGTGCCAGAACAACAGCAGGATTGTGTGCATTTCTGCCACTTTTACTAAATGGGCATCTCTTTTTTTTTAAAAAAAAAGTTTAAGCAGGGTTGTTCATTTAATGACAATCCCAACAAGCTGCGATTCGGTGCTACCGGGTTTTAAAGCATGGGAGAGTTGGTCTCCCGTCCGGTAGAACCAGTAAAGAGATAGCTGCAAAGCATAGCGAGGAGCGCAGTATGAGTGGCTTGGCATAACCGAGCGGTTGTCTAACGAAGCTGTTAAAGATCATCATACCGCTCTCTTTTCTCTTTTAGTGCCACCAGTCGCTGCTCGAAGGCTTTAACCTGATTTCCACAGCAATGAACGGACTGAGGTCGCCCTTCTTCTTTGGACTTGTACTTCTAATAATCACAGCTGGGTTTTGCAAAGAGAGGACAGATCTCACGGAGTTACGGGAAAACAAAACCCTCTTTAACTTAATATTGGAAATCATCAATCAGTTACAAAAACAGCACGAGGAAGAAACCAACGAGGTGAACTATTTCCCACAAGGTGTCGATTATACTTTTGATTCTCAGGAACTACCTGACAATGATGTCTATCATAAGGAGGAGAGGGTTGGTAAGTGCCTTTGGTCCATTGATTCGCGTTGTTTCCAGAGTACCTGTCAATCTACCGGAGAATATTTTTGGTGTCACTAAGTTAAGACCGCACATAATGGACGGCAATCCATTGATCTTTTACCGAATAGAACCGGGAAGAGAACATTGAACTCCTGGGTGCCCGGGGCATCTTACTGGCATCTGTGGACGGGTGAACATAACCGATTGCTGTTGTCCCCTGGGAGCGCGAATGGTCAAGGAGTTTGCTCGCATTTCTAATGCTAGTTTAGAGTGGAGATGGTGAGGGGTTGGGGGGGAGGGGGGGGGGTGGAAGGGGGTTGAGGGGGCGCTGGGTTTGTGGGACACGGAGTGTCGAGCCAAGCTGAATTCAGGGGAGGAACGAGACCAAACCCAACAGGCAATTCACTACAAATGCAGCCAGGCACACTTTGTGAATGGATGCCAGCGGGTGACTTGAGGACACTGACCGTCGGCTTTTCAGTAGATCAGTGGGAGAGTCGGTGTGTTTTATAACCAGGGCAGCGCCTCAAACTCTTTCAGGCTGTTTTTGCAGGCTGGCCATATGACGAGGGAACGTTTTACGTTGATGAGGCTGCAGTCGGACTAATTGTTCCCTTCACATAATTTCACTATTATTAAATCCGTCTATCCGCTTTGGACGGATAGACAGGGTTGCATAAGGAGTTAGAGCGCTATCCCTCCAAAATATCATGAGGCAATTAAAAACCAACAACATTGTCCGCTCTAACAAGATCGGCAGCTCCACCGTGAGCCATTGTTCCGAATTTCCATAAACTGGAGCTTTCTGAATTCACTGCAGCTGCTCTCCGAACACTGAAACAAAAGGACAACGCTATCGTTTCGCTCTTTAGCGTTCCTGAGAACGGCACATCTGCTTCTCTGCCACATACTTGGCGAGGGCAACAATGAAAGTCAATCATTTATGAGGTTGAGCGTCGGGAGGACAAATGCGAAACCGTCACTCGCACACACATTTAAAAAAACATCCATGTAAACATCGTTAAAGCGTCTTCTCCAAGTTAGCAAAGTTTAGTGGATGTATCGAGTTAACGTAATCACAATAATTCCGTTAATCTATATCTATTTTCCAACAGAGATAGTGCCCAGAGATCTGAGGAAGATGAAAGACAAGTTTTTAAAACACTTAACAGGTCAGAACTCTGTCGCTTTCGCTATCTGGTCTTGTACTTTTTGCGTGTACAGGTTGCAGATTTTAACAGTTTACTGGTTTCCTTTCCAGGTCCTCTTTACTTCAGCCCCAAGTGCAGCAAACACTTCCACCGGCTGTACCACAACACTAGGGACTGCACCATACCAGCATGTAAGTGCCATCCCTCTCTGTGCCCCTGTTTCTCAGTCAGACCGGCCAGGCTACATTTTTAGTCAAAGTGATTTATTTTAGGCATTTGTCTGTATTTACGTTTGGCGTTTTCCTAAAGTGCATTTTTTTTAAAAATGTAAACAATGTGTTCGATATCCGAAATTTTTTTAAAAAGAGAAACTGCTGGAGCCTCAGCGGGTCAGGCAGCGTGTGGGAGAGAAAGTTAACCTTACAGAATGACGGCCTTTCATCAGGACTTCTTGAGTGCTCATTATTGGGGTCATGGGATCCACGTTCAATAGTTTCCTCTTGGAGCTTCTATTATATCGAAGCTGCATGAATACGTTCCTCTCTAGCGGGGGAGGACGATTTGTATTGGCTTAGGTGGAGAGGTCACAGAAAGACATTGCTGTCGCTGCTGTTCAACCTGAATCCCACTCAAGGCGCCGCATCCAATAGCTGACTGACGGCATTGACACCCAGGAGTGCGGTTCATTTTTTGGAGAGGGGGCAGGCTCTCCATTCTTATCAAAATTTACCTGTGTCCAGCTGACATGAATCTGCAGTTTCTGAGGGATATGGCAACTTAAGTCAGCGCAGCTCCGAGGGAAGCCACACAAAAGGCTCCGGAGTGGGTGGCAGTGTGAGTTAACAGGCGAATCCCAGTTTGCCCATCACTGCCTAGATGTCTTAAACTTTAGTGTGTGTTGCACTGTCGGTTATGGGAAAGAAGTGTCCTTTACCGCATGGATGCAGGTAACGGAGATGCTAGTGGTGGTGACTTGTTGCAGAGGTAATTTCCGATGCCCCTCCACACCCCCCCTCCCCACACCCCCGGCAAACTTTGCTCAGGTATCCCCGTTATGATGTCCTAAAAAGCAGTTAGATTAAAAGTGTTAGATTAGATCAGGTTGAGGGATGGGGCCCAGTTGGACTCATGAAACGTTGGCTGCCCGCACACCAGAATCAACACGAGCAGTGACATGCATGTCACACGTACAACTGATTTCGCTCAGGTTTTATTTTAGCAGTCGGTATTTTTGCCGTTCTAAAGCTATTTTTTAAACAATAGCTTAAAAATGGTGAGCATGAAAATTACACCACGATCGCTTTCAGATGATATCAGAATCGCAGACTTATTAGGGCGCAGAAGGAGGCCATCCGGCCCATCATGTCTGCGCCGGCTCTCTAAATAAGCATTATGAATTAGTGCCATTCCCCTGCCTTTCCCCCTTAACTCCGCGCATTGCTTCTATACAAATAATCATCTAATGCCCCCTTGAATGCCTCGATTGAATTTCATCGTTAGGTTAACGTTTTGCACGATTGCTGGAATGGATTTTTTTTCAAAGCAGAGACGCTACGAGAGCAGGTTGTAAAAATAGAATTGCCCTGTCTGTTTACACACATCCTCTGGATTCACGCAAATCCTCAATAACTCCATAAGAGGTTCCCTATGGAAAGAGTGTAGAGATTCCCATTAACAGTGTAGTCAATTTCTGTATGTTTTATGGGGACGGAATAAACATGCTTGCAGAATTCAGTGATTTATCAGAGACCAAGAGAGAACTATTCAGACCGCTTCAAGATCTAAGGTCGGACTGTTCCCAAAGGAAATATTCATGCAAAGAGCGTCTGATCTAAATGGAATAGAGCAAGTGCATTTCGGACCATGTGTTCATGTATGATGTTTGCTATTGTATGACAATAGTCTCTTCTCGTAGATTATAAAAGATGTGCCAGACTTCTGACAAGATTGGCAGTCAGTCCGATGTGTGTGAAAGGCTAAATTCGATTACTGGTAAGTCCTATTAACTTACTGACGCCTTGTGATATTTAAACAGCTTTACAGTGAGAGGCGGTCATCCCAAAGTTTCTGTTCTGACATTTTAGCGGATGGGAAGAGGTGTCTGCGTGGCAGTCTGGAGATGGCTGCTGTGGAAGGAACTACTCCGTTAGTAAATATATTTTCTTGCATTAATCGGCCACTACATGCAGACCATGCACTCCAAATGTAGGTCTGTCATCCAGCCAGAATCGATTAGCTGTTAAATGCAGCACTTTAACTCGCATCCATTCCAGATAGATCTCAAATCGTTACCAGTAAAACCCGCCCGTGCTGCTTTCCGTTCAGCTCATCCTATAAGTTTCTTACTTAGCCTATAAAGGTCCGTATTTAATTCAGCTCCGATATACTTTAAACATCTTTTGAAGGCACAATCAATGCAGGCGAGTTTTAAAATTACCCTCCTAGTATTTGATAGCTGCTAGGTGTTCTAAAGCTATGAGGACTCACACAAATCTGTGCCTAAAACTAAAAGCCTAGCTTTGCTCTCTTTCACTTACAACGGACCAAAATTACATTAGATCCCTCACAGTGCAAATCGCTCCAGTACTAAAGGTCTCTTGGCAATGTTTTGCCATCTTCCTGGTTTACTGTGCTATGCACGGCAACACTTATTGCCATGGCTACGACTTAATTAAAGATTAATAGAGATGGCAGCAAGTTGAGATTTAATGGAGATGGCGCACATCATTTTATAAAACTTCATAATCACTCGGTCGGTCCGCGCATCTTGTAAACGAAGGAGCAGGCACTGAGTTATTAACATGCGATCGACTAAACGCCGAACTTGCACGCCTCCACTAATCGCTGACACACATGATGCCATTCAGCGCTCGAATGCATGGGTTAGGAAAAGACACAGCAGATACCTAAAGAACATGTAGCCCAAGAGGAAACAGGCAATAATCACCAGTCACATTTGGACAAAATAACGCATCATGTGCATGACTTACTTCCATTCGGGCATTTTCAGGATCCTGTAACACCCTGCAGATTCACAGGATAAATAGGAGGTGGGATTGAGAAACATGCAGAAATACAGATGGTAATACTCTTCTAGGTAGTGCATAATTCAGTGAGAAAACAATAAGTTCCTTTCATTATTGATAAGCATTCTTTCCATTCATTCAGCTTTATAACAGAGTAAGGATATAATTTTTCGATTGTAGTATTGAACTTGAATTCCAGTTGTATTTAGCTTGGTGAGTTCCACTAACTAATCATTATTTATACATGACGCTTTTCTCATTTTGACTTTTTAGTATGTTTTAAGTTTCTATGGATGATATTCCTTCCTTAACAACTCTTTCTGTCAGAAGGGTGCAATGGGTTGATTATGAAATTTAGTTGCAACAATTACATGACCACTATTTTGATGGAGGAATGATTCAACTGTAATATATAAGAACGTTTTTCCTTAAGCTGCCATGCCTCACTGCCATGTAGCTGTGTAGCTGAATAAAACACAACCGCATCCAGCAAGCAAGTTGAGTAGCCAGCAAATTAGGAACTCAAACTGATACCTTACTTAGGAATGCAAAATTTAACAAATCTCTGCCATTAAATAGCTTCAATGTATGGGCTGGAACAATATACCATACATCTGGTACTTTATGTAATGGAACTGTTAGTGTAAAGCACTGAATAGTAGCTGCTAAATTTATGACACATGGGGAAACTTGCAATCCACTCATGTGCCATGGTAATGTGGGACTATTTGGAGTGTAACGACAGTAGCAGCAGAAGTCTGACCACATGGTTGGACAATCTAAAGGTACACTCTATTCTATGGAATTGAGCCCTGACATTGAGCATTAACAAGAGAATCAATTACCCATGGTATGTGCACAATTTCACATTAGTGGTGAAAAGTACTAGAATTTGCCATCATTTTCACAACATAAATGGCATTAAGAAACATCCACACCCACGAACTAACCTATAAAATGAACCAGATTAGGTTCCATGGATAAACATGTGACAGTTCTGCACAACTTAAAAAGAACTCATGCTACTTTAAAAAAAAACAAGATCCCTGAAAAGTACACAAAATGCAACCATCTTGTTTTACAGGTGAGAACATTAAGTTAAGATATCCCCAGAACCAAGAAAAGTGCCTTGGAAAACAACAGGGAAACACATTGATCTCAATACCTTTATAACATATTCCATTGTGAACAAAGATTTATTTTTGCAAACTGATGGATTACCTCCATAAACTCCTTAATGTGCATTTTGTATGTTGTCAACATTATTTCTGTAATTCTGTACATTCATATAAATAACTGCCAATGTTACAAAGGCTCAACACTTAAGAAAATAATAACACTTCACTGTTTTTCTGTGTAATGCTGCCAAAAATTGCACAAATGCTTTCTTGTTCAACAACTGATGTTTGGAGCATTCTTTTGTATTAAATATTGAGACACTCAGATGTTCAAGACAAGGCCAATGAATCCTCAATTTACTGTAGGATTTTTTTCATGCTTCAGAGTGCTGGTTACCTTTACTTGTCATATGTAATGCTTATGCAGTCTAAAACCATTTGCTGTGTCATAACACTGCAAAATATTGATATAATAGAATGCTTTGGTTTGCCCTCTACCCCAAGGGATAAGTTATGATTTGCATGACATTTTCCTTGCCTTTGTCTTTACAAAATTTAATATTTTAAAACTACACTGTTAGTTTAGTACATTGTTGGTTATGGTTTACATTCCCTGAGCTGAAAAAAAGAAGTTTGTAAGCAATTATCTTTTCTCTACCACAGTGGAGTGTCATTTATACAGAAACATACAAGATAATGTCATTAGTCACTGTACGTTAAGATTTATAAACATTCCAGCTAACATGTGCAATATGTATATATTGTAAAGACCTGAATATATATCAGTTATAAAATAAAGTGTTTGGTATTTGACACTAGACTAGACTGAGTGCTCTTTGTATACATTCTCAGGTTGTTACTACACCATTTTAAGCAACTTTTTCCAATCATTGATTTACGATAAAAGATCTCAGTTTTTGTGAACTAAAGACAGACCTTGGTTTACCCAAATCATTGCACTTTTCCTAAAGTAATTCAAATAAATGAAAGTGCACAATATTCAATTAGAAGGCAATATATATGATACAGTCATATTCATCTGTACAAAATTTAGCATGTATTATTCTGAATAAGTGGTCAAAATCTACTTATAAAAGAGTCTGATGCAAGCAGTTCCCCAAGGGAGGATGACACTTGGAGTCATGTTTCATGGTCTAGTTTTAGTCCCAATACTTGATACATTTGTGTTTAATAGCCATTTTCAAAGTTACATTTCTGTCCAATGTATCTTTTGAATCAATTTAGTCTTCTGCTCTTTATATTTTACCATTAGACACCAGATTAGCAACTATTACAGAAGTGAACAGGATTAATACTATCTCATTCAAATTACATCCCTGGCGTGATTTTTAATGCAGCGCCAACAACAAATAAGCAGTAGAATGCTGCTTATTCTACAGAAACCAAGAATATAACAATGATGCTGAGGTCACCTGGAAGATATAATCTTGAATTGGGTCAGTTTGGTTCAGTTAATAATAATCTCACTTCAAGTCTTGTGGTTGCTGGTTAAATACCCACTCCAAGCCTTAAACATGTCGTTAATGTTGACTCAATGCAGCATATTAGAAAGTTCTGGATTCTCAGGAGTGCCATCCGTGGATGTTAAATGACTGCTTGTTTAGGTGGTTTTTAATAAATCCATCGCACTATTTGAATAAGAGGAGGGAATTCTAATTATCTATCCAAGGTACCTCGCTTGATCAATCCTCAAAACAGATTAACACATATCCTATGACTGATTGTGGGATCTTGCTATGTGTGAAGTGCTAAACTCACCCCCGCCCCCCCCAACAAGATTAGTCATTGCACTTTAAAGTAATTCATGTTATGTGGTACGTTTTGAAATATTTCTAGTTGTGTTGAGGCACTAGGTAAAAACATCTTTTAAGTTGAAAACTATGCAGTCAATCCACTGAAAATTCTATGCTTGAAACTTTAAAGAGCAAACTAAGTAACATTACTCAGCCTACTTTAGTACCATCTGAATTCTAATAACTGGTAAGAGCTGATTATCCCATCAGCTTTTCTCAATCACTAGAGATCTTATAGACAATTAAGTGCTTGGAATTAGTACACCATGATTGCCTTATTTAAACTCACTCATAGAATGTGTGCATTGTTAGCAAGACCAGTGCAATCACATCCTTCCTATAATGTGGAGAACAGAACTGCATACAGTACTCCAGTTGGTGATTTTCCAGAGCCTTTTCACCATCTACAAGGCACAAGTCAGGAGTGTAATGGAATACTCCCAACTTGCCTGGATGAGTGCAGCTCTTACAACACTCAAAAAGTTCAACACCATCCAGGACAAAGCAGCCCACTTGATTTGTCTTGGGCTACAGGAAGATATAGGCGGGATGGTCAAATGGGCAGATAAGTGCCAGATGGAATTTAACCCTGAAAAGTGTGAGGTGATACACTTTGGAAGGAGTAATTTGACAAGGAAGTATTCAATGAACGGCATGGCACTAGGAAGTTCTGAAGAACAAAAGGACCTTGGTCCATAGATCTCTGAAGGCGGAGGGACATGTTAGTGGGGTGGTGAAAAAGGCATATGAGACACTTGCCTTTATCAACCGAGGCAAAGACTACAAAAGTAGGGAGGTCATGCTGGAGTTGTATAGAACCTTGGTGAGGCCAGAGCTGGGGTACTGTGTGCCGTTCTGGTCGCCACATTATAGGAAGGATGTGATTGCACTGGAGGGGGTGCAGAGGAGATTCACCAGGATGTTGCCTGGGATGAAACATTTAAGTTATGAAGAGAGGTTGGATAGACTTGGGTTGTTTTCATTGGAGCAGAGAAGACTGAGGGGCGTCCTGATCGAGGTGTACAAGATTATGAGCGGCATGGACAGGGTGGATAGGGAGCAGCTGTTTCCCTTAGTTGAAGGGTCAGTCACAAGGGGGCATAAGTTCAAGGTGAGGGGCAGGAGGTTTAGGGGGGGTGTGAGGAAAAACTTTTTTACCCAGAAGGTGGTGATGGTCTGGAATGCGCTGCCCGGGAGGGTGGTGGAGGCTGGTTGCCTCACATCGTTTAAAAAGTACCTGGATGAGCACTTGGCACGTCATAACATTCAAGGCTATGGGCCAAGTGCTGGTAAATGGGATTAGGTAGGTAGGTCAGGTGTTTCTCACGTGTCGGTGCAGACTCCATGGGCCGAAGGGCCTCTTCTGCACTGTGATTCTGTGATTTGCACCCCATCGAATACCTGAAACATTCATTTTCTCCATCATGGGCACACAGTTGCAGCAGTGTGCACCATAAATGAAATGCACAGCAGCAACTTTCCAAGGCTCCTTCAACAGCACCTTCCAAACCATTGACCTTTACCATCTGGAAAAATAAGGACAGCAGATGCATGGGAACACCACCATCCAAATATTCCTCTCCAAGTCACTCACCATCCTGGCTTCTAACTATATCACCGTTGCTTTGCTATCGCTGGGTCAAAATCCTGGGACACCCTTCCTAATAGCACTGCACCATATGCACTGCAGTGGTTCAAGAATGTGGTGTATCACCACCTCCTTTCTAAAGAGCAATTAGGAATGGGCAATAAGTGTTGGCCTTGCCAATGATGCACACATTCCAAGAACAAATGAAAAAGAAAACAGCTATCAAGCAAGTCCAGGGCCAGGAAATGTGGGTTCAGTGTAAGAACAAAAGGGAAATGTCTGTGATATGGTAGAGGACAGGAGTGACAAAAGGGATAATGGTGCAAGGCAAAAAGAAGTGATAATGGGACAAGTATAGAAACAAAAAAATATAAATAGTCACAGCGGAATAACAGATGGGGGAATGGGAGCACGGAAAATCTGGCCAAACGGAGAAGGCTCCCATAAGTGGAAAATGTGGTCAGCGAAAGGCAAGTTGACTCCAGAATGTGGATGTCTAATAGAGGATCCCCGTCCCAAGTACTAGTCCACACCTCTTCCACTGAAAGATCATGAAAGGGCTTGTTTCCTGCTCAGTAAGCTAAATATAGAGCAAAGTTTCATGTCTTTAAGAAATACCGTATTATCATATACTGTGTATATACAAAACCATACATAAAGAAAAGCCACATTTCAGTTTGTAGAAAGCTTGCTTATGGGAATACTTCTTAATGAAGAATACAATACAATACATTGGTAAGGCTCAAAAGAAGAGTTCTGACTACACAATATAAACACTGAGCCCTAGTCACGTCAATGTAAATAATGTAGTTGATACCTGTGGCACTGTTTAATTGGGACATTAATGGCTGTAACTCATTTCCTTTCTCCGGCGAAGCAGCAGGGTGCCTTCAACATCATCTCCTTGAAATTAGTAAGAAGGTGGGAAAAATGTGGTGAAAATAACTTAAGTCTGAGGACAAAAGCAATATGGGCCAGGATTTTGCCCTCGGCAGGCGGGCTCGGCTGGGGTGAGTGGGAGCAATAGGGGAGCCGACCGCTGCCCATGATCAGGGCCCGACCACAATTACACATTGGCGGGCTAATTAAGGCCCACCCAACGTGAAACACATGCTGCAGTGCTCAGCACTGCCTGTGTGAGGGTGGGAGGAGGGCTAGTGTGGAACTTCGCGCATGCGTGCAGGTAAGCGTAGGAAAAGCTCCCTGAGGCAGCTCTGTGCCTCAGGGAGATGAAGATTTTTGAAAATTAAAAATAAAGAATTTTAAAATGTCAAAAAACACGTCACATGTCACATGTCTCTGTCACATGAGCAAGGACATGTTAGAAATTAGTTTGAAAATGTTTTTTTTAATGATGGATCAAAACCTCATCCCGCCCATGGATGAGGTTTCACAAAAAATCCAAAGGTCACTTGGCCTTTTCACCTGCCCGCCAACCATAAATTTAATTCAATTAGATCTTTAATGGCCTTAATAGACCTGTTACTTGTCGGCGGTGCGCTGCCAGTTCCCACACGCGCCCACCGCCCAAAATAGCACGCAAATGCTTGATGACGTCGGGACACTCGCCTGACGTCATCGTGTGTCATTATATGCTCGTTTGGGTCGGGCGCGTGCCCACTCGACGAGCATAAAATGCTGGGCATGAGAGTAAAGACTAGATTGAGGTGGGGAATACGGGAAACATCAACGGTCAGCTTTAAAACAAATGTATAAAAGAGCTGTTAAAAATAAAATACAGGTAATACTACTAAAGACCAATTAAACCACCTGTACAGCAATGTACAGAGAACCCTAAATAAAATGGGGGAACTGGACGCAATAATCTGCAGTGAGGATCCAGATGTAGTAGTAATAATTGAAACATAGGGCAGAAATTTTCATTCATCAGGCGGGCGCACGCCCAGCCCGAACGAGTGTAACATGACGTGCGATGACGCCATTGCGTACTCACGATATTTTGGTTGGCAGGCATGCATGGGAGTTGGTAGCATGCCCGCTGACAATTAACAGGCCATTAAGGCCATTGACAATCTAGTCGATTTGAGCACATAATTAAGTCAATTAAGTCAAGGCAAAATACTGCGGATGCTGGAAATCTGAAAAAATTATGCTAGAAATACCCAGCATGTCAGGCAACACCTGTGGAGAGAAAAAAACAGAAATAATGGGGGAGATTTTAGGGCTCACTGCTGAAGGCTGGTGGGGGTGCGGGGAGGGTGGTGTGGAGGGCATGTAAAATAAAACCGGTGGCCAGCCCACTGCCTTGCCATCCACCCCCAATCTGTCCCCTATATTATGATGGGCAGGTACGGCCTCAGCCAGCCTGTCCAGCCACCCTTAGGCCTATTGAGGGCCTAGTTGCCAATTAAGGGCTACTTAAGGGCCTATTTCTGCCTCTGCCACCATAATATGGTGGGTGGGGAAAGGTGGGAGAAAGTGGCCAGCCTGCTACTTTCCCGACTTGGGGTAAAAGGTGAGAAGGAAGGGGGGGTTACATCCTTTGGTGGGGGTCCTCTATGCCCATTAGGGAACCCCCCCCTGTCCAAGATGGTACCTCCCCGCTTTGTGCCTCCCGCCCATGGTCTCTCGAACAGAACCCCCTCCCCCACGTCACTAGGGCCACCAATCCCTCTCTGACCATAAGCCCCAGACTTACCTAAGCGCAGTATCCATGCTCTCTTCTTGTTGGGATAGCATTGTAGTCCTAGCAGCTGTCACTAATGCGTTCTAGTGCTGCTGGGACTACTCGGCCACTAGCCAATCAGATTGGTCGGCAGTGCTCAATAGTGGGACTTCCTGTCCCTGAGGGGAAGAAGTCACATTCCAAGTTCTTTAAGGCTGCCCACAGCATATTATCACTGCAGGGCAGCCCTTTGTAAAGTCGGCAAGCTGCCAACCTGACTTTTCTACCAGGGGAGGAGTGAGAACACCCCCCCACCCCCCACCCCCCCACCCCCCACCCCCCCACCCCCCACCCCTCCCATCCCCCACTCTCTTGAGTGGGCAAGAACAAGAATCCTTTTATCAGTAAATTGTAATTCCAGTGATTGGAGGGATTCAAACATGGAGTTCGGAGAAAATGGGCAAGAATTTGGGAGGCGACAGCGCATTCAAAGACCTTGGAGAGGAAAGGGTTTTTGGAGATTGGAGTGGTAGTTTGCTGGCACCAATGGGAATCTGTTCATTCATGATCGTGTTGAATGGGGGAGCTAAATGGCTGACTTCTGTCCCTTGATTTATGTCCCTTGATATGAAGCATTTGTAAGAATAGGACCAACAGCGGAAAGCCAAGGATGTCAGGTTTTTTTTATTCTTTCATAGAATGTGGGCCTCGCTGGCTAGGCTAGCATTTTGCCCATCCTGAGTTGTCCTTGAGAAGGTGGTGGTGAGCTGCCTTCTTGAACCGCTGCAGTCCATGTAGTGTAGGTACATCCACAGTGCTGTTAGGAAGGGAGTTCCAGGATTTTGACCCAGCGACAGTGAAGGAACGGCGATATATTTCCAAGTCAGGATGGCGTTTGGCTTGGAGGGGAACTTGCAGGTGGTGGTGTTCCCATATATCTGCTGCCCTTGTCCTTCTGGGTGGAAGTGGTCGCGGGTTTGGAAGGCTGTATGAGAGATGTTCTATGCCCACACACTGGGACTCACACACCACTATATGCAGACAGAGGTGACCATGCAGGTCATACTTTGGCAATTGATACACGCAAAGAAACTTTCCAATTATAGAATATCAGACTTTCAGGGTACAGAGTGCAACGTATCCAAGTACAGTTGTATGAAAAAGATTGAGTAAAATCGAGTGTAGTAAGGTTGGCTAAATCTACCAATACCTGGCAATGACTGTGGGACACTGTCATAACAGGGTCTGAGTCAGCAGAAAGCCAAATGAGGAAGTGCCAGCTTCTGCAAGAAAACAAGTTACCATGTAGAATAGGGCTGGTATATCCAATGACATGAGTGAAACAGCAATGAGGTAGTATCAACAGATATGAAGCTGAAACTTAAATCCGCTGGTTTGCAGACATGGAGTTAGTGCTTGGAAATCACATAGAAAGAAATTCTCCTAGCCAGTGCTTCATACAATAGTGCCTTCCGCAGCCATCAAAAAGGGTGGCAAACGTTGAGCTGTTCTTTTATTTGATCTGCAGAATCATTTCTGTGCCTTGGCTTTCCTTATCCTTCATTGTTGCCTGTCACTTCTTCGTCCCTTCTTTTTCACCCTTGACAAAGGCAACAAGTGAGTTTGTATATCTCCTGAACATATCACAAGGCTTTCAAAACTTTTGTCCTTTTTGACATTCACCTTTAAATGGTCTTATTCTCTGGAAATTTCATTTGCACAGAATTTTCTGCTTCTTAGAGTGCCCCTTATAGCTGTCCATTTTTGCAACTGAAACTAAACAAGTCCACAGTCTTGACTGTCCTACCCTAATTGCCCTTGAGAAGCTGGTGCTGAGCTGCCTTCTTGAACCACTGCAGTCCATGTAGTATAGGTACAGCCACAATGCTGTTAGGAGGTTCCAAGGTGTTGACCCAGCAACAATGAAGGAACAGTGATATTGTTCCAAGTCAGGAGGGCATGTGGCTTGGAGGGGAACATGTAGGTTGTGGTGTTCCCATGCATCTTGTACTTCTAGGCAGTAGAGATCATGGGTTTGGAAGGTGCTGTCGAAGGAGCCTTGGTGGGTTGATGCAGTGCATCTTGCAGATGGTACACACTGCTGCCACTGTGTGTCAATGGTGGAGGGAGTGAATGTTTAAGGTGGTGGATAAGGTGCCAATCCAGTGGGCTGCTGTTTCTATTCAATGGTAACCCCACAGGATATTGATAGTGGGGGATTCAGTGATGGTAATGCCATTGAATGCTAAGGGAAGATGTTTAGATTCTCTCTTGTTGGAGATGGTCATTGCCTGGCAGTTGTGTGGCACAAATGTTACTTACCATTTATCAACCCAACCCAATGATTTCATGGTCATCATTACACTTCTAATTCCAACATCTAGATGGAAAGAGTACATCGGAGGCCTGCATGACAAAGATGGCAAACCAACAGAACTAGATCCAGAGAAAGAAGAAGACATTTTCCTGGATGATTCAGCACCTGATCTTCTGGAGTGTGTAAATATTTAGAACTATAAAAAAACTGAAGCTAGGAAAAGCAGAAGGATGTGATGGAATCCCTACAGAAAGGATAAAAAGACTTAGAGAGAAGGCAACAAGAGAATTAATTGACTTGTGCAAGGAGAGTTACACTCAGGGCCAAAGGATTTTGAAGAGCACAATGGTCCCATTGGAGAAGGCAAATAGGTTGGAAGCCAAAACAAGCCACTACATAAGACCATAAGACATAGGAGCAGAAATTAGGCCATTCAGCCCATCGCGTCTCCTCCGCCATTCAATCATGGCTGATAAGTTTCTCAACCCCATTCTCCCGCCTTCTCCCCGTAACCTTTGATCCCCTTACCAATCATGAACCTATCTATCTCGGTCTTACATACACTCAATGACCTGACCTCCACAGCCTTCTATGGCAATGAATTCCATAGATTCAGCATTCTCTGGCTAAAGAAGTTTCTCCTCATCTCTGTTCTAAAAGGTCTTCCCTTTACTCTGAGGCTGTGCCCTCGGGTCCTAGTCTCTCCTACTAATGGAAACATCTTCCCCACATCCACTCTATCCAGGCCTTTCAGTATTCTGTAAGTTTCAATCAGATTCCCCCTCATCCTTCTAAACTCCATCGAGTATAGACCCAGAGTCCTCAAAAGTTGCTCATATGTTAAGCCTTTCATTACTGGGATCGTTCTCGTGCACCTCCTCTGGACCCTCTCCAGGGCCAGAACATCCTTACTGAGATACGGGGCCCAAAATTGCTCACAATATTCTAAATGTGGTCTGAGCGAGCCTTATAAAGGCTCAGCAGCACATCCCTTTATATATTCTAGTTGCTTTTATATTCTAGTCCTGTAGAAATAAATGCCAACATTGCATTTGCCTTCCTAACTACCGACTCAACCTGCAAGTTAACCTTAAGAGAATCCTGGAGTAGGACTCCCAAGTCCCTTTGCACTCCAGATTTCTGAATTCTCTCCCCATTTAGAAAATAGTCCATGCCTCTATTCATCCTACCAAAGTGCATGACCTCACACTTCCCCACGTTGTATTCCATCTGCCACTTCTTTGCCCATTCTCCTAACCTGTCCAAATCCTTCTGCAGCCTCCCCACCTGCTCAATACTACTTGTCCCTCCACCTATCTTTGTATCATCTGCAAACTTAGCCAGGATGCCCTCAGTTCCTTCATCTCGATCATTAATGTATAAAGTGAAAAGTTGTGGTCCCAACACTGACCCCTGCGGAACTCCACTAGTCACCGGCCGCCATCCTGAGAAGGACCCACTTATCCCCACTCTCTGCCTCCTGCCAGACAGCCAATCTTCTATCCATGTTAGTACCTTGCCTCTAACACCATGGGCTCTTATCTTACTGAGCAGCCTCCTGTGCGGCACCTTGTCAGAGGCCTTCTGGAAGTCCAAGTAGATAACATCCATTGGCTCTCCTTTGTCTAACCTACTCGTTACCTCCTCAAAGAATTCTAACAGATTTGTCAGGCATGACTTCCCCTTGATGAAACCATGCTGACTTTGCCTGATTTTACCATGCACTTACAAGTATTCTGAAATCTCATCCTTAATAATGGACTCTAAAATCTTACCAACGACCGAGGTCAGGCTAATCGGCTTGTAATTTCCCGTCTTTTGCCTCACTCCCTTCTTAAACAGGGGGGGTTACATTAGCGATTTTCCAGTCCTCTGGGACCCTCCATGACTCCAGTGATTCCTGAAAGATCACCACTAATGCCTCCACTATCTCTTCAGCTATCTCCTTCAGAACTCTGGGGTGTAATCCATCTGGTCCAAGTGATTTATCCACCTTCAGACCTTTCAGTTTTCCTAGCACCTTCTCCTTGGTAATGGCCACCATACTCACCTCTGCCGTCTGACTCTCTTGAACTTTGGAGATGTCACTCGTGTCTTCCACGAGAAGACTGACGCAAAGTACCTAATCAGTTCCTCCGCTATTTCTTTGTTCCCACTACTACTTCTCCAGTGTCATTTTCCAGCGGCCCAATGTCCACTTTTGCCTCTCTCTTACCCTTTATATATCTAAAACAACTCTTGCAATCTTCTTTTATATTACTGGCTAGTTTACCCTCATATTTAATCTTCTTCCTTCTTATTTCTTTTTTCGTTGTCCTCTGTTGGTCTTTGTAGGCTTCCCAATCCCCTGGTTTCCCACTGCTCTTCACCGCATTGTATACTTTCTCTTTATACACATAGGTTATGATCAGTTCAGTTTTAGAGAGAGTTGTGAAAATAAAGAGGCTATAGCTGTGACAACAATGTTAAGCGAAAGAAGCATAGAATACCAGCAAGAAGTGTACACCTGCTTTGTGGTTATGAAAAAGCTATTGAACAGGCAAACTGGCAAAAGCTGTTGAGAGTGCTGGAGTTGCTTGGAGGGATAAAAGAATGATTGTAGCTCTGTATGTGGGACAGACTGCTACAATCATGACAGTGGTGAATTGGTACAATCATTGGAGAAACTGAAACTGGTGTAATCAGGTTGGGGTGAGATAAGGCTGTCTACAATCACCATTGCTCTTTAACATCTGTGCAGAAGCCATGATAAAAGGAGGCTAAAAGCAGGGATGTGGTGGTGTAGTGCTAATACCACTGGACTAGTAATTTTGAGGCCCAGGCTAATGTTCTGGGGACACAAGTTCAAATCCCACTATGGTAGCCAGAATAAATCTAGAATTGAAAGCTACTCTCAGTAATGGTTACCATGAAGCTTCATTTTTTGTTGTAAAAACCTGTCTAGTTCACTAATAACCTTGGTCTGGCCTATGTTTGACTCCAGATCCATAGCAATGAGATTGACTCTTAACTGACCCCTGAAATAGTCTAGCAAGCACTCATTTCAAGGGCAGTTAGGGATGGGCAACAAATGCTAGCCTTGCCAGTAATGCCCACATCCCATGAAAGAATAAAGGCAAAAAAAAAAAGCGGTGGATAATGTAAAGAGAAGTGTCAAAATAGGAGGTAAGGCAGTTTGATTTGCAGATGACCAGGCCTTATTGGCTGGCACAGCAGATTCACAGATACGAATGGATAGAATAATTGAAGAGGTGAAAGCTTACAGAATGAAAACTAATGTAAAAAAGACAAAAGTTATGAAGATTGGAAGGTTATAGCTGTTGAGATGACAAAAGTTAGACATTTAAACGATAAATGAATGTTGGGCAGGAAAACATGATTCTTCTGTACACCAGTATTAGGAAATAGAGATAGTTTAAGTAAGCTATATTTGTATTTGTGGGTGTTAGGAATGAGTTTTAGCTTTAATGTTTAAGTTCGATTTGTATTTCTGTATCTATGTGTTAAGGAAGGGTCAAGTTGAGTTTTAGTTTCACTTTAAAAGGTGCCTGCATTTCAAATTAGAGTTTTACAACTCTAAGCTAAGTAAAGCAAACAAAAATACAGAAACTGGGCTGTTGCCTAGCAACAGGAGTCCGGAGAGGCAGATCCCTCCCACAGACACACAAAGAAGAAACTAGAAAACTGCAGTTTTGATTTGGAAGCTGTTTGAGTTCAGTTGGTTTTGAAAGTAGCTGCCAGGAGAGACTGGAGCAAAGGGGACAGTCCCAAGCTAAAGAAAAGGCCCCAAAATCCAGGGGAATGGAACAGGAGAAAGTCCCAAGCAGACATTAAAGTCAAAGGGAAGTACAGGAACCTGGTAAAGGTCCTGTTAAGTGAAGTTAAGAGTGAGGGGCAGAGAGAAATGCTCCAAGCTTCAGATTTGAAGAGCCAAAGGGTGCAGAAAGCAGATTTAAAGCAAGAACAGCCTGCAAGAGGTCAGAAGGTCCAAAGAGATGGCTAAAGGTCTGTAACTCTTTGCTATGGGCATGTGAAGCAGTCGTGTACTGTTAACAGCTGAATTGGTGAGAGAGAGTGCGTGGAAGAAAGCTTGAATGCATGTGGTGACCTAGGGGAGAGGAACATTGGAAGGAGAGTTCAAAACCCTGGAGGAAAACGCCTGAGAGAAAGTGTCAATTTGTGAGAAAATTCCAAAGCAAGTTCTTGGAGAGTGGAAATTGGAGATTCTCATGTGAAGAACGGAGTTCAGTGAGACGGGTTGGCTCACGGTGTGGCAAGCATGTATGGGTAGTTGAGGAGAGATCCACAGCATCTGTCAGGGGTGGCATCTATCATTTGGTTTCAGAGTGTGATGTATCTGACCAGAGGTTGCCTTACTTACTGTGAACATTAGAGTATAAGATAGCTTTTGTAACTTGTGTTATCCTTACGAATCTGTATATATGTGTAAAGGTATAGTTGTGCGTGAAGGAATATTATAACGTAGTTCATTTTTTCTTGTTAAATAAATGTTTTATTCTTTTGTTAAAAGTTAATTAGCTGACTTTGGTGACTCTGCTCAGTGGCCACTCTCCATGTATCTAGACAAACAAATAAAAGTTGGGATTTATCAAGCCAAGTTCTGCCCTGGGATCAGGCTTGTCCAGTGGTAACCTCAGCTGGGATCATAACACCAGTCAGAAATAAAAGAGTATAGGTGCCTATTGTCAAAATTTCTAAATAAAATTGTTCTGTTGTAAGCTCATTATTGGGAAACACAGTAGGCTACTGAACTCCCTGCCTAGCTTTCCTTACAGTGTAAGGAAATTTAGACAGTCATCCAAATGGAGATAATCATACAATATTGTACCTTATAACATCTTTAACACAGTCCTTCCATGCAGTGGCAATTACTGGCGAATTGCCTTTCTGCTCCTTTTTACTTGCACTGGAATGGAGGTGCACATTTCTCACCCAGAGTCTGACCTAGGCCTGGTGAGAAATGTGCAAGGGGTGGTCAGTATCATAGCTACCCAGGAGTTGAATGTGATTTTAATATTTCTGACTTTTTCTGGGTAAGTATTCTGCTAAGAGGGTTGGAACCATACGATGTCTCCAATTTAAATCAGGGTTTTGGATGGTTCCCTGTGTAAGGTAACAGCCATCGGAAATTTAAACTTCCCGGGCAATTCCCATGCAGTCCTTGCCTCGGAGCTTCCGGGGGTCCCTGAGTGCATCTTCTGCAGTATCTCTGGGATACTACCCCACCCCCAACCACCCCACCCCAGGGAACGGAAGTTCTGAGCCTATGTCTCTAGATTGAATGAGGCTTTGTTGTAGATTTGAAACCAGTTCTTTTGAAGAAGATATGATCAAAGGGTAGATGTGAATAAACACAAAATTATACACTACATTATAGATAAGACAAAATGATTTGTATCTAGCTGTAGAGCTATATTTAGGTAGAAGATCTCACATTTATCTGCCTTCAACATAGAAATACATCATGCCAAAAATAAGAAAGAATTGCATTTCTTTGGCCTTTCACAGCCTCAGGACATTCCAAACACTTCACAGCCAATCAATAATTTATGAAACGTAGGCCAAAATTTTCCAATCCCTCACGCTGGCGGGATCTTCTGGTCCCGCCGAAGTGAAGGGAGATTTCAATGGCTCACTGGCCCCGCCGCGGGGGTGGGGCTGGAAAATTCCTGCCATAGTCACTATTATGGTGACTGAAAGTAGAACAATAATAAAATGGGAATCTGTAACTTCAGCATGAAGTCAGCTTGGTATGCCATGTAGCTACCTTGAATTGCACAGCTGCAGACAATAATGCTTCATAAAATATGAATATAAACAACATTCCCTCTAACTTCTTTGCTGTGCATGGTTGGCTTGTTGCACTGGGTGGTCCCTTTAAGACTAATGTATGGCCATGTATGCGCACATTTTAAAGGAAACATTGCTTGTGCATGGCCTGCACAGCACATTGCTGATTGCTGTATGGCTGCACAGCTTAAATGGACATTGGAGATAACTTTATGCAACTTGCACCTGGGGTGAATTCAGAGAAGCCCCTTTTCATATTGACTTGCAAATTGGACACAAGGTGGATAGAATAACTTTACTTGATCAATGTAAATATATTTAGACATAGGTTATTGGTGAATGAGTTTGCCTTAAGTTTTACTTGTAAATGAAGCAAATAATTGCCTAGACTGGCAAATACCCTTGTTCTGTTTGTACAAAAGTTTAAGTGCAACAAACAAACATTGAAAAATTATACTTCCTCTCCATAAAGGGAACATGTGATGGCAGAAAAAACTGTTGTAATTTTATGGAACAGATGAAATTAAAACAATTTTAGGAAAAAGATTCAAATTAAGTCCTAGAATTGGTCTATCTAAAGTGCCTAGTACAATAAGGGAGGTCAAGCATGAAGTTTTGCTGCTTTGTTTGCAAATGTAAGAGCAACAAATATGATGGATTTCAGAGGAAGGAAATGAAAATCACACAAGATCATGGGTTCAAATGGGTCACATGTGAGTTTGTAAAGCATACAGTTCAAGTCTTGCAGATAAATTAAAGCTTAAGCTTCCAGGCATCTTTCATAAACTTCGATAACAAATGTTCTACAATTGAAATCCACTGACATGGAAAGAGTATCCATGTAGACTTAAATCAGGTAACAAACAGAAAGACAATAACAACTTCAAGGAAAATATACTCTACGTTGGTGAAGGAATTATTTTGCCATTGTATGCAAAACAAGTCTCAAGGCACTTGGCAGGAAAATGTATGGGAAACTAATGCTGAGTCAGGAAAGGAGGGAATATGAACAGTGAGCAGAAGTATGGTTGGAAACCTGAGGTTTCAGGAGTTTTTTCCAAGAAGAGAGGTTTAGGCAAAGAATAACAGAGCTAGCTGAATGCTGTGCCGCTGTAACGGGAAGATGAAGGAGTGTTCAGTGAAGCTGAAGGCGATACAGAAATAGAGTAGGACAAGCCCATTGAGCGATTTAAAACAAGCACAAGGATTTTACATTTCAGGCATTAGGGGACAGGAAGCCAATGACAAGAGGTGCTGGGTGAATGAAACACAGAACAGGAGAAGATACATGCCGCAGTGTTGGACCTGTTGGAGGTTAGCACTATGCAATATGGGAGAAAACAAGAATAACATTGAAGAAGAATGGAGGTGACAGAGACGTGTGAGGATTTCAGTGGCAGAAGTATTGAGGTAGGAACAGAGGCAGGCAGTTTTGAAGAAAGTATTACATTACATAGTATTTACAGTACAGTAGGTAGGTATCGCAATTTCATACTTTCAACACCAATTCTTCTGGTGAGATACTGGTGTCGTAAAACTTCTGGAGGACAATGTAACTGGTACAGCAGCAGTCCGATTTAATTGAAACGTGTGGACATTGAAATTGCAGTCTGATTTACTCCTTTATAATAATGAGACTCCAGACTTGTACGTTACTGTGTAGCCTTTTCATGCTAAGTTGATACTTGTCCTGTTTTCTTTCCCAAGATCCTTATCAGCAGCCATAACCAACAAAAGAAGTCATCTCAAAGGAGAATCCTTCTGAACAGGCAGGCATGTGCTATCATACAGACACAGACACCTGAGCTCCATCATAGAGTGAGTTAGATGTGCCTGAATGCAACAGCAGCAAGTACAGCACAAGAGACAGCTGATCAGAGGATCCGGTGGTCTCCCAGCTCTGCTGAGCAGGACAGAGATGAGGACCAGGGACTTAGCTAACAAAAGAAAACTGCTTGCCTCTCACAGCAGCTTACACCAGGTATTGGAAGGCTTGTCAGGGAGTTTCAGTTAGGGTGGCCACTGTTGGGGGCCATGAATACTGAATATCATATTAGCGGTCCGGTGGTACAGAAAGAAAAACTTCACTGGGTCATGACATCATCATGGGTCTCCCATTCGTAAGCCTGAGACTAAAAAATGGACCAGAACCATCTGTGTTGTGAGTATTATGTCTGAATGTCAAGTGAAAATATATTGATGAGAACAGCAAACCAAATAACTGTGTATTCCTGGCTCATCATTGGACAGAATTTTACAGCCCCATCACGGTGGGGACGGGACCGTAAAATGCGGCGAGCCATTCTAAACTCCATTGACTTTAGCGGGACCGTAAAATCTCGCTGCCGTAAAATTCCGCCCATTGTCTTTTAGACTCCCTTGTTTTGCAAAATTACTTTAGGGGCAGGCCTCTTTAAATAATTCTTCTGTCTTAACTCTAATGTACCGGACAAAGAGACATCCAGTACTGGAGAGTAGGCAGACCAGCGAAAAATCAGACTGTCCGGTATAACACTGGACGAATGGCCTCCCTAGTTTCAGCACTCTGGTGAAAGTATGAACCAGTCTGCTTCAGCCTTTGTAGTACCACCTTACATAGTATCAACACTCAAAAGTCCACTTTGGTGAATATGACCACTTACGAGGATGTTGCATACACAGGACCAATTTCAGCAAATACTCACAACACAAATCAATGTTCACGGCCTTTGCAGCTTTGGTGGAAGCTGAAATGTGTGCCTTGCAAACTCTGGGTTCAATTCTTTGCTCTGTATTTGAGAGGTAGACGTCCACCGTTAAGAGATTGGTAGAACGTTTGATAGAAGGTTTCAAAGCATCGTCCATCTTCTGCAGCCTCTTCCCCCATAGGTCGGTGGAAGTGGTAAGCCACAGCCCCCACCCCTTGGGAATGACAACGGCTTGACAAAAGTGGCACATGTTACCCTCTCTAAGGATATCAGCTTCCTCACACTCCCTAAACTAATACCAACCATAGTGCATGAGAGCCAGCTGGACCAGACTGCTCTGGAAGCAGCTTAACAACTGCAGTAAGCAGCTGGGCACTCAGGGGCTTGAACTCTTAGAAGTCACCACTGCAAAGACCCCCACACGAGCAAAAGTAGCCTTCCATCAGCTTTGCTGAAGCCACAAGGGAAGCACCTTGTCAGAGTGGTAACCTTCATAAGCCTTCATTTAAAAGAAGCTCTAGGGGTTGACAAAACATTCAGTAGAATAACATGTCTGGAATTCAAACCAATACTTACATCACATTTGGAACTTTGGTCCAAAGTTTCTTTTTATTGCAATATTTGTGTCAATGACTTTCTGCTAAACTAGACTTACAGGTTGGCTTAATGGCTTCAATGGTCAATGCAAGAACCAGTACAGTGGTGATAGGGTAACAATGTGTAAGTAAGCCTGGGTACTAGATTTTAGTGTAACCCAACCATTTTTAGATTAATTTCATGTTATATTCATATTTCATGTTATATTTATATTCATGTTATAAGCTAACAAGGTCAAAACACCAGTTTGCACTAATACTGAGATAGGAAGCCATTTTGTATTCTGTGCTTTATAATCACATACATGTATTAATTAAGGGTTATTACCTGATTAGGAACTAGCCAGAAACAGATGATTGACCAAATAGTGTACCTCAATTAAGCTGCAATTGAAGAAATAGTAATTAATCAAGTAGCTATGTTAAAGTTGGATTTAAAAGCTTATACGTTTAAACAATATTTTGATATACCTGCTTTAGATGGATATTAATCAGATATAAAAACAAAAAGCTAAAAGCTACTGCGGATGCTGGAAATCCAAAACAAAAACAGAATTACCTGGAAAAACTCAGCAGGTCTGACAGCATCGGTGGAGAAGAAATCAGTTAACGTTTCGAGTCCTCACGACGCTTCGGCAGAACTGAGTATAGTTAGGAGAGAGGTGAAATATAAGCTGGTCTAAGGTGGGGGGGCGGGGAGAGAGAGAAGTTGAGGGTGGGGTGATTGTGGGGATAAGCAAGCAGTGATAGGAGCAGATAATCAAAAGATGTCACAGACAAAAGGATCAAAAAGGTGTTGAAGGTGGTGATATTATCTAAGAAAAGTGCTAATTAAGAATGGAAGGCAGGATACTCAAGGTACAGCTCTAGTGGGGGTGGGGTGGAAAGACTAACAAGGTATTAGTTTTAGATTTAAAAATAATGGAAATAGGTGGGAAAAGAAGAATCCATATAAATTATTGAAAAAAAGGGGAGGGGGGAGAAACGGGGTGGGGATGGGGGGAGGGGGAGTTTAAGATCTAAAGTTGTTGAATTCAATATTCAGCCCGGAAGGCTGTAAAGTGCCTAGTCGGAAGATGAGGTGCTGTTCCTCCAGTTTGCGTTGGGCTTCACTGGAACAATGCAGCAAGCCAAGGACAGACATGTGGGCAAGAGAACAGGGTGGAGTGTTAAAATGGCAAGCGACAGGGAGGTTTGGGTCTTTCTTGCGGACAGACCGCAGGTGTTCTGCAAAGCGGTCGCCCAGTTTGCGTTTGGTCTCTCCAATGTAGAGGAGACCGCATTGGGAGCAACGAATGCAGTAGACTAAGTTAGGGGAAATGCAAGTGAAATGCTGCTTCACTTGAAAGGAGTGTTTGGGCCCTTGGACGGTGAGGAGAGAGGAAGTGAAGGGGCAGGCGTTACATCTTCTGCGTGGGCATGGGGAGGTGCCATAGGTGGGGGTTGAGGAGTAGGGGGTGATGGAGGAGTGGACCAGGGTGTCCCGGAGGGAACTATCCCTATGGAATGCCGCCAGGGGGGGTGAAGGGAAGATGTGTTTGGTGGTGGCATCATGCTGGAGTTGGCGGAAATGGCGGAGGATGATCCTTTGAATGCGGAGGCTGGTGGGGTGATAAGTGAGGACAAGGGGGACCCTATCATGTTTCTGGGAAGGAGGAGAAGGCGTGAGGGCGGATGCGCGGGAGATGGGCCGGACACGGTTGAGGGCCCTGTCAACGACCGTGGGTGGAAAACCTCGGTTAAGGAAGAAGGAGGACATGTCAGAGGAGCTGTTTTTGAAGGTAGCATCATCAGAACTGATGCGACGGAGGCGAAGGAACTGAGAGAATGGGATGGAGTCCTTACAGGAAGCGGGGTGTGAGGAGCTGTAGTCGAGGTAGCTGTGGGAGTCGGTAGGCTTGTAATGGATATTGGTGGACAGTCTATCATCAGAAATTGAGACAGAGAGGTCAAGGAAGGGAAGAGAAGTGTCAGAGATGGACCATGTGAAAATGATGGAGGGGTGGAGATTGGAAGCAAAATTAATAAATTTTTCCAGGTCCCAACGAGAGCATGAAGCAGCACCGAAGTAATCATCGATGTACCGGAGAAAGAGTTGTGGGAGGGGGCCGGAGTAGGACTGGAACAAGGAATGTTCCACATACCCCATAAAGAGACAGGCATAGCTGGGGCCCATGCCATAGCTGGGGCCCCAACGCAAACTGGAGGAACAGCACCTCATCATCCGACTAGGCACTTTACAGCCTTCCGGGTTGAATATTGAATTCAACAACTTTAGATCTTAAACTCCCCCTCCCCCCATCCCCACCCCGTTTCTCCCCCCTCCCCTTTTTTTTCAATAATTTATATAGATTCTTCTTTTCCCACCTATTTCCATTATTTTTAAATCTAAAACTAAAACTTTGTTAGTTTTTCCACCCCATCCCCACTAGAGCTGTACCTTGAGTATCCTGCCTTCCATTCTTAATTAGCACTTTTCTTAGATAATATCACCACCTTCAACACCTTTTTGATCCTTTTGTCTGTGACATCTTTTGATTATCTGCTCCTATCACTGCTTGCTTATCCCCACAATCACCCCACCCTCAACTTCTCTCTCTCCCCGCCCCCCCACCTTAGACCAGCTTATATTTCACCTCTCTCCTAACTATACTCAGTTCTGCCGAAGGGTCGTGAGGACTCGAAACGTTAACTGATTTCTTCTCCACCGATGCTGCCAGACCTGCTGAGTTTTTCCAGGTAATTCTGTTTTTATTAATCAGATATGTTGGCTGTGGCAGGATCCATCGCAGGGGAGGCGGCGGGCCAGCATAAAACTCCATTGACTTTTGGAGGGACAGGACAATTCGGGCGGCGGGCGGGGCCGGAAAATCCCACCCATTGTGCTAAGCTCAGCAAAAGCCATGATCAAAAGGACAATAGGCAATTGTACGAAGCCAAATAACAAAAGGCACTGCAAAAGAAACATTGTGCTTTCAAGAGATAATGTACATAGATAGTTAAACTCCAATTAAAACAAACCAACAATTAGTTGAACCAATTATGAAATTACACAGACATAGTCAGAGATGAGGTATTGATAATTTAGGGGATTAAAGTAAAGGCTTTGAATGACATCTCTGCCAGCTATTCATGTACTGGATGCTCCCAAGGCAGAATTTGAAAGAATTGCTGTCAACAAAGGAAAAGAAGGACAAACGGAGGGCAAACGGAGTGCAGCTGAGGAAGCTGAGTGCTGACTTGGAGTTTGGTGAAGGGGGAGAAGAAAGTGTCAATTTCCTTTCTCTATCTTCCTCATCCTTCAGGAATTTGTTCTTGCTCTACTACAGGGAAAGCTGTTTGGTAAGTAACTCGTAAGTAGGTAAGTCGCTCTCTAACCCAAAGATTTAAAAAAGCACACAAATTGATAGTAAAGTTAATAAAATGTATAAAATAGCAGCACAAATAAGTGATTAATATAATGAAGTAATTACTTAAAACACATTAAGGATGGCAGGACAGATGATGTGTCAAGGTTGCAGCATGTGAGAGCTCCTGGATAACATTGTAAACCAGGGCAAACATGTCTGCAATAAGTGTTTGCAGCTTGAAGAGCTTTGGCTCAGAATCATTGAGCTGGAGGCTGAGCTGCAGACTCTGTGACACATCAGGGAGGGGGAAAATTACCTGGATGCCTTATACCAGAGGGCAGTCACACCACTCAGAATAGGGTCTTTTGATTTGGTCAGTGGTCAGGAACAGGAGGGTGTGACTGCGAGTGAGGCAGCTAAGGGGACCCAGAAGGCAGGAGTGCAGGAGTGTGAGCCTCTGCAATTGTCCAATACATCTGAGTTTCTCTCAGCTTGTTTGGATGAGAGTCAGGACTGCAACATACTGACCATGACACCGTGGTACAGGAATCTATTCAATTGGGGAGTGGGGGGGGGGGTGGAGGGGGTGGGGTGGGGGGTGGGGGAAGGAACATAGTAGTAGTAGGGGACAGTATAGTGAGGGGGATTGACACTGTTCTCTGTAGCAAAGAGTGGGAGTCCAGACAACTGTGTTGCCTATCGGTGCCAGGGTTCGAGACATCTCCTCAGGGCTGAGAGGAACATGCAATGGGAGGGGGAGGATCAAGTTGTTATGCTCCACGTAGGTGCCAGCGGCATAGGTAGAATTAGGAAAGAGGTTCTGCATAGACAGTATGAGGATCTAGGCACTAAATAGAAAAGCAATACCTGAAAGGTTATAATCTCTGGATTATAACCTGAGCCACATAACATTAGCATAGGTAACATAAAATTAGAGCGATGAGCACGTGGCTCAAGGACTGATGTGAAAGAAGTGGGTTCCAGTTTGTTGGGCACTGGGACCAGTACTGGGGAAATTGGGGGCTGAACCATTGAGATCGTCTACACCTGAACCATGCTGGGACCAGTGTTCTTGTGAGCCGCATAACTAGGGAAGTAGTTGGGTTTTAAACTAAATAGTGGGAGCAAGGGATCAAATTTGGAAAAGTGTGGTATATCAAAGAGTAAAGACAAGGTAAGAGAGCAAAATAGTAATATGGGAAATGAGGGTTGGAAAATGGCAGGAAGGAGCAAAGGGAAAAAAAACCTAAGAATGCATCAAGAGTCAAGATTAGATGTTACAAAGACTAAACTAAAAGCTCTGTATCTGAAAGAGTGTAGCATTCATAACAAAGTAAACTGATAGCATACATTGAAGTAAATAAGTATGATATGATAGCCATTATGGACATTTGGCAGCAAGATGACAAGGATTGTGTCCTGAATATTGAGGGAAATATGACCTTCAAGAAGAATAGGAAGCTAGGTAAAGGTGGAGGGGTAACACTGTTAATCATGGGTGGCATTTGTGCAATAGATCACCTTGGTTTAGGAGATCAGGATGTAGAATCGGTTTGGTTGGAGATGAGGAATAGTCAGGGAGAGAAGTCACTAGTGGGAGTGGTTTACAGGCTCCCTAACAGTAACCACAATGTACGAAAAAGTATACAAGAAGAAATATTGGGTGCATGTGATAAAGGGATGGCAATAATCAAGGATGTCTTTAATCTAGATATAAACTGGAAAAATCAGATTTGCAGTAGTAGCCTGATGAGGAGTATTTAGAATGCTTTTGAGATAGTTTCTTGGAGCAGCACATTCTGGAACCAACCAGAGAGCAGGTTATATTAGATTTGATATTGTGTAATGTGACAGGATTAATTAATGATCTCAGAGTAAAGGTACCCCTGGGTATCAGCAACCACAATATGATTGAATTTTACATCCAGTATGAAAGGGAGGTGTGGGTCTAAGATTAATATTTTAAACTTAAATAAGGGCAACTATGTGGGCATGAAAGCTGAGCTAGCTGAAGTGAACTGGGAAACTAGGCTAAGGGATAGATCAAAAGAGAAGCAGTGGCAGACATTTAAAGGGATATTTCACAATACTCAGAATAAGTATTCATACTATAATGAAAAATTCTAATGGGAGGACCCAACATCTGTGGTTAACTGAAGAAGTTAAGGAAAGCACCAAATTTAAGGAAAAAGCGTATAACTGCGCAAAGACAAATGGCAGGTCAGAAGATTGGTCAGAATATAAAGAACAGCAGAGAATGACGAGAAGGTTTACCAGGAGAAATAAAGTAGAATAAGAGAGGAAGGTGGCTAGGAATGTAAAAACGGATAGCAAGAGTTTCTACAGGTAGTTAAACAGGAGAAGAGTAGGCAAACTGAGTGTTGATCCTCTAGAGAGTGAGAATGGAGAGTTAATAGCAGATAATAAGGAAATGCTAGATGACATGAACAAATATTTTGCTTTTATTTTCACTATACAGGGTACAAAAAAATATTCCAGTAATAGCTATAAATCAGGAGGTAGAGGGGAGAGAGGAACTTGGTGAAATTACAATCACTAGGGAAGCAGTACTGAGCAAACTGATGGAGCTGCAGACTGACAAGTCTCCAGGTCCAGATGGACTTCATTCAAGGGTCTTAAAAGAGGTGGCTAATGAGATGGTAGATGCGTTGGTGCTAATTCTCCAAAATTCCCTAGATTCTGGAAAGGTTCCATCAGACTGGAAAGTAAGCAAATATTACCTTTCTATTCAAGAAGGGACGAAGGCAGAAAACAGGAAACTATAGGCCAGTTAGTTTGACGTCTATCGTGGGGAAGGTGTTAGGATCGATGATTAAAGAGGTTATAACTGGGTACTTAGAAAAACTCAAGGTAATCAGGAAGAGTCAGCATGGTTTTATGAAAGGGAGATCATGTTTAACTAATTTATTAGCGTTCTTTGAAGGACTAACATGTATGGTGGATAGACGGGAGCCTGTAGACATACTGTACTTGGATTTCCAGAAGGCATTTGATAAGGTGCTACATCAAAGGTTATTGCAAAAGATAAAAGCCCATGGGGTAGGAGGTTACATATTAGCCTGGATAGAAAACTGGCTGGCTGGCAGTAAACAGGGGGTATCCATAGAGTGAAGTCCTGCAGGGGTCTGTGCTGGGGCATCAAAATTTTACAATTTACATCAACGACTTAGATGAGGGGAGCGAAGGTATGGTAGCTAAATTTGCAGATGATATGAGATAGGTAGGAAAGTATGTTGTGAAGAAGACAAAAGGAGTTTGCAGAGGGATACAGATAAGTTGAGTGAGTGGGCAAAAAACCGGCAGGTGGAATATAATGTGGGAAAATGTGAAGCTGTTCACTTTGGCAGAAAGAATAAAAAAGCTGAGTATTACATAAACAGAGAACGACTGCAAAATTCTGAGGTGCAGAGGGAACTAGGTGTCCTTGTGCATGAGTCACAAAAAGTTAGTATGCAGGTACAGCATGTAACCAAGAAGGCTAATGGAATGCTATCCTTTATTATGAGAGGAATTGAACATAAAGTAAGGATGTTATGCTTCAGTTATACAGGGCATTGGTGAGGCTGCATCTCGAATACTGTGTGCAGTTGTGATCACCTTATTTAAGGAAGGATGTAAATGCATTGGAGGCGGTTCAGAGGAGGTTTACTAGATTGATACCTGGAATGAGCAGGTTGTCTTATGAGGAAAGGTTAGACAGACTGGGTTTGTTTCCACTGGAGTTTAGAAGAGTGAGGGGTGACTTGATTGAAGTATATAAGATCCTGAACGGTCTTGACAAGGTGGACATGGAAAGGATGATTCCTCTTATGGGTGAGGGTCACCTTTATAGGGCAAAGATGAGGAGAATTTTTTTCTCTCAGAGGGTTGTGTGATTTTGGACCTCTGCCTCAGAAGGCAGTGAAGCAGGGTCATTGAGTATTTTTAAGGCAGAGGTAGCTAGAGTCTTGTTAGGCAAGGGTTATCAAAGGTTATCGGGGTAGATGGAAACGTAACTCGAAACACAAACAGATCAGCCATGATCTTATTGAATGGCGGAGCAGGCTCGAGGGACCTAATTCTGCTCCTATTTCATATGTTTGTATGTTCATATGTGACCTTACTCTTCAGCAACAGCTTGTTTGAAACTGTAAAATCTATTTTGTGTTGTTAAGTATGCTGTTTTCTTTTTAAAGTAAACTTTCTCTATCAATTTACTAATCGAGAGTCCATCTAGCCTTATGGTTACACCTTGTTCAAACCAAATGATTTATTTGATTTTATTGGATTAATTTGAAGCCAGGTTAATTGCATAATTAAGGGTTAAGATGAATGAAAATAACCTATGTGTAAAAGAAACCGATAAAGGACAGTTAATGGTCGGGCTTTTTACTAATTTTTCTGGTGAGGAGATTGAGGACATCACCAAAAGTGTGGTTCGATGGCCCTCCTTCTTGTGATTCTCCTCTCACCTTCATTCAATTTTTCATTGGCTGATGGTGCCTCTTTTTGCTATGCCTCTTCCAACTCTAGTCCTCTTTGCATTGCCAGGCAGTGCAAAATGCAGCCAATAAATACCTTGGCTTTACACATTGTAGCACGCTCCCAGAGCTATCAAAGCACTTGGACCATTGCTTCAAACTGACAATGTTCTATGACGTTCCTCGTGGTCCCATGACTGGCATTGTTCAGGTGCGGTGGGATTGGAGAGGGGTGTCAAAAACAATGCAAGTAAGGAGAATCCCTTGTCCACTAGTAGCTACCCGCTGGTGTTCTTGGATGGATTAAAAGGTGGATTGATGGATGAGTGTTGAAGGATGGAAGTAAATGGCTGCTGCCATCAAAACTATCACAGATTTGAATTATCTTTGTCTGATAATCATACAACAATTGAATATTAATGGAATAGAAACTCTTCCTGTTGAGAAATAATTTCCTGATGACCTGAAAATTACTGGAGTGCAGAAAATTAGACTCTGAACATCTTTTACAAATCCAACAGCTCTCAAATTCTGCTCATTGCTAACCATTGGGAAGGTAATGTCCTGGTTTGCTCTGCCAAGTAGGGCCCAGGTGATCTGCATGATGCAGTTGTGCAATGCAGACTGCAAGATGAGGTGATGTCGCTTGTAGCAACTTAAAAGAAGCCTGGGCCGAAAAAGTGAAGACTTTGGGCTGAATTTTGCCGGCGGTGGGGCCCGCTCGCCAATGCGCAAAATGACACGGGGGGAACCCCCAACGTCATCCCGCCCTATTTAAATTTTCAGGAAGGCGGGGGCACAGCGAAATCAGCTGTGCACCCGCCGACCTGTCAATGGCCAATTGAGGCCATTGACAGGATCATTAAAACAATTAAAGGACCTGCCCGTCCAACCTTAAGGTTGGTGGGCAGGCCAGGAGCTCTGGCGGGCTTCTGAAAAAACATGAAACCACCAGCGGGATGAGGTTTCATGTAGGGTTTAAAAAAGTGTATTAAAGTTTCAGTGAAATTTATCAACATGTCCCATCTCGTGTAACATTGTCACATGACAGGGACATGTTAAGGATTTTTTTTTCTATTTTTAATGTTTATACAACTGTCAGCGATCTCCCTGAGGCAGCACTTAACCTCAGGGAGATGTGCGCTCTTTCGTGCGCATGCCCAAAAGAGTGTACTCTCGCATTTGGGGAATCCCCCCCCGCCCACACAGGAAGTGCATTGCTTAATTGCACCCGCCCACTTAAAATGGCGGCAGGGCCCGCTTCTCCGGCAGGGATCGGCTCCCCGCCCACCGGAGATTGGGTCGGGCCCACCCACTCGGCAGGCAGAAAATTCTGCCCTTTGACTTTGATGGTCACTGGCAAAAGTATAATTATGTGTAGTATATTTCCAAAGCAGTTTGGGCTTTCAGTTTGCTTTTCCAGCTTTATTCACTCTTATGACCGGGCTTTTTTGTGCCCGCTGGCCTTGGGCATGTTCGGTGGTGTTAGCTGACAATATGACGAGAAGGCCAAAAATCGGTTTCAACGACATCATGAAACCAGTTTGTGACTGTCCGCTCTGCCTGCCGATAGCGGGCCGCATTTCCCGCCATTGGACATTGGGACCCTCATTGTAATATATCTACATACCATTATAAGACGAGCCCGCTGGAATCGCTGCTCTGCCCCACTGGATCATCCACCCATGACCCATTTAAAAGGCATGCACTTGGCGAGCTGCACTTTGAGGGGAACTCAGAGGTGAGTACACAGTAACGCTATAGTGCGCTCACCCAGGTCTATTGTTGGACTTCAAGGTTCAGGCACATTGTGGGGGGAGCAAGGGCTGCCCTGTGATTGAAGCACATTGGAGGGGGTGGTAGAAAGGGCTGTCCTGCGGTTGAAGCAACTTGGAGGGAGGGGGTGTTGCCAAAGGGCTGCCCTGCACTTGAGGTGACTTGGGGCGGGGGTGGAAGGGCTGCCCTGCAGTTGAAGGTAGCACAAAGCACATGTGGGGTTGGGGGGAGGTGGTAGGCGAGGGAAACGGCCACACATTAGGGATACCTTGTATAAAGTGACCATTCCTCTTCAGCTGAGATGGTTCAGGCACAGCCACATTGATATGGTTGAAGTTGGGCCTCTGGCTTATCTGCCCACTCAAGCAATGCAAAGTGCCACCAAGTGCTCCAGAGCTTTCCCCTTTCCAGGCCAGTCTAATTAATGTTTTAGTAGACTGCAGAACAGTTGGATGCCTGGGCACTTTGTACAACCTCCATGCTAAAGCTGGCCATGCAGCAGTCACTGCTGGAGGTGCTCACAGCCCTTTGCAATGTCATCATCTCGGTTTGGACCAGTCTACCCCATGGTTCAAGCTAACGGTGCAGCCTTGTAGTGTGGGTTAGGAGAATGCCTGCGCCTGAGCTGAGAGCACAGCATGCAGTCCAGTGGGCAAAGCTGCTGCCAATTGATCATGTAGAGTGGGGTGAAGGAAGGTGGGATTTCGGGCAGCCATGCAGCACACTAATCTCTGGCCATCCGAGTGGTGACCAGAACTCTCTGGGAGGCATTAAGGGGCCCTCAGACTTAACCAAGCCAGGTTCTTAGTATACCCATGCTAACCCATGTGTCTCTCTCTTTCATCCTACAGGAGGAATACATCAGAATCATGGAGCCTAGTGACCTAGCTGTATGTCTCATGGTTTACAGAAAGTAAAGACGATGGAGTAGGGAGTGACTGAGTCACCTGGCTGTGCAGAGGGAGGAGCAGCACCCTCTGGAAGGACAGGCGGCTGGGGCTCCCGCACACGCCGCAGGAGGGTTGATGCCTAACTAGACCCAGGGTCTATAGACATCCATCTTTCGTTCCTGCAGATGACTGAGAACCAGTGTCACCAAAGACTGTGCATGTCTAGGGAACTGGTCGGTCACATCTGCCAGCTACTGCAGGATGTGCAGCCATGGGGCATGGAGGGCATCCACTGCCAGAGGCTGTGACAGGGACCGCGGTGCTCAATTTCTATGCCAGTGGCTCCTTTCAGGGCTCCACAGGTGACCTCTGTATAATATCACAAGCCTCCACCCACAAACGCATACATGAGGTTACGGATGCCATGTTTGCGAGGGCACACAACTTTGTGCATTTCTCCCAGGACCAGGGCAGCCAGGATGCAAGAGCGATTGGATTCACCCAGATCTTGGGCTTCCCACAGGTGCAGGGTGCAATTGACTGCACTCATGTAGTGCTCAGATCTCCATCGCAACACACAGTCAACTATGTCAACCGCATTTGCTGAATGTGCAGCTGGTGTGCGATCACCACAAACGCATCCTGCAGGTCTGTCCACAATTTCCAGGGAGTGTGTATGTTGGTTGCAGATCTCTGAAGTGTTCCAGGGTCCACAGAGGCGGCAGTGATGGCTCCTCGGAGAGGAGGGTTACCTGCAGAGGACATGGCTGATGACATCCATCCGGCGGCCTCAGACTGCAGCAGAGCAACGGTATAACAAGGCTCTTTTTAAAAAATTCATTCATGGGATGTAAGGAATTGCTGGCTAGACCAGCATTTATTGCCATCCCTAATTGCCCTTGTTCATTGCTGTGGGGGCCAGACCAGGTAAAGATGAAGGACAGCAGGTTTCCTTCCTTAAAGGATATTAGTGAACCAGATGGGTTTTTACAACAATCGACAATGGTTTCATGGTCATCATCAGAATTTTGAAATATCAGATTGTTTCATTGAATTCAAAGTTCACCATCTGCCGTGGTGGGATTACCCTGGGTCTCTGGAATACCAGTCCAGTGACAATATCACTATGCCACCGCCTCCCCCTGTAGCTCATGCTGCAGTTCACAACTTGGTGGAGCAAACCATTGGGATGCTGAAAATGAGGTTCCGGTGCCTGGACCAATCTGGTGGAGCCCTGCAGTATAGTCGGCAGCAGGTGTCATGCAACATCATTGCCTGCTGCACTCTTTACAATCTGGCACTGCAATGGGGAGATGAGCTGGCTGAGGAGGAGATGGAGGTCTCCTCCGATGAGGAGGACATCGATGGGGATGAGGGTGAGGAGGTCCTCGAAGACAACGATGATGGGGTTGAGGTCCTCACTGTGGACAGATGAGGCAGGCGCACTCGGGATGCCCTCATAGCTGCTAGGTTTGTGGAGGATAATGATGACATGCAGTGAGGAGACACCATAGAACCTCACATTGCATCTATGAACATTTGACTCCAGTCTGGCTTATGGCAGCGCGAATACCCTCTGTGATAATGCTCCTGTCATGGAGACGCAGTGCAGGCCTTAATAATCGCTCGGTTGCAGGAGGATGATGATGACATGCAGTGAGGACGCTCCATAGATCTTCACACAGCCTCTGAGAATGTCTAATTCCTATCTGGCTGAGGGCAGCTCACTTGTGCTCTGGGATCAGGGTCATATCATAGAGATGCAACGATGAAACTTTAAAAGCACCTGATCTTTTGTCCGCCTTTCTGTGCCTGAAAGTGACGATGGTTGATGAGAAGAAACCAGCTCCCAAGAAGGGATGCAAGAAAGCCTTAAAGAAACCGGTAGCAAAGGGCGGCAAGAAGCGGTGAAAGTCGAGGAAGGAGAGTTACGCCATCTACATCTACAAAGTGATGAAGCAGGTTCACCCCGACACTGGCATCTCCTCCAAGGCCATGAGCATCATGAACTCGTTCGTGAGTGATATTTTCGAGCGCATCGCGGGTGAGGCTTCCCGCCTGGCCCATTACAACAAGCGCAGCACCATCAGCTCCCGGGAGATCCAGACCGCCGTGCGCCTGCTGCTGCCCGGGGAACTGGCCAAGCACGCCGTGTCGGAAGGGACAAAGGCGGTGACCAAGTACACAAGCTCCAAGTAAAACCCCACAATGGACTGAAAAACATTCAGCACCTGAGCCCTTCAGGAGCACAGTGTCACTGGTCACAGATGCTGAAGAGATGGGGGCCAGCCCCTCCTTAAAGATACTGAGAGCACACAGAGAAAATGACGGAACTCTGTGACGCCTGCCCACAACATTCTAGAAGAAACGACAAGCACCGCCAAGGTGCAGGCATCAGTAATGTGTCCAGGGAGTGTGAGGCCAGACCATCACTTTGGTCTGAAGGCTGCACAGGGCACAAGGAAGAGGCCCCTGGACTGAGACACCTGCCTTTATCTTGTGCAGAAAGGTTTCACATCTGAGTAACAAGAACACTGCTCATCAGAACAAGGAGCCATAGGCAGAGAGACATTCTTGGGAGTTTATTTACAATAGTGAACATTATGTACAAGTGATTAACACCTGTGCCCAAGCTCTGCACCGAAATTTTCTTAACTTTCCTAACTCTGCAGCTATGTCTTGGTGCTCCCCAGACATCCACAGTGGAGGTCGAGGCAATCTGCTGACCTTGGCGGGTGTCCTCTGGAGGGCCGAGACCTGGAAGTTCCCGGCCTGCTTTCAGGGTCCTGCTGTGTGGCAGTGTCACCCTCTTTGGCCTGTGGAGCTGGAGCTGCTGAGGTAACAGGAAGAGGGGATTTGGATGGGCTGGACACTCCCGGAGTCACCTGAGTGGATAGCCCCAGGGGGTACACCTGCTGATCCTCCTCCCTATGGGTGCCCTAGGGCCCCTGGCTGAATCCTTAAAGAGATGGGGTAGCTGGCATGAGATCAAGCTGCCCAGCATCCCTCTCGCATACATTGCTCTTGGTAGAGCAGCGCTGACCTCACTGTTAGCACAGGAATGGTCCAGATCCCCACTGGCCAGCTGGATGGCTCTGTTTTCAAAGCCTATGAGGACCTTGATTTCAGGCATTCCTTCATCAGTCTGCGCCCTCTCTCTCTTGTTGTGTGCCAGCTTGTCCTGCATGAATAGAGATGTGGCGAGTGGTCCAATGGATGGGGTGAGGACAATGAAGGTGAGTGTGAGTGAATGAATGGTGATGTCCCTTGAACCGGCAGTGAGTGAGGGCCCTATAGATGTGTAATGGGTTTGTGAGTGCGTGAGTTGAGAGTGATAAGAAGAGTGACTTACGGTGGAACGGAGGAGATTATTCATCCTCTAGGGGCACTGGGTGGATTTCCTCTTTTGCAGGGCATTGGTGCTGACCACCACTGCCACCGCCTCCCAAGCCGGATTAGTGAGTTTGCTGCCCATCCTGCAGCCAGAGTGGAGGTAAACGACATCACGGCGAGCCTCCACAGCATCCAAAAGGCACTTGAGGGATGTGTCATTTAGCCTGGAGGCTGCAATCTTTTTGCCTTTTAGGACCAAGTCTTCTTTGCAGCAGTCGTGGGCTGGAAGCACTGAGAGGTGTGTGCATGGCTGGACTTTAAATATGGTGCCCGGCTTGATGAAGCAGTGATGTCATGATGTGGCGGGTGAATGAGAGCCCGTCCACCTTGGAAATGGCGTGTTTCCTGGGAATGTATAATTAATGCGGCGGGTTTGGGATGAAATAGCTTGAAAAGCCACCATTGCGGCCAGCGGGTTAAACTTCATTTTACCCACCCACTACTGCACTTAGTGTAAATCTGGGATGATTCTGCCCTATGTATCAGTAAGCACTCACTGTATGTATAATGGATGGTATATATGGTTCACTCCTTTTGATGTGTGAACAGTTGAAGGGAGAGGAATAGCAGCACATGGTCCAATTAAATGATAGTGGGTGAAAGGAGCTGCTTATCGAAGGCCTCACCCAGGCCAAAAGGCTATAGGTCAAGAGTTAGTTACTTGGATATTTTTGAAGTATAATCCACCGATCCAGCAGGCAGTAGATCCAGTTGCAGCAGGTTGAATAGGTCAGTGACAGCCTGCCTGCTGAAGCACAGCCTCTTCCTACCATGTCTCTTTGCAAACCAAACATCTTACCACTTATCTTAAAATGCAAATTTCATTCACACCCTATCTGCTGAGACTTCACCCTAGTTCACACATTAGCATTTCACATGTCCTTTTACACAGAACTCTTTTGATAATTTCAACCTTGAAGGCTATCTGCCCCTATTTTAATTAAATCAGCCACACATACAGGACCATCCACACATACACACCAATATAAGCCTATTTTACAATATCCACCAATAAATTATGAAAAATATGATAGTTTCGTGATACCTCCACCGTTATGGAAAAATGAACTGTTGGTATGACGTGGCAGATGATGTGTGCTTGGCAGACAAAATCCACAAGGGAAACTTGGTCGCACTATCACAACGGTTTTGTTATTTGTATTTATTATGAGAACTATGCGCTGAATTCAGAAGTAATAGGTCCACCAAGACCTTTAGGGATTTTGAAAATTAAATTAAAATATTTATTAACAACATATAAAATATTTCAAGTACATGCATAAGACTACAATTACTTACTACTATAAAAACTCCTAAAATTTCTAATTAACCTGACCCCAAGTTATACTCCCTTTAAGGCAACCGTCCAAAATAGATTTTAGATTTAAAACAGAACCAGCAAGTTAACACAGTACCTACTTGACAGTGGAATTCCAAATAGTTTTTCCCCAACTTCAGTTTTGTTATATAGCAGACTTATGCACAAATGCTGGAGGCTTCATTAAGGCTATTTCGCACACCCCTGTTAGATCTTACATGGTCTTCTGACATATATCCTTTCATTCTCCTTTATATATGTTTCTCTCCTTTTAATATGTAAATTATATTTTTCCATATGTCTTTGAAATGGTATCTTCCTCATAATATAAAAACTGTCATGTTGTCAATATATTGTCAGTAACCTTTGGAAAAATAAATACATTCCTTAGCCTTGCTTATCTGGCTAGTTGTAAACAGACTAACATCCCTTTGAAATCCAAATGTCTTCATTTATCTAAAAATGCAAACTCTCTTCACACCTTACATGCTAAGCCAGCATCCATGTTTGTTCATTAACATGTTAAGCAACTAGCTTCTTTTGATGATTTCAAACTTACAGTCTATTTGACTCCAAAAGTAATTAAATCACACACAGCCCCATCTATACTTTACCCCCATCAACCTACTTCACAATAAACCAGGAAATTATGAAAATTACTACACTTTCATCACAACTGTCATAAATTCAAAAGACGGCTTTATTTTCTCAACCCATCTTACATTACTTACGATACTTATCTCTATACACAAACTATTACATTACCAGGTGCATTCATTAACATGACAATCTATACACATCCTCTGTATCAACAGAGGTTATTTCAGTCCAGTGTCCACGTTTTAAATGTCCAATTTCCTTTCAACTTTAAACTCTCAACAATGCATCTGCAATTAGATTTTCTTGTCCAGCCACATGTATAATCTGTAAATTAAATGGTTGCAGTAATAACTCCATCTGAACAGTCTAGCACTTTGGTCTTGAAATTAGTTCAGAAATTTTAAAGGATTGTGGTCTGAATAAACAATTGTTTCTCATGAATTGCTTGCAACATAAACCTTGAAATGCTGCAATGCTAACACCAGATCCAGAGTCCCCTTTTCCATAGTTGACTATCTTCTCTGATGTACATTCAGCTTCCGTGAAAAATATCCTTTCAGCTTCTCAATTCCAGTTTCATCTTCTTGCAACAACACAGCACCAACACCCAAATCACTTGCATCCACCACCAATTAAATTGCTTGGCATAATTAGGTACTGCCAAAACTGGTGTTGGTGCTGGGAAATTCACAATGGCTTTTACTTTCACATCTCTTGGAGCCACCTGACCATGTCCAACAGTATGGCTTAGATATGTAACTTGCGCTTTTGCAAAGTCACTCTTAACAAAGTTCACCACAAAATTAGCTTCTTTCAGTCGATCAAACAGCTCCTTCAGATGTTGTAAATGGTCCTCCCACATTTGATGGAAAACTACCAAGTTGTCAATATAAACAGCACAATTGCTCAGTCCTGCAATTACTTTGTCAGTCTTTGAAATGTTGCTGGTGCATCCTTCATACCAAATGGCATAACTTTAAACTAATATAGTCCATCTGACATCGCAAAAGCTGATATCTCTTTTGCTCTCTCCAATAACGGCACTTGCAAATATCCTAGCAGCAAGTCGATCTTTGTGATTAACGCTGATTGTCCCACTTTTTCAATACAATCTTCCAACCATGGAATAAGATATTAATCCGCTTCTGTTACTGAATTTACTTTTCGATAATCCACATACAGTCTTTGTGTTCTATCCGGTTTCGGTGCCATCACAATATGCAAACTCCAGTTGCTGCAACTAGGCTGTATGATGTCATTTTCAAGCATGAATTCAATTTATTTTTGCATTTGAGCTAATTTTACTGAATTTAATCTATAAGGATGTTGCCTTATTGAAACTGAATCTCACACATCGACATCATGTATAGCTAAACTTGTCTTCCCCATCTTATTCCCACAAATAGCTTTGTGTGATTGCAATAGCTTTTCCAAATCACTTTGACACTTGTCTGGAAGGTAACTCAATATTACATTTAAATTTTTAAGTACCCCTCATTGCCCAATTTGATTAGAGGAAAATCAATTTCAGAGTCTTTCATTTCTCCCTATTTCTCCTTATCTACCTCCTTTTGGTTATCCTCCCTTTAAAAGCACTTTTCAAGTATATGTACATGACACACCCTCTGCTTCTTTCTTCTATCTGGATTATTTATTAAATAATTTACTTCACTCAGTTTCCTTACAATCCTGTAAGGCACACTAACCCTTGCCTTTAATGGCTCACCTAACACTGGCAACAAAATTAACATTTTTCCCCAGAAACAAAAGGCTTTGTCCCTCTTATCTGCCTCTATCTGTTCCTTATTGAACTCACATGCTCTATTCAATCTTTCTCTGAAGTTTGTCACATAATCCAGGAGAGTAGCTTTCGAATTCTAACCCACTAACTTCTCCCAAATCAACTTAAGTGGTCCCCTTACTTCATGATCATAGGCTAATTTAAAAGGACTAAACCATATTGATTCATTAGGAGCACCCCTAATAGCAAATAACAAGAATGGAATCCCCTGATCCCAACCCTGTGGATAGACTTGACGATAAGCTTTTGTGATGGTTTTGTTTAATGTTTATGCTTTTTTTGTAAAAGGGCATTTTAGTTAAAAAGAAGTGCAATATAAAAAACCTGCCAGTAGGTTTATTAAGTAGTAAATCTGTAGTAACTAATAGGAGAGTAGCAGGGGCTACCTCAACAGACAGTGTAGAGATAGAGTTGGAGTTGAAAGCACACGTGTAGTTGCTGTTGAGTATGTTGTAAATAAACTTAATGTTTCCACCCAAGAAATGTCTGCAGTTCAACTCTACCCCTAACAGAACAACTCAGTCATCCTTACAATAAACTGGCGATGAGGATAAAATAGAATTGAACAGAAGAAATCAAGTTAAAAACAAATCGGCACTGTACCTTGCCCAGTGATTGTGAGTAGCAAGCTCCATTATAATTGAAGAAGTCACCCTCTCTCAAAATGCCGCAATTCGGGAGAATTGATCCTTTTGAACCAGCCACAGATGATAGAACTGCCTCACGTTCTTTTTTCAAGCGATCGCGATTATAGAGGAAGAGAAGAGGCAAGCGATCCTCTTGATTACTTGCGGGAGCAACATCTATGGTTTGATTTGAAGTTTGAAGGCACCCAGAGCCCCAGATTTGAAGAATTTCGATGAATTGGTGGATCACGTGAAGGGTCACTTTCAACCCAAGCCCTCAGTCACAATGCAGATGTTCAGATATTTGCGAAATAGAGCCCCGGGTGAGACAATTGCATGCTACGTGGCAAATTTGAAGCAGCTAACAGAACATTGAGTTTGGTACAACTCTGAACGACATGCTCAGAGATCATTTAGTGTGTGGTGTGAAAGAGGGCACAATTCAGAAAAGATCATTGATTTCAAGAAGGCACTAGAGATAGTGCTGGCCATGGAAAGTGCAGTAAGAGATTCAAAAGCAATACATTGCTCACAAAATGGCACCATCCTCCACATCAGGCAGGGAACCTCAAGTGAAAGTGGCGCGAAAAAGCGAGACTGCCAAGAAGCAGGGAACAGCCCCTGCTAGCCAAAGAATAAAAAAAAATAACTCAGCAGTGAGATTGAAGAATAATTTTAATAGAGGTGGAAACAATCAGTCTTTTAGTGATTGGCAGTTTAAAAAAATTGAATGCTACTATTGTCACAGAAATGGACATATAATGAGGCAGTGTAAGGAAAGATTCAAGCAAGCTTGTAAACAAAAGAAGCCCAATGAAATTTACAATGTAGAAGAGCCTGGAACAGCAAATGCTGACATTTACACGTTGTTTAACCTGAAAGTTGGAAAGACAGAGCCAATATTTGTCACAGTGAAAGTAAATGGCAAACCTGTTAGAATGGAAGTGGACATGGGAGCTTCCACTACAGTAATTGGAGAACATACCTTCAGATATTTGAATAATGGTGAACATCAATTAAGCTTAGAACAAACAGCTGCCAAGCTAAAAACATATACGAGTGAATACATTCAAGTAAAAGGCATAAACAGAGTAACTGTCCATTATGGAAGCCAATTGGCAAAGCTACCCTTGATGGTGATAGCAGGTGAAGGGCAAAGCCTCCTGGGACAAAATTGATTACAGGAGATTAAGTTACAATGGGCTTAAATTTTCCAGTTGAGATCAAGTGGGCTACCAGAGCCACTTAGAAAGTACACCACCACCTTCAAGGAGAAAATCCAGGGCCTGAAGGCCAAGATTTATGTGAATCTGGAAGCAACCCCTCGCTTTATGAAGGCGAGACCGGTGCCATATGCCCTGCGAGAAAAAGGTGACATTGAACTGATCAGGCTAGAGAAATTGAGCATTATACAAGCTGTTCAGTTCTCAGAATGGGCAGTACCCATAGGCCCCGTCCTTAAACCCAACCAAAGTGTCTGAATTTGTGGAGACTACAAACAGACGCTTAATAAAGTAGCTAAGCTAGACAGGCACCCCATTCCAAAAATTGAAGACCTGTATGCCAAGCTGGCAGGAGGGACAACACACACAAATCTTGACATGAGTCATGCTTATCAACAACTAGAATTGGATAATGTCTCCTGGGAATTTGTCACAATTAATACCCACAAAGGGTTGTACCAATATACATGATTGCCTTTCGGTGTCTCCTCAGCTTGTGCCATCTTTCAGAGTACAATGGGAAGCTTACTGCATGGACTGTCCCAGGTTGTAATCTATTTAGACAATGTATTGGTGACAGGATTCACTGAACAAGAACATTTGGTGAACTTATAAGACATCTTAAAACACTTCTTGCAAGCTGGAGTGCATCTAAAAAAGAAAAGTGCACATTCCAAATGAGGGAGGTAAGCTATTTGGGTCACCGGGTAGATACACAGGGCCTCCATCCAGTTAAGCAGAAAGTGAGAGCCATAAAAGAGGCACCTGCACCAAAGAATGCCTAAGGGCTCAAATCATTCCTAGGAATGATCAAATATTATGGGCGGTTCTTACTCAATTTGTCTACAGTGCTGGCCCCCCTACATTCTCTACCCATAAAGAACCAATGTTGATCTTGGGAGGCGCCCCAGAAGGAAGCTTTCATAAAGGTGAAAAAATTGTTGCACTCGTCCAATCTATTAGTGCATTATGACCAGATGAAAGAATTGGTGAAGCATCTTCCTAAGGAGTGGGAGCAGTGCTCTCTCATCAAATGGACGACGGCATGGAATGGCCAATAGGTTACGTATCAAGAATACTCACCACAATGGAAAAGGGATACTCACAGATAGAAAAAGAAGGCCTGTCCACCATCTTTGGTGTCAAGAAATTTCACGAGTTCATACACGGCCATCATCTTACAATCATCTCAGACCACAAACCATAGCTAGGTTTGTTTAGTGAGGCCAAGGCTATACCATCCAAAGCCTCAGCAAGAATACAACAATGGGCCTTAATTCTGGCAGCATGCAAATACACTTTCATACATAGGCCTGGCAATCAAATCGCAAACGCCAATGCCCTTAGTCATTTGCCTTTACAAGAAAATGATGAGCCCGTCCCATTTCCACAAGAACTTGTTTCACTGGTATATTTCTTAAATTCCTCACTGGTATGTGCTCGACAGATCAGAGTCTGGACAAGTCGGGACCCAGTCCTATCTCAAGTATGAGAACAAGTGCTACATGGTTGGTCACAGGAGCCTGTATCTAATGAGAGTGAAACTGTGTTGGTGAGAAAGTTCTGTAAATATGTGCACAATGACGTTGTTACTAAAGTGAGTGTACTGTCTGGTGAAACACTGGTGGTTAGCAGCATCTAGTTTGCAGTGCAAAGATTTGGGACCTAGAAAAGAAGACCGTGTTGATCTCTTATCAACCTCATACAGGGCCTGTGACATGTGTATCTGCCTGCCCAAACAATGAGAATCTCTTCCTCTCTTGTGCTCAGGACAGGAGATTTTTACTATGGGATAGAAGAAATTCCCAACCAGCATTGCGGATTGAAATGGGATAATTGCGCTGTTCTCCAACCATTATTACATGACATCCACAGAAAGAACAAGTCATTGCTTCTGGAATTGCAAATGGAATAGTTGGTGTAAAAAGCTTACAGGAACAGGCTGATTCCATTCAGACATCAGCAGTACATTCACGGACTACCAGAAGTAGTCATTTCTGATAACGGCACGGTATTTATGAGTGCTGCGTTTCAATGGTTTATCAGCCTCAGTGGTATCATGCATGTAAAACTGCACCGTGCCCCCCTTCCTCAAACGGACTGGCCGAAAGGGTGATTCAAACACTCAACCTTGGCAACCAAGCTGGCATGCTTTCTTTTTCATTACAGGACTACTCCTCACACAACAACTGGTATCACACCTGTGGAGTTATTGTTGAAACGCCATCTCAGGACGTGATTGAGCTTAATAATGTCGAATTTAGAGGGGAAGGTGGAAAGGAGTCAGGGAAGTCAGAAAACTAGACATGACTGGCATAGTTGTGAGAGGAAATTTACTGTTGGAGAGTTGGTATACATGAAAAACTTCGGGGAAGGACCAAAGTAGTTACCGGGTGAAATAAGTGCAGTGTCTAGACCTCTATCTTACCACATGGAGGTGAAAGGCCAGATCATCCGTAAACATGTGAACCATTTAAGGAGGAGAAAGACAAATCATCAAGGTTTGGTTCCACCAGCAATCATGACCGGGTCTGCGTTTCCTGTTGAGGATATTCAGCCCAGGACTGACATGTCTGATGTTCCTGTAAATATTGAGGATACAGAACTGCAAGTGTCCACCGAAGCACCTGATGTTCAGGCAACTCTGGAAAAGGAGGTTCCTGACAAAGAATCTGAAGTTGTGGAGCTGCGACGTTGCACACAGCAGGAAACCACCTGAAAGACCGAACTTGTAAATTCCTCATGCAGTATAAATATTATATTGTCTTGAAAAATATGTACTTGTAAATATAATATATATATAGTCGGGTTTAAGGAGGAGGAATGTAGTAATAATGGTTTTATTTAGTGCGTAATGTACCTTTAAGAATAATGCTTGTTAGGAAAGATCACATGATCTGTAGTAACCAATAGGAGAGTAGCGCAGGCTACCTCAGCAGACAGTGTAGAGATAGAGTTGGAGTTGAAAGCACATATGTAGGTGCTGCTGAGCATGTTGTAAATAAACTTTATGTTTCCACCCAAGAAGTGTCTACAGTTCAACTGTATTACTAACAGTACAACTTGTCCACTCTTACAACAGTGGACTAAGAAATGAAAGATTTTAGCATAGATTGTTAGCAGAGCAAGAGTTGACACTGAAGAAAACATCCGAGATTGCGCAAATCATAGAAATGGCAGAGAAACAAGCTGGGGATTTGAAAGTGCATTCTAACAATTCCAAAGTTAAAATAGTAGTCATAGAATGCTCGCTTCCAAACATGTTGTCGCTATTGTGGAAAAAAAGGACACATACAGCGTACATGTAGATCAAAGGCTGATCACAGTAAAGCAGTACTGTCAAGAAAAGAGTATCACGCAGAAAAGTTGTGCTTGAAAATAAACAGGAAGTTTAAAAAGACGCATTACTTGGAAACAAAATGTAAAAGTAATGTGAGTCCAGACAAGACAGAAAGTGAAACCAACAGTGACAATGCAGAAGAGCAATTGTATTGCATTCAGTCTGATCTGAAACTCGATGAAGGGCTAAAAGTTGCCAGTGCCTTAAATGGTAAAATGGTTGAAATGGAGGTTGACACTGGAGCATCTGTTTCTATTGCTTCAGAAAAAACATGGGAGAAAATTTTGAAGAAATGCCCATTGGAGAAATCCCTCCTCTGGCTTAGTACCTACACTGGTGAACCTGTGAATATACTTGGAAAAATGTCCATTCAAGCTAAATATGGAAATCAAATCGCAAAGTTGCCATTTATCATTGAGAAAGGGGATCGTCCAACGCTTATGGGCAAAAACTGGCTAAAATAAATTCGGCAGGACTGGAATTAAAAAAAGTACATTGCAACCCCATGTTGCAGTCCTTGTTAGACAAACACACTGACGTCTTCAAAGAAGGTCTTGGAGTTATTAAAGGCATTGAAACCAAACTTGCTGTCAAGGCCGAAGCTTCTCCAAAGTTCTTCAAATCACGTTCAGTCCTCTACCCAATGCGACAGAAAAATCGGGCAGGAACTAGAAAGACTTGAAAACTTTCAGATAACTGAGAAAGTTGACTATGCAGATTGGCCGCTCCCATAGCCCCAGTAGTGAAGGATGACGTGTCTATCAGAATATTTGATGACTATAAAATCACAATTAATCCTTTCCTGGAAGTGCATCAGTACCAAAAATTGAGGACCTGTTTGCTGCTCTGAATGGAGGTGAATTATTCACAAAGCTTGACCTATCACAGGCATTTTTGAAAATGCAGTGTCATCACCAGTCTTATTCCAGCAGGCCATGGACAAAATAGGGCCTCTCTGGTGCAACCTGCTTCCAAGACGACATGCTCATCACCAGGAAAAAGCTCCCAACTCATTTAGAGAACTTAGACAGGATCCTGCATAGACTGGAAAAAATATGGCATCCACTGTGAGAAATCCAAATGCTAGTTCCTGAAGCCCTCAGTGGAGTACCTGGGACATGTGATTGATGAAACTGGCCTCTCAACCTCACCCAGAAAGGTGGAGGCAGTGGTGAATTCACCACTGCCCAAAAATGTAAAGGAGCTTTGTTCGTTTCTGGGACTTGTGAATTACTATGGCAAGTTGATTCCCAGTTTGGCTACCAAGGCAGCACCACTGAATAATCTGCTGAAGAAGAATGCAAAATGGGATTGGTCACAAGCCTGTCAGGAAAGTTTCAAGGATCTCAAGCAAGAGCTCACTTCTGCTAAAGTCCTAGCATGTTTCAATGAATAGTTGCCTGTCAGCCTGGCTTGTGATGCATCTGGATGTGGTGTTGGAGCTGTCATTTCCCACACATTTCCTGATGGCAGTGAAAGGCCCGTTGCATATGCCTCACGCACATTGTCCAAGGCAGAACAAAATGATGCCCAAATTGAGAATGAAGCTCTTGGACTAATCTATGGAGTCAAAAAGTTCCACCAATATTTATATGGGCATAAATTCACATTAATTACAGACCACAAGCCTTTGACCTGGTTGCTTAGCCCTAAGTCACAAAGCCCGACACCACTGCATGCCTACAAAGGTTGGCACTGATCTTATCTGCTTACCAGTGTGAAATTACATGTCCCTCTACTGAGAGTCATGGAAATGTGGACGCACTTTCCAGACTTCCGTTATACCACAGCTCCACAGCCTGAAGTGAAGCCACTGCTTTCAATGTGAACCAGTTAGACATGTTATCTGCTAAAGCAGATCAAATTCAGCTTGAGAAGTTTACCTGTACACACAGAAAGGTTGGTGTGCACCCCAAGAAGTGACTACTGAGCTTAAACCTTACTACATGGGTAGATTTGAGTTGACTCTGCAAGACGGTTGTTTGTTATGGGGAATCAGAGTTGTTATTCCTCCAAAATTCCAAACACGAATGTTAGAAGAACTCCACCTCAGTCACATGGGAATTGTCAAAATGAAAGCATTGGCTCGTCTACATGTATGGTGGCCACACCTCGATAAAGACATCGAAGGCATGGTCAGTGATTGTCTTCCATGCCAAGAAATAAAACCTTCCCCTGCACCTGCCCCATTGCCACTTCTTGGACATACGTTCCTGATTGTGCTGGATGCCCACACAAAGTGGCCACATGTTATTCCCATGAAGTCGACTACTTCATCAAAGACCATTGATGTTCTCCAGAACGTGTTCACTACTTCTGGATTTCTGGAGCAGATTGTGTCTGACAATGGCACACAGTTCACATCATGTGAATTTCAGACATTCCTGAAAAACAATGGGATCGAGCAGATTCTCATCTCGCTTTACTACCCATCCTCAAATGTTGAAGTGGAGCGCATTATCCAGACATTCAAAACAGCCATGTTAAAGGGGAGGACGCAAACAGATTGGAAGTTGAAGCTGAAGAACTTTTTGATGATGTATCATAACACTCCACATACAACAACAGGTGTATCTCCTGCTGAGTTGATGTTTGGAAGACGTCTGCATCCCAGAATGGATTTGCTGTGTCCAGATTTGAAAGGAAAGATTGGTCAAGGCAACTAGATCAGGAAAGTTCACATGACTCAAGTAAACCAGCTTGTGAGTCTAATCTGGATCAGTCTGTTTGAGTCCGAACTTACTGTGGAACATCAAAGTGGCTCCTAGGAAGAATCATCGAGCATCAACGACCACTGACCTATGATGTTGAATCTTCCTGTGGAATCTGGAACAGACACACTGACCAGATTAGAGAAGCCAAATCCAAGGAACCAAATTTCCAGGGATCTCCCATCACAGTGGAAGATTTCTGGGAAACATCTGCTCCAGTTGGTGAAACCCAATTTGATTCAACTGACAAACCTGTAGCACCTGTAGCTGCAACTGCTGAACCTGAACAGAAAAAAGTGGAACAGCAGAACCTTTTGTTTCTAAGCAAACAAACTGAGATACCTAAGCTAACACTCTTCTCTAGACCAAAGCGAACCTGCAAACCACCTGACTGATTTGTTCCTGGCTAGAGGGGGAGGAGATGTGATGTTTGTGTTTAACGTTTATACTCTTTTGTAAAAGGACATTTTAGATAAAAATAAGTGTTTTATAAAAAACCTACCAGTATGGTGTGCTAAGTCCTGATGTATTACCCTATGGTGTAGAAAAAGAATAAATGTTTTACACAGGAAGCTGGGGTCCAGAAGCAGATACATGAGTGCGTGTTGTATTCTAAATTGTTAAGAAGTGACAAAACACTTCAGCTCTCATCATGGTTTTAAAAGTTTGATGCCATCTCTCTAAAGCACCTTGTGATTCAGGCTTATAAACTGATGTCTTAAATTGCCTAATCCCCAGGCTGTTCATTTCTTCCTTAAACAGCTGTGACATGAAATTCAAACCCTGATCCGACTGTATTTCTTTTGGTAACCGATATTTTGTAAAAAAAAACGTAGTCAATTCCTCTACAATTCTCTTTGCTGTAATATTTCATAAACGTATCACTTCCGGAAACCTTGTAGACACATCCATAATTGTCAGCAAGTATTTATTTACACTTTTAGTCTTAGGGAGGGGCCCTACACAATCAATCAGGACCCTAGTAAAACATTGCTCAAATGCTTGAATCAGAATTAATGGCGCCGGTTTAATCGCTGCTTGAGGTTTTCCTGTCACCTGACATGATCTACAGAATTTAAGACCATAAGGCCATAAGACATAGAAGCAGAAGTAGGCCATTCAGCCCATCAAGTCTGCTCTGCCATTCAATGAGATCATGGTCGATTTGATAATCCTCAACTCCACTTTCCTGCCTTTTCCCCATAACCCTGGATTCCTTTACTGATTAAAAATCTGTCTATCTCAGCCTTGAATATACTTAACAACCCAACCTCTACAGCCTTCTGTGGTAAAGAATTCCACAGATTCACTACCCTCAGAGAAGAAAGTCCTCCTCATCTCTGTCTTAAATGGGCAACCTGTTACTCCGAGATTATGTCCTCTGGTCTTAGACTCTCCAACAAGGGGAAACAACCTCTCAGCATCAACCCTGTCAAGCCCCCTAAGAATCTTATATGTTTCAATAAGGCCATCTCTCATTCTTCTAAACTCCAATGAGTACAGGCCCGACTTACTCAACCTCTCCTCATAAGAAAATCCCTCCATCCCCGGGATCAACCTAGTGAACCTTCTTTGGACTGCCTCCAATGCCAGTATATTTTTCCTTAGATAAGGGGACCAAAACTATTCACAGTAGTCTAGGTGTGGTCTAACTAGTGCCTTGTATAGTTTTAGCGAGACTTCCCTATTTTTATACTCTATTCCCTTTGAAATAAAGGCCAACATTTCATTTGCCTTCCCTATTACCTGATGAATTTGTATGTTAACTTTTTGGGATTCATGCACAAGGACCCCCCAAATTCCTCTGTGTTGCAGATTTCTTCAGTCTTTCTCCATTTAAATAATATTCAGCTCCTCTATTCTTCCTGCCAAAATGCATAACCTCACATTTTCCCACATTATATTCCGTCTGCCAAGTTTTTTCCCACTTACTCAACCTGTCTATATCCCTCTGTAGACTCTGTGTCATACTCATCTCTTGCATTCCCACCTATTTTTGTGTCGTCCGCAAACTTGACGATTGTACATTCACTTCCCTCATCTAAGTCATTAATATATATTGTAAATAATTGTGGCCCCAGCACTGATCACTGTGGCGCTCCACTAGTTACAGGTTCACATCCTGAAAATGCGCCCCCTTATCCCAACTCTCTGTCTTCTATTAGTCAGCCAATCCACTATTCATGATAATATACTACTCCCAACACCATGGGCTCTTAAGTAACCTTACGTGTGGTACCTACATTTGACTACATCTTTATGCAATCCAAGTAAACAAAAATGTTTTTGTATTTTCGCCTAAGTTTCCCTCATTCCCAAATGTCCAGCTATTGGAATTTCATGAGCTACTCTCAATATTTCATTTCTGTATCCAGATGGTATAACGATTTTATGTAATACCTCCAATGTTGCATCTGCTGAAACATGAGGCAGCCTCCACTTCCTCATTAATGCATTACCTTTAAGGTGATAACATTCTGGAATACATTCTGCCTCTGCTTCCGAATAAGCTGTCTGATACAACTTCTTTATTCGTGAATCCTTCTGCTGTAACTCTACCACTTTAACTGAACGAAACACTTCCGCCTCATTCTCTTCAACCTTCTCTTCCTGCACAATCTTCTCAAAGGCAGATCCAGCTAATTGAATGTCAGCATCATTTCCCTGTCTTTTAGATTCTTCCTCTCTCTGTTTCAACCTGTAAATTTGTGATCTCATTACTACAAAATTTGGAAACATTTAGGATATTCTTTCTGCAACATCTCTATTGAATGCAACTCCACAGGCTGCTCAACTACTGTAGGCATCACCAACATCTGTGACCAATTTATAACATTACCTAAGATAAATTGAACCCATGAAATGGGCAATTTTTCAACTACTCCAACAATCACCTCACCTGCTTTCAACTTACTTTTTAAATTCACCTTCTACAATGGAATAGGTTTAGCATCTCCATGAATTCTGCTTATGACCACTCTTTCCTCAATACTCCCTCTGGACAAGAAATAACACTATCCCATAACATTTAGGATTGACTAGTCCGTGTATGCCTTTAAACTTTAATATCTTTGCCTGTTCCACCCTGTACACCTGGAAAGATTTTCCCTTCACACACAAAATCTTTAAACATTTCTGTAACCTGTCCTTCAGCACTCCCTTGAGTAAATTATGAACACATTTCCACTTCTTTATCTATCATTGATTCTTTCTGCTTCACGTGTACACAAACCATTTGTTTTTCCTGCTTCTGGACCTCAGACTTCCACATTACTCTTATTTCCAGAACATTTCTGTGTTCCAACTACTGCAATAGGTGTTCCCTCCAATCTCCAAGTAATGAGTTCACTAACATCTTTAGAGATTTTAGAAATTAAAATTAAAACATTTATTAACAAAAGAAACGAATAAAACATATACTCCAGAATACAATTACACGGTTATTTAATATTATAACAATTCCCAAAATTCCTAGTTAACCAGACTCCCAGCTACACCCTTTAAGGCAACAGTCCAAAATAGATTTTAAATTTATAGTGACAATCCAGCAAGAATAGCACAAGCACCCACTCGACAATGGAATTCCAAAGGCTTTTAACACAACTTTGGTTACTGGAATAGCAGACTTCTGCAAAGTGGCTAGAGGCTTTTTCTCAAGTCTGTTTCACATGGTGTCCCTTTCAGATATTACACGGCCACGCCCATAGCATTCCAATCCTTCCTTAAATATATTTCTTCCTCTTTAATCTGTAAATATATTGTTCCTCCATGTCTTTGCAATGTACTTTTCCCATAATATAAAAATCTTTTATGTTGTCATTATGGCCAGCACTTTTGGGAAAAGTCAATGTAATAGCCTGCCTTATTTATCTTGTTAGTTGTAAACATCCTACCATGTCTCTTTGAAAGCCAAACACCTCTCCACTTATCTTAAAATACAAATTTCATTCAAACCCTATCTGCTGAGGCTTTACCTTAGTTCATTCATTAACATTTCAAATGTCCTTTTACATCTAACTTTTTTGATCATTTCAAACTTGCAGTCTATCCATCCCTATTTTAATTAAATCAGCCACACAGACAGAACCATCCACACACACACACACACACACACACACAAACATAAGCCAACTTTACATTATCCCCAATAATATTACGAAAAATAAGTTAGTTTCATGACAAATGATAGTACTGCTTTAAAGCCCTAACTGCAATAGTAGATATGCATTTTCTTTGTCACTTGTACTTTCTAGACAGCACTATTTTTTCAAGAGTTCAAATACTCCTCTGTTACTATATAACATTCCACACATTTTCCCAGACTCACCACATCTATGGACTTTACAGTCGTGGTTCATAAACAAGTAGCACAGCTGAAATTATTTTGCAAAGCTAAGTATATTTCGCAAACCCTTCCACTAAAATTATACAACACCCTTTTCAGGTTAACTCTTTAACTGCATTTGCACCATTTCTGGTATGTCTCTGATCATATACATGACCAGGAGTAGGTATATCTGCATGATGGCACTGCTAAAGTCAACAACACATTAAGTAGGGGCATGTTAGCACAACTCAGATATTTATATTCTAGTGCGGTGTTGGTGTTTCCTTCCTTCATTTCATTTTTTATATTCCGTTGTTACGGACAGGGTGAGAGAGAACTGCTGTATTCCCTGATCCCATTCCAACCATCTGCATTCAGTAAGCTTTTGATTGGAAGATGTATGTGTGTTTTTAACCCCGAGTGTGTGAACAATTTAAGTAATCAGCAGCAAGTTTTCCTTGGGTTTAAATAAAGAAGATTTTTATTTACACGCTTATCCTGAAATCTTACGCCACAGCACTCACTCGCACATTCAAACACACTCAAGGAAAGTACTGTTGAAGAGAATAGTACAGGTTTACAGGTTATGAGCAAAAATAATAGTTTATAATTCACACGAATGTCTTGTTCTGGAAAACACATGTTTGATGAAAAAGACGTCTTCATTCCTGAAGGATAGTTTAGGTGATTTCAACAGCTGAAGTCATATGCCAAAGTCATTTCAGGATTCTCTCAAAGGGATGGACTTTCTGCAGGTCATAAAGTTTGTTGCTTGGAGACTCATTGCTGAGTCAGTTTGCTGTATTGGTGGACTCAAGAAGGAACAGGTTTGGAGATGTGATGTTACAGCTTCTGGTTCATTTAAGGTTACTGCCCTTTCTGCTGCTTCTGTTTCTTACTTTCTGCAGTCAGCATTTAAAGATTACAAAGATACAAACATGGCTGCCTTACCATGTGATTCCTCATGATGGCAGTTCCTCTTCCAAATATGGTGGTGGCCATGGGTTGATTAGCCACATCCTGGTTTATTGTTTAAGACCTTCATGCTTATTTCAAAAACAACCCATTCAATTTAGAAAAACTCAGCAGGTCTGACAGCATCTGTGGAGAAGAAGACAGAGTTAACATTTCGAGTCCATATAACTCTTCATCAGAACTGATGAAGTGTCATACGGACTCGAAACATTAACTCTGTCTTCCTCTCCACAGATGCTGTCAGACTTGCTGAGTTTTTCCAGAAATTTTTGTTTTTGTTCCAGATTTCCAGCACCCACAGTATTTTGCTTTTATCCATTCAATTTGGGAATGGCTCTTGAGGATTTCAGGATATGGGTAGTTGACACCTTTTCATCTGGATATGACCATTGTCTCTGTTAGACAGTGAGGCAATTTTTGAAAACACAAGCCATGTCATCTGACCTTTAGTGGATATCTTTACAGCACATTGGGTTTTCTTTTTTTTTAAAATGGCCAATTTCAAGAGTCCACATTGAATAAAGTTTTTTTCTTGAAGGTTAGGAATATGATATGTCTTTACTGGGCATAACATCTGTGCTTTTAGATATTGTGGTTCTCAACCTAAGGCCCTGGACCCCCAGGGGACAATGAAATAACCTCTAGCGGGTGAGAGCCTGAAAAAAAACACAAGGGGAAAAGGGAAGAAAAAAATGTTAAGCTTCTCTCTTAGTATAAATTAACGGTAGTTAGTGTTCACCCTGCGCAAGCAGCTAACAAGATGTTAGATTACTAATTTAATTTTTTTTAAAACTTCCCAAAAACATCATGAGTTTCCTTCCCTCTAATTCCGTTACCAGGTACGCACTTCAGCGTGACATTCTTTGCAGTAATGGACACCTTGGCTGCCGTGGTTTTCGGTGGTTGATCTTTGCACTTATTTTCGGCAGGAGCAGTGGGAAGGTAGGAGGCCAGTTGCTGCGATACTTGGATACATTCAGTTTGGACTCATGCAGTTAGCAAGAATCATTGTAATATTGCCTGGCCTGCTGAACGTTTCCCCCATTTTCTATTTAAATTAATCTCTTGTTGGTTTGATTCTTGTAATCATTGAAAAACTGTCAGTTTGACTTACTTAAATCTTCTACTCCGTTGCAATGCCGTAAATTCCTTGAAATATGAAATAATACAGAGCACAGGATCTGCACAAGTCTTTAAAATATCCTCAAGAATGTCATGATCAAATGAGCAATCTATGAGATTGGAGCGAAGGAAACATATAAATTTACTGGAAGTTTTTTTAAATAAACTAAATTAGTAACCTGTTTTGAGCCTATTAAATAACTAAATATGGTAAGAGTGCTCTTAATACTGATTTGTTCAACACTGGTTTGTATTGGATGTGATCTGTAAACTGATTTGGTATATATGCCATTAACAGGTAATCTGTAGCCACATTAAAATATTTCAGTTGGCACACATCAGAATGTTAGTGGAGTTACACTTGACCTTTATCTCGAGTTTACCTGCTCTGCCTCATCATTGTCCGCATCAATTAAATAGTCCTCAAATTGCTACTAATTATGTTTTCTTAGAAGCATTGTTAAAGCACTCTTTACGTAAAACACTTCTGTATTGTGAGTATTTTATAGTATTATAGTTTAGATGGGGGATCTGTGGCTACTAATCGATTGAAAAGAGATTCTTCAACCAAAAAAGTTTGAGAATCATTTCTATTTTTTTTTAGCAAAGACATACATGTCCTTCAGGGGAAAAGGTTAAACATTATTATAGGAGCTGCAAAAATGTTAAGTAGATTCTTGACATCAATCTTCAAATCCCCAATTATTTTGGCTCAATATTCTATAATACAAGTAGACATCAGCAAAGAAAAGGTCATGGAAAATAAGTCTATAAGATGCTTGTGGCATTCCCTAGAATCCTCACAGAAATTAGAAGGAAACAAATGGGAATCTGGTTAATATTTTTGGAAGATGCGGAAACACTCTTACAGGCCATAGAGAAACAACATCAAAGCTTATCTTATTAGCATTTTAACTACCCATTTCCTCAACACCTTTTAAAAAACATGTATGAATACATACATACATTAAAAAGCAACATTTAAAAGCAATACAAAATACTAAGAATCTTGGAAATCCAAAACAAAAACAGATAATTCTGGAAATACTCAGTAGGCCTGTCAGCATCTGTGGACAGAGAGACAGTGACCCTTTGTCAGAATCTCATGATCAAATGTCAGTGACCTGAAATGCTAATGCTGTTTCTCTCTCCACAAATGCTGCTGGGTCTGCTGAGTGTTTCCAGCATTTTCTGTTTTTATTTAAAAGCAATCCTGAGAAGAATGATCAAAAATCCCAAAGCATGACAATGTTTTACAATTACCAGGACACACATTTCAATAAACAAAATCCTCAACTCTGTAACAGGCCATGCCTCTGAGTCACAAGGTTCTAGGTTCAAGGCCTATTCCAAAGTTTGAGCACATAAAATCAGTGCGGACAGTCTGGTGCAGTACTGAGAGAATGCTGCAGTGTTGGAAGTGCCACCTTTCAGATGACACATAAAACCGAGATCCTGATCTGCCTGTTTGATGTAAAAGATCCCATGGCACTATTTTGAAGACACGCAAGGGAGATATCCTGGCCAATGTTTATCCCTAAATCTAGATCGCCATAATCAACAAATTATCTGGTCATTAGCAATTGCTGTTTGTAGGAGTTTGCTATGTGCAGAATGGCTGCCACATTTCCCTCATTACAATAGGGAACACACTTCAAAAGTGCTGTGAGGGCCTAAGACCTCATCCTGTATTTTTTATAAAATATATAGGGATATGTCCATTGCTAACACTAAAAATTGCAAACTGGACAAATACGTAAAAAGGCTGAATCTATGTCTGCCTGTGACCCTGAACAAAAGAAGTTATCTGGCAGTATTGGAAAATCTCACACTTCATTATCCCTGAAAAGCCACTAACAACACAGTGTGGGCTGCCCAGACCAAATTCGAAGAGTGCTATACAAAGGCCATCCGCATTTTCATAACCCAGGCTGGCCAACAGGAGTTTGTTCATCTGATAAAACAAAGGGACCCACAACCTTCCTTTCAATTCCTAATGGTTGAGGCATTTCACAATCTCAGGGACCCAGACAAGGGATACATGTCCTTTGTCAAAGACAATGTGGAGAGGTGGGAGTCATGTGACATGGGCCTTGTGGAACCAATAATATTGCCTTGTTGAACTGCAAAGTCTCAGTCTGCCTTTTTATCATCTGACTAGCAGCATCACAGACAAGGAGCTCTGGCCCAGGTAGGACATCTGGCCCCATCTACACTGCTTCTGCTGGAAATTCTGTACCATCGCCTACAAGACTGATTCGTCTCTGCATGCCTATTTCATTGTGTGAAGTCAACACCACCGGAGAAGTGAATTATCTAGCATTGGTTTGCAGTTCACTGACCTCCGTAAAGGAAGAACCTCATTAGAGGTTTGATTCTGGACTCTGGAAGCCGAGTGAATGAATATTTCTTTTCTCTATGGTCTCTGCACTGTAAAACTTTCTTTTCTCTATCCCTATTTTACTGTACGAGTGCAAAGGAGGCAACAGTGCAACTGTGCTCCTGCATTTTGAGTGTATGCAAATGAAGTAACCCTTTGAGTTCATCCTATCGCAAATTTGTTGTGGGGTTATTAACAGAAATTGGATCACACCAAAACTGAGGGGTTGGGATATACACCACTGCTTACAAAGGAGGAAGCAAATTATAAACACCTCTGTTTATGGATGGATGGTGAGAGGAGAAATAGTGCCATCTAAATTAACCCCCCTCCTGTCCGTAACAGTACTCATTGGCTATAAACTGCTTTAAGACGTCCTATGGACTTTGAAATTGTTATTGAAATGCAAGTATTTTTTTCTTTCTTTATCTATGTCCAGAAAGATCACATGAGTTAGCTATTGTGCCCAGAGTGGCTTGGTTGACCAAGAATAAATTTTAAAACACAAGAAAATTTGATTTCCCCCTAATCAAAATTTTGAACCTACAAATGATTTCTGACAAGAGGAAAACCACTGGAGTACAGTACACAATGAGACAGATAGTAATACATGATTCCCATTTCATACTTTATGGGCAAAATATTGCTGTCGGCATGCGGGGAGCGGGCCCAACATGCCAACGTGTAAAATGACTCGAGATGATGTCGGGCGTGTGTCCCAATGTCATCACCCGTCATTTTGATATTTCGTTCAGCGGGCATAAGCAAGAGGCGGCTGCACGCCCGCCGAACTGCCAACTGACTATTAAAGACATTAAAAAAGTAATTTAACTTATTAACAACTCTGCCTGTCCAACCTTAAGGTTGGCAGGCAGGCGAAAACCCAAGCGGCCTTCATGTTTTTCAGGAAACCTCATCCACGGGCGGGATGAGGTTTCCTGAAGGTTTTATAAAATAATTAAATACATTTTGCAATATTCACAAACATGTCCCAGCTCATGTGGTACTGTCACATAAGGGGACATGTGTAAATAATTTTTTACTTTATTTTCTAAAAAAGTTTTATTATCTGAGCGCAGGCTCCGACTCTTCCTCCTCCCCCTGCCCGCACAGGTTGCACTGAGCACTACCGGCTGCGCGTTACACTGGGCAGACCTTAATTGGCCCAACTGCGTAAAATGGTGGTGCACAGCCAATCGCGAGTGGCAGAATAGCAGGAGTTTATCAAATGTTACATGGCCTCTCAACCAATCAGAAATCACTACTGTCCAACATTTATAGTCTCTTAACAAAATGGCTGAACATTATCAGGCACACATTTCAGTATTAATGAGATGATCACAAATATAAGTGCAATGTACAATGAACATTAACTTTCTTGTGGTGTAAAATAATACAGGTTGAACTTCGATATTGGTGGAATAAATCACAGATCACATCAAAGAGTTTCTGCAGAATACAACAATGGAAACTCCAGGAACATAGGTGGTTACTAACATAACGAAGAATCAGCCAATTTGCCTTATAGTAATAATTAAAGATTACCCACCTCGTTGTAGCTTCTTCATTCTTCGAATAAAATGTACTCTCCGTGCAATGTAAGAATAAAGCCCAAGCTCAGTAAGGTTTAGGGGAAATTCTGCAGCACATGCATATAGAAACATGTTCCTGATAGCTGATGCTACACTAGACCTCCTATTTCCACTTCATATAAAGTCCTAGTGCATACCCCACTATGGTATACTTTATCCTGAGCTCAACTTTAAACGACTCACTTAACATTAACTTGCTCGCCCCACAACTTTAAGAGATTTCAAAGTGAAGTGGAACTTTAAGAGAGAAAGAAAAATTCCTTTGTTCTGTGACTTCAGTGTAACTACATGACACCCAACTCACAACCGCAGAACTTGCTTTGTTCCACTTGAAATTATTTGCACATCTCTTACAGTCATGGACAGATGTGGGATACAATTTTATCCTTTTATCAGGCTTCAAGAGTATTTTGGGAAGTGCGAACAACATGGGACTAAAAAAGTATCACATTCTGTGTAAAATATTTTCCAAAACATTCTTCATATGGTTGTTTTACTGTCATCAAACCAAGTGATGTTTTTAAGTCAACAGAGTTTCCCCAAAATATTCAGTTCCCTGCTTTATTTTGCCACGAAGAGGGCCAACCACAGAACCCACAGGCCCAACAAACAAGGCCCTTTCCTCTATTGCCCATCCCTGCACCCTTGCTTTCCCTTGTTTCCTCCCTCCCTGCCCCGCACAGCTTGACTTCCTTCCCCAGGCAGCCTCCCTCCTTGCCCCGGATAGTCTGCCTTCCTTCCTCAGACAGCCTCCCACACTTAGCCTACCTCCCGTGTCCAGCCTCCGCTACACCCTACCCCGTTGGTTTTGCCTGCTATGTCCAATCTTTGCGCATCTTGGTCTACCAGCATCCAATCTCAATCAAGAGGGTGGCATTTGTGAGTGGACCCCAGGAAGACCAAAACGGCGGTGAGTCACTTCAAAGCTATGGAAGAAGTCAATCTTGCCCAGGTACATGACACTTATATGCGGTCATAAATGTGAATGTTCTAATTTCTGATGGGCAGGGAACTTAATTTGGGATGCCTTCTCTCCTCTCTGGGCCTACACCTGTTACCATCCCCATGCCCAGCCTGACCCTGGACCTCCCATTATCCGAGCCACCTGTATCACCCATTTCTGTAACCACTCCATGAAACTTTCAGATCCCAACTATTATCCTGGACCCACTACAATACCCCATCCCACTCCCCCCATCATCACCGTGACTGTTCCTCTCACCGCCCAGTACCCACAGTTCAACCCCCAGGACCCTACCATAGGCAATACTGACTCCACCCTCTAGGACCATCTCTCTACTACCATTCCTGCCCGGAAACCGCACCCTTGATTGCCATTCACCCATAGTAAACCCATGTCCCTCGACATCTTTATCATGCCGAAAAGTTTTGAGGTTACTTTGGAGTCCGCTCACTGACAGTGTCTCATCTACACTACGGGTTGTTGAGTAGCAACCACTCTGGACACTCCAATTGCAGAGACTCCTACAAGTCTCAGTCCTAGATGGCCTTAGTATTAGTGCGAGACTGTGATCTGTCATTCTGGATACCCCGGTCAAGTAAACATCTTTCCTGAATGGACCCTGAAGAGGCCTGTTAGAGCTGCTGATCCTCCACATGGATAGCCTCACAGTGCTCAGCACGGTCCAGCGCACAAGCCCACTCTGCCCTCTCTCACCTCATGGACTCACATTCCGGTCCTTCAATGAGGTCTGGTGCACTTTGGCTGCAAACCCTTGATGCAAGGTCTACTGCAGCCCTTAATAAAGGAGCAGGCCAAACAAATTGCCATGTGAGGTCTCTCAAAGACTTCAGTCAACTGCAACACGTCTCTTAAATCCTACACTCAATCCCTCTTGCAGTCAAGGCTAACTTGCCCATTGCCTCCTTACTTGCAGCTTTCACCTGTATGTTAGCTCAAAATGACAAATAAACAAAGATGGCCAGTAACGATTGGGCGTGCTGACCACAGCTTTCTTCAAACATGTAGAGAAGCCTCTCATTTTCTACTGTTGAGAAGAGCATGTAGAGCTTTACTCTTTCAACCCTGAAAATGCACCTACAGTGTTCTTTGCCACTCACCTAGCACGTTTAACTATCCTTGAGTACTCCTTGCATCCATCCACATTTCACATCAGGGCAATAGCAGCAGGAGATAGAATGACCTCGCTGAGCACTCTGCACGCTCATCATTTTCAGAGGTCAGAACATGGTGCACTGCAATTAATGGCTTGCATGATGCGTGCTCAGGCTGCACACTCACAAATGGTGTTTAATCATGCACATGTGGGATAATTGAGTAATCACTATAATTGCTAATGTGAAAGAGTGGCATAGTGGTATTGTTACTGGATTGGTAATCCATGGCAGATGGTGGAATTTGAATTCAATAAAAGAATTCTGGAATTTAAAAGTCTGATGATGACCATGAAGCCATTGTTGATTGACGTAAAAACCCACCTGGTTCATTAATGCCCTTTAGGGACATTACCTGGCCTGGCCTACATGTGACTCCAGATCCACAGCAACGTGGTTGACTCTTAAATACCCTCTAAACAAGGGCATTTAGGGGTGGGCAATAAATGCTGGCCTAGCCAGTGACGCCTACATCCCAAGAGTGAATTAAAAAAACTGAATTTCTAGGAGTTCTCTGACTCTGATAGGGGCACAAATTCCACACCCTTACATGCCCGTGACCACTGAAGCTACTAGAAGCAAGATTGAGTCCAGGGCTCTTCCAAACATATATTTATTGTAAATATATCTATATTTACAAGTGTCAAATGTATATACGATGGTTGTACACCCCTGCCACCTTAGTGCCTTTAATCTTTTTTTTTCTAGTACTACATCTATGTGCAGCCCTAACATCCATAGCTGAGGTGGAGGCAGCCAGCTGACTGCTAGCCCCCTTGACTGTGATGACTTTGGCAGGCATCATCTGGTGACCTGAGGCCTAGAGGGCCCCAGCCTGCAAGGGTCTTCTGCTTAGGTGCAGGTGCACCTTCCTTGGCCTGACCTGCTAGAGGCAATGGGGTCACTAGCAGAGGGGAGGTGGAGTAGCAAAGCACCCTGGGAGTGTCCTGGGATGAAGCCCCAGGGTGCCTAACTGATGATTCTCCTCTCTGTGGGTTTCTGAGGCACCTCCCTGACTCCATGAGGAGATAGGGCACTTGGAGGGAGGTCGAGGTGCCCACTCCCCCTCTTGCCTAGCCATTACTGCTAGCTACAACAATGGAGTGCAGGGCCGAGTGCATATTTGGCAGCCATTTTGTCTTCTCTGGAAATGTGGTGAAATATAAGCTGGTTGAGGGGGGTGGGACAGGTACAGCTGGATAGAGGGCCAGTGATAGGTGGAGGAAAAGAAGAGATTGCCAAAGAAGTCATAGACAAAAGGACAAAGGGATGTTGACAGTGGTGATATTATCTAAGGAATGTGCTAATGGTGACATTAAGGGTAGAAAGCAGGACAAACAAGTGGCAGATGGCCCTAGCGGGTTGGGGTGGGGTGGGGGGAAGGGATCAAAATGGGCTAAAAGGTGGAGATAAAACGCAGAAGGTGTTAAACCTGCCCCTTTACTTCCCCCCTCCTCACCGTCCAAGGGCCCAAGCACTCCTTTAAAGTGAAGCAGCACTTCACTTGCACTTCCCTCAATTTAGTCTACTGCATTCACTGCTCCCAATGCAATGCATATCCTCTACATTGGAGAGACCAAATGCAGACTGGGTGATCGTTTTGCAGAACACCTTCGGTCTGTCCGCAAGCATGACCCAGACCTCCCTGTCGCTTGCCATTTCAATACATCACCTTGCTCTCATGCCCACATGTCTGTCCTTGGCTTGCTGCAATGTTCCAGTGAAGCTCAACACAAACTGGAGGAACAGCACCTCATCTTCCGATTAGGTACTTTACAGCCTTCCGGACTTAATATTCAGTTCAACAACATCATGAACTCTCTCCTCCATCCCCACCCTCTTTCCGATCCCCCTTTTTCCAATAATTTATAATTTTTTTAATATATTTTTCTTTTCCCACCTATTTTTAAATTTATTTCAATCTATCATTTTATCTCCACCTTTTAGCCCATTTCGATCCCTTCCCCCCACCCCATCCCCACTAGGGCCATCTGCCACTTGTTTGTCCTGCTTTCTACCCTTAATGTCACCATTAGCACATTCCTTACCTAATATCACCACCATCAACACCCCTTGTCCGTTTGTCTATGACATCTTTGGCAATCTCTTCTTTGCCTCCACCTATCACTGGCCCTCTATCCAGCTGTACCTGTCCCACCCCCCTCAACCAGCTTATATTTCACCTCATTTCTATATTTCTTTAGTTCTGATGGCGAGAGATACGGACTCGAAACGTTAACTGTATTCCTCTCCGCAGATGCTGTCAGACCTGCTGAGTTTTTCCAGCTATTTTTGTTCTTGTTTTTGTTTTTGTTTCAGATTTACAGCATCCGCAGTATTTTGCTTTTATCTTAGTGTCTTCTCTGGACCTTGGTCTCCAAGCCAGCTGCCACCCTTTCCCTCATGGCTGGGGACACTTGCACGCTGGAGCCACAAGAACAGGCAGAACATGGGCAGGCTCCTCCAGCCTTCAGTCCAGTCTGCAGAAGGCCTCTGGCATCTCTGCTTAATATTCCCCTGCCTGTCTCTGCACCTCCGTCAAGTCTCTTATGGCTGAATCCAGAGGCTCATCATTTGCATGCGGCTGAGCAGGAGCCTGGTCTCTGGTGGACCTCCAAGTGTCAGAGACCCTATGCCAGCTGTGGACCTATGTCAGTGATGTGCTCATCAGATTGTGACCTTGAGCCTTCTCTGGAATGTACACCCACTGAGGCGAATGTATCTCGCTGTTGGAGGGTGCAAGTGATGGTGCAGGATCTGAGGCTTCTGAGGCATCATCCTCAGAGGTGGGGTTGGGGCTGGTTCTGCGGCAGGTCTCCCTTGTGGGTCTCCCCCTTTTCTTGCTGGTATATGGAATGGAGAAAAGAAAGATTTTGTGAATGCCTAAGCAGGCTCCTTAATTAAAACAATGTGTTACTCTCTGGGCACATCTGACAACTGCATAGTGGAGGCATCCTCACTGGCTTCCTGACCGAGTCCTATCTAGTCTTCAGCACAGGCATGCTCCTGCTCCTCCCCAGATAGCACAGCAACTTCCTTCCCAAAAGGGGTGAGGGCTCGATTGTCTGGAACGCCACCTCCGATCTTGGCCCACTCCCTCCTGATGTGCATGTTCTTGTGCTGCAGGCAGACAGAAGGATTGATTGCAATCCCAATGGGTGCATGAGCAGTTTGGGAGCATATGTGCCTATGGCAGTTCCTGAGCCCTCCCCGCTGATTATCAGGCAGGATGCCCTGCAACTGATAGTACATTGAGAGCATGAAGTGGCTGACACACATTCAATGCACATGTGGCATCTGCTGCTGAGTCCTGCAACCGAAACTCACGTCTGACATCCCTCTGCCCTTGCACACTTATACTGTCTCAGTCTCATGCCCTTATAAGTGTCGCTTTGCAGTGAGTAGGTGGTGCCCCTTACCCCAACAGGGCGCAACAGATCGTTCATCCTTTTCATGCACTACTGCCCGGTTCTTTTGTGGGGCCATGGACTAACCTCCACTGCGACCTCCTTGGCTGCCGTGGTGAGATGGGAGTGCCTCCTGCTGCCATCCTTGGGAAACAGCACCTGTCACCTTTCCTGAATGACCTGCAGGAGAAGCTGCAGGAGGCCTTGCTAAACCATGGGGCCACAAGTGGTCTGCTCTGAGACATTTTGTTTAATGCAGAATCTGGAGCTCCTGGTTTGCAGTGAGTGAATGGCTGTCCAGATGCCCTTTAAATATGGCGCCTGGACTTTCGACCCCATGAGGTAAGATTGCGCATGGTCAGCTGCCCCAGCCCCCTCCACTGCACCCTCCCCCCACCCCCTCAGCCCCCAGTGGAAATCACTCTCACTTCCCCACCCACCTTCGAATTTAGACTTTAGAACGGAAGATTCTGGCCATTGGATGTTCTGTTTGTTTCTCCAGTAAGTGGTTTACCACAATTTGGATTCATTATTAAGCCTGGACAATCTAATCTGTAAGTGGCACGAATAAGGATGCTGATTTCAGTTTAATAGCAGACTTGCTCAGTTCACAAAAAATCTTCAGCTAGCTGTGAAAACAAGAACAAATGTTGAAAAAGCCTGATTTACAATTCCTACCCCCACTCCTACAAGAAACATTACATCCCTGTAGCACCATTGGGAGAGGGCTATGATCGCTGCTTGGAGAACATTTATTTTTAAAATAAAGATGACTCTAAATAGTAAGCTTCTTCATTTTGCATCCTCCAGACGCCAGAAGCAGAACAAATTGGCACATGTATGGGAGAGAAGTGTGGGGGGTGGTGGGGGTGGTGGGGCGGGTGGGGGGGCGCAAGGAAGCAAGTTCCACTGTACAGAAATTGTAACACCAGCTGTCAGGATCAATCTGCTAAAGACAATGTCATATGTTGCAGTTACATCCTGACAGGAGTGTTTAGTAAATGTGTGAGGATTGCTCTACATGGTAGCCTTGCATAGTTTTGCAATTGGAGCCTTGAGAAATCCATGAAGCAGCCATGGATTGGGCGGATTGACCATTAAACTATCCTCTTGGCTTCCTCCCTGCAGGCTTGAAGCAATGTAGATGGATTCATAAATTTATCTGATTATGTATGACTTAATCACCAGTTTACCTCACACAATTTCACTACAGGGAAATAACCTAACAACTCAGGGATATGTATCTAAAAATTAAAATGATGTTTCAGTTCTGACTTGTGCGGCAGCAGATAAAATAATGAGGTAATTTCTTGATCCAAAATCAAATTGGAAAGAGAACTTAGGCAAAAGCTACAGATAAAGCTCAAAGATACTTTGTCAGGACGGAGAGTGAAAAACAACAAAGACCTTCAAATAAGTCTGTTCAGATCACAAATTGTGCAACTAACATAACAAATTCAGTATTCCCAGAACTTAAAACTTGACTTTAAAAGAGGTTCAAATGGCTGATAACATAAATTTGCAAAGGACTGAATTGTGATGCCAATTGAGAACAAGCAAAGGCCTATTTAGGCTGAATTACCAGAAAACAAAGCAAAAGATGATCCTCTGAATATCAGTTCTAAATATAACATGAAAGAAAGAAGCTATTATAACATAACCCCAAATTTTGGGAATAGAATAGAAGATAGAAATAACAAACATAGAAGAATCTTAGGTAGGCTAATCAAGACCATCTACTATCAATGACAGTACTGTTTTAATGCAGCAGGTGATGTGCGCCAGGCGAACCCAAATCCAGGAGAGAAACTTGGTTCTGCTGTCACAATAGTTTTGCAATTTCTATTTATTACGTGAAGACAGAGCACTGAAATCAGTAATGAGTTCACTAAGACCTTTAGAGTTTTAAAGTTTTAAATTAAAATATTTATTAACAAAAGAAAATATGTCAAACACATACATAAGATTCCAGTTACTTAATGCTATAGTAAATACTAAAATTCCTACCTAACCTGACTCACAAATACATCCCCTTGTAAAGCAACAGTCCAAAATAGATTTTAAAGTTAGAAAGACGGGCCAGCCCACTTATCACCTTTAAGGGCTGGATGCAGCAGACTCATACAGACATGGCTGGAGGCTTTTCTGAGGTTGTTTCACAAGCTTCTGCTAGATGTCACAGGCCCGCCTCCCCCTCCCCCAAACATAGCCTTTCATTTTCCCTTATATACGTTTTCTTTCTTTTTAATCTGTAAATTCCATTGTATCATATGTCTTTGAAAATGTACTTTCCCATGACATAAAATTGTCATGGTGCTAATATTATCAGTAACCTTTGGGAAAAATAACCACACTGTTTGGCCCCAATTCAATTAAAACACATACAGCGCACGCGCACAATATATCCAAACCCCACTATTATCCTACTTTTACAATAAATCACAATAATATGAAAATTATTATACTTTCATAACAACCCCCTCCTTACAGAAAAATTAACCATCATAATTTTAAACATGGCTTCATTTTCTCAACCCATCTTAGGCTACGTACTATACATAACTATATGCTCAAACCATTATATTAACAAGTGCATGCATTGACATAACAATATATAAAAATCCTGTGTATCAACAGAAGTCATTTCAGTCCAGTGTCCAGATTTTAAATGCCCAATTTCCGTTAAGCTTTAAACTCTCGACAATGCACCTTCAAATAGATTTTCTCATCCAGCCACATGTATAATCTGTAGATTAAATTGTTGCAGTAATAAACTCCATCTGAACAGCCTTGCACTTTGGTCTCGAAATCTGTCCAGAAATTTTAAAGGATTGTGGTCTGTATAAACAATTCTTTCCGATGAATTGTTTGCAACTTCGAAATGCTGCAAAGCTAACAACAGACCCAGAGTTTCCTTTTTGATCATTGAATATTTTCTCTGTCATACATTCAACATCTGTGAAAAATACCCTATCGGTTTCTCAATTCCAGTTTCATCTTCTTGCAACAGAACAGCCCCAATGCCTACGTCACTCAATTCAACAGCCAACTTAAATCTCTTGGCATAATTGGGTACTGCCAAAACTGGTGTCGTAGTCAATACAGTTTTTAAACTGTCAAATACCTTCTGACACTCCTGTGTCCATCGAAACTTCTTGTTCTTTTTTTGATAGTTCAGTCAATGGAGCAATCACACTGCTAAAATTTGGTACAAATTTCAGGTAAAACCCACTCATGCCCAGCAATCTCAAAACATCTCATTTTGTTGCAGGCATGGGGAAATCCATGATATCTTTGGCTTTCAGATATCTTGGAGCCACCTTACCATATCCAATGGTATGGCCTAGATATGTAACTTGCAATTTTGTGAATTCACTTTCAGCCAAGTTCATCGCCAAATTCTTGTAGTCAATTAAATAATCCCTCCAGATGTTGTAAATGTTCCTCCAATGCATGACTGAAAACTATCAGGTCATCAATATAAAAAGCACAATTGCTCAGTCCCACAATTATTTTGTTTGTCAGTCTTTGAAATGTTGCAAGTGCATTTTCATTCCAAATGCAGTTAAACTGATTTAGTCCATCTGGTGCCACAAAAGCAGATATCTTCTTTGCTCTCTCTGATAACAGTACTTGCCAATATCCTCTCAGCAAGTCAACCTTTGTGATAAATTTTGATTGCAATCTTCCAACTGTGGTATGAATCCGCTTTTGTCACTGTATTCACCCTTTGATAGTCCACACATAGGCCAGGGTTTTTCATTTGGTGGGGGGAGCATGAGCGGGTGTGGGTGGGTGGGGACCCGATCGCTGCCCGCAATCGGGTCTGCACCACCATTTTACATGGGCTTGGCATGGTGTCCGTGGTGGAGGAGTCCACGTGGACATTCGCCGAACCAATGAGCCACAAGTCCGAGCGTCAAGCGTCCTCCAGGAAGAGAGTGGTGAGTCTCGTGGAGAGCCTACACCAGGGGACCTGCCAGGGCTTCCTGCGGATGCACTCTGACCAGCAAGCCCTCACATCAGCAATGACCTCAGCTGGTCACTGTCAGTGTGGGAGATGGTGTGGGCATCAAGCTTCCCAGCTCGTTGCACATCCATCCACAGTGAGCAGGGAGGTCCGAAGCGACCTCATGTCGGCACAGCAACTGCCTGTCATCTCTGTGGGCACCTCTCAGGGTGCTCCGGATGAGGGTGGCAGCTCCTCTGCCCCTCTCCCAGTGACCGTATCATTCGGTGAAGCTGCGACAACTGGGGAGATGCCAGCTGTGGAATAGGCAGCTCCGTCTCAGGCGGGGCCAGCACAGACTCCACGGGTCAGAGGACGACCGCCAAGGTCATCAAGGCCAACAGGACAGCAGAGTCAGCAGGCTGTCTCAGATGCCACTCCCAGTGAAGGGGCAGCACCAAGGCGTAGCACCCATAAACATAAACATAAAGCACATCAGGCACACCACGGGTTTATCGCTGATGCTTTTGAGTTGGCCCTAGATTAGGTCCTTATGATTTCTTTTTGATTGTTTACACTATTGTTTTCTATTTGTGACAACTTCTGCTTTACACATTAAATGCCAGATGTGTGATCATGGCTGAAGGTGCCTCGTTTCTTCTGCATGTGTATGTTTAAGAGAAGTGTAATGAGTGATTTGTTGGACATTCAGCTTTATGTTAGCCCTTAGTTAGTGCTGTTGACCTGGCAGATTTTGCACATAGGTTTTGAGTATCGAGGCGGCAGCCCAGGTTTGTCCTGGTGATCCATCTGTGTTGTGCTAGCTGAAGGTTCGTTGGATTAAAGCATCCCGGGTGTCCCTGCCTCCCTAGAGTAGTCCCGGGTCAGCGTCTAAACCCTCAGCACTTCCCTGTATGTGTTCATCCTCGGAATCACTGCTGGACTCATCATGCGCAGCCGCAGACACTGCATCGATGTCTTCATCGTCCGCTGCATCCCCCCTTTCCAGCGCAAGATTGTGGAGAGCGCAGCATGCAACCATGAGATACGATCTGGGGGCTACTGCAGTGCACCCCCTGAGCGATCCAGGCATCGGAAGCACATCTTCAGAAGACCGGTGGCTCTCTCCACCACAGCCCTTGTGGAGGCGTGGCTCCTATTGTACCACTGCTCAGCTTCTGTTCTTGGATGGCAGAGAAGGGTCATAAGCCACCTTCTGAGGGGATAGCCCTTGTCCCCCAGCAACCATACATCAAGCAGTGCTGGAGCACTGAAGAGCCCCGGCACCTGGGAGTATCTGAGGATGTAGGTGTCGTGGGAGCTGCCTGGGTAACTTGCACAGACTTGTAGAATCAGCATCCTGTGATCACACACTATCTGCATGTTCATGGAGTGAAAGCCCTTCCTATTGACGAAGGCGCCAGGTTCACCTGCTGGTGCCTTGATGGCCACATGTGTGCAGTCTATTGCACCCTGGACGCGGGGGAAGCCAGCAATGGCCGCGAAGCCTCTGGCTCGCTGTGCCTGACTTGCCTGGTCCCAATGGAAATGGATGAAGGTCAATGCACGCCTGAACAGAGCGTCTGTAACCTGCTTGATACAAGTGTGTACAGCTGATTGGGAGACACCGCAAAGATCACCCACTGACCCCTGGAAGGAGCCAGAGGCATAGAAGTTGATGGCAGCTGTAACCTTTAGAGCCACTGGCAAGGGGTGTCCACCCACACAGTTAGCGGAGATCTCAGGCCCAATCATCTGACAGATATAGTTGACTATCTCCCTTGAGAGACGGAGCCTCCTTCGGCACTGCACCTCAGACATATTGAGGTAGCTGCTTCGCCGCCTGTATACCCTGGCAGCAGGATAGTGGTGTCTTCTGCGGCCCCTTCCACCTTGGACTACCTCTTGGCCCTGCGCCTCTTGTGCCTGCGCCTGGCCTCCCAAAGGTGGCTGCCCTGGAGGCTGAATGTGCACTCCTGGCCCTCCCTTCCTCCTCAGAGGAGCTGCCTCTAGTGGACAGATCAGATCCCGTACCCAGGCTGAGGGAAGGCTTCCTGAAACTTGCAGGCCCGGAAAAGATTCCTCACTGCAGAGTGCTGACCTGAAGGTTAAGAGTCCAGAAAAAGCTGCTGGGATGCGTTTTGAAGTACTGCAGATCACACGGGCAAGTTTGAAAAATTTTCACCAAAAAAGAATTCACAGAACAGATTCACAACCCCACTGAGCCCTCTTATCCCGCCCGTGGATGAGGTTATTACAAATGTCTCCGACCCGCCTGCCCGTTGCACCCATGCGCCGACCCGAAGATCGCATGGGTGATGAAAAATTGGCATCTATTGAAGATTAAAGGGCCTTAAGTAGCCTGGTAATTAATGGTGGGCGCGCGTCGGACTTTATCGCGCGCCCGCCCAACAAAATATCGCAATGGTGCGCAGTGACGCTGGGATGCTCGCCCAACATCACCAAGCGCCAATTTATGCACGGATGTGCGGGGCCTGCCCCCCGGACATCAAACAGAAAATTTTGCCCATAGTCTTTGTGTTCCATTCAGTTTCGGTACCATCACAATAGATGAACTCCAGTTACTGCAACTAGGCTCAATGATGTTATTTTGAAGCATAAATTCAATTTCTTTCTATACTTGTGATAATTTTGCTGGATTTAATCTATAAGGATGTTGCCTTATTGAAGGCGAATCTTCTACACACACATCATGCGTAGCGAAATTTGTCCTCCCCAGCTTATTTCCACAAATATCTTTGTGTGACTGTGATAGCTTCTCCAAATCACATTGGCACTTGTCTGGACGGTAACTCAAAATTACATTTAAATTTTCAAGCACCCCCTCATTATCCAATCTACCTCTTTCTCCTTATCTACCACCACAATGCCTTCTTTTAATCATCTTGCCCGTAAAAGTACTTTTTAAGCACATTTACATGACACACCTTCTGCTTCTTTCTTCTATCTTGAGTATCTATTAAATAATTTACCTCACTCAGTTTCTTTACAATTCTGAAAAGGCCCACTATAGATAAGAACATAAGAACATAAAAAATGGGAGCAAGATTAGGCCATTCGGCTCCTCAAGCCTGCCCCGCCATTCAATAAGATCATGGCTGATCTGCCCCAGGCCTCAACTCCTCTTTCATGCCAGCTCCTCATAGCTCTCAACTCACCGATATTTTAAAAATATATCTACCTCCTCTTTAAGTACTTTCAGTGATCTAGCCTCCACAGCTCTCTGAGGTAGAGAATTCCAGTCATTCACAACCCTCAGAGAGAAGAAATTCCTTCACATCTGTTTTAAATTAAGTCCCCTTATTCTGTAACTATGTCCTCTATTTCAGGATTACCCCACTAGTGAAAACATCTTCTCAACATCTACCCTGTCAAGCCCCTCAGAATCTTGGTCATTTCAATAAGATCACCTCTCATTCTTCTAAACTCTAATGAATAAAGGCCTAACCTGTTTAGCTGATCTTGATAAGTCAATCCCTTCATTCCAGGAATCAGCCTAGTGAATCTCTTTTGAACTGCCTCCAATGCCAGTTTCTTAAATACGGGGACCAAAACTGTACACAGTGCTCCAGGCGCGGCCTCACCAACACCCTTTACAGTTGTAATAAAACTTCCCTATTTTTAAACTCCAAACCCCTAGCAATGCAGGCCAAAATTCCATTTGCCTTCTTAATTACTTGCTGCACCTGCATGCTAACATTTTGTGCACAAGAACACCCAGACCCCTCTGTGCTGCACTTTTTTGGAGTCTCTCTCCATTTAAATAATTGCCTGCCTTTTGATTTTTCCTACCAAAGTGCATGAACTCACATTTTCCTACATAAAACTCCATCAGCCAAGTTTTTTCCCCATTCACTCAACCTGTCTATATCCCCTTGCAGATTCCTTATGTCCTCATCACAACATGCCCTCCCACCTATTTTTGTATTATCAGCAAATTTGGATACATTACACTCTGCCCCCTCCTCCAAGTCATTAATATAGATAGTAAATAATTGAGGCCCTAGGACTGATCCTCGTGGCACTCCACTAGTTACATCTTTCCAACCTGAAGAAGACCCATTAATCTGAACTCTCTGTCTTCTGTATACTAACCAATCCTTAATCCATGCTAATACATTACCCCGAATACCGTGAGTTCTTATCTTGTGCAATAACCTTTTATGGTGGCACCTTATTGAATGGCTTCTGGAAATCCAAATACACTACATCTACCGGTTCCCCTTTATTAACTCTGTTTGTTATATCCTCAAAGAACTCTAGCAAATTTGTCAAACATGATTTCCCTCTCACAAAATCATATTGACTGTTTGATTGTGTTAAGCTTTTCTAAATGTCCTATGTCTTCCTTAATAATGGGCTCTAGCATTTTCCCAACAACAGATGTTAGGCTGACTGGCCTAGAATTTCCTGTTTTTTGTCTCCATCCCTTCTTGAACAGGGGCGTCACATTAGCGGTTTTCCAATCTGCTGGGACCCTCCTGGAATCCAGCAAATTCTGGAATATTTCAGCCAATGCCTCCGCTATCTCTGCAGACACTTCCTTTAAAACCCTTGGATGCAGGCTATCAGGTTTTGGTGACTTATCTGACTTTAGTCCCATTAGTTTCTCAAATACTTTGTCCCTTGTGATAGGGACTGTTACAAGATATTTCCTCCCATTAGCTCCTTGCTTATCTGATATCTTTGGGATGTTTATAATGTCCTCCAACGTGAAAACCAATGCAAAATATCGGTTTAAATTATCTGCCATTTTCCTGTTCCGTGTTATCAATTCTCCAGTCGCATCCTCCAAGGATCCCACGCTCACTTTAGCCACTCTTTTTTTATATACCCATAGAAGCTCTTGCTGCTTGTTTTTGTATTTCTTGCCAATTTACTTTCATAATCAATTTTCTCCCTCTTCATTAGCTTTTTGGTCATCCGCTGATGGTTCCTAAAAAATTCCCAATCCTCTGGCCTACCACTAGTTTTCGCCTCTTTGTATGCCTTAGTTTTTGATTGGATACTCTCCTTGACCACCTTTGTTAACCACGGGTGGTTCATCCTTCTCATTGAGTCCTCTTTTTGACCAGGATAAATTTTTGCTGAGCATCTGCTTAAATGTCTGCCACTGTTCATCCACTGACCTTCCCCTTAGTCTATTTTCCCAGCCCACTTTAGAAAACTCTTTCTTCATACCTCTGTGATTACCCTTATTTAAGTTGAGGACACTGGTTTGAGACCCGAGTTGCTCGTCCTCAAACTGAATTTGAAATTCTACCATGTTGTGATCGCTACCCCCTAGAGGATCCTTAACTATAAGATCTCTTAATCATCCTACCTCGTTATACATTACTAGAACTAAAATAGCCAGTTCCCGGGTAGGTTCTGCAAGTTATTACTCTAAGAAACAACCCCTGATACACTCTACAAATTTGTCTTCCATGTTACCACTGCCAATCTGATTTGTCCAGTCAATATGCAGATTAAAATCACCCATGACAATTGTAGCATCTTTCTTACACGCCTCCATTATTTCCAGATTTATACTTTGTTCTACAGTGAGGTAACTCAGGGGCCTAAAGACAACTCCCACCCCTGACTTCTTCCCCTTGTTATTCCTTATTTTTACCCAAACTGATTCCACATCACGACCTATGGCACCTATATCACTACTCACCACCAAACTGATGCCTTCCTTTATTAGCAAAGCTAGCCCACCTCCTTTTCCTTTTTGCCTATTTTTCTGGAACATCGAATACCCTTGAATTCCTAGTCTTGATCACCCTGCAACCATGTCTCTGTAACAGCTATCAAATCATATCCATATATTTCTATTTGTGCTGTCAACTCATCTATCTTGTTACAAATGCTGCATGCATTCAGATAAAGAGCCTTAAGCTTCAACTTTTTACCATTATTACTCATTCTCATTCTAATTTCTGCTGCATTCTTCTGTTTATATTTTCTGCCCCTTCCTGTCACACTTTGATTTTCATTTGCTTCTTCACTACCCTGCACCTCTGCTCTCTCATTTATTTTAGATTTTCTAAGCTTCCCTTCAATTGAACGCCCCCGCCCCACCCCACTAATTAGTTTACAGTCCTATCTACAACCTTAGTTATACGATTCGCCAGACACTGGTCCAAGCGTGGTTCAAATGAAGCCTGTCCCAGTGGAACAGCTCTCTCCTTCCCCAGTACAGGTGTCAGTGCCCCATGAATTGGAACCCATTTCTCCCACACCAATCTTTGAGCCACGCATTTACCTCTCTAATTTTATTTACACTACTCCAATTTGCACATGGCTCAGGTAGTAATCCAGAGATTATTACCTTTGTGGTTCTGCTTTGTAATTTAGCCCCGGGCTGCTTGTAGTCCCTCAGCAGAACATCTTTCCTACTCCTATCTATGTCATTGGTACCTCAGTGGACCACGACAACTGGATCCTTCCCCTCCCACTCCAAGTTCCTCTCCAGCCCAGAAGAGATGTCCTTAACCTTAGCACCAGGTAGGCAACACAGCCTTCGGGGCTCTCTGTCTATGCTGCAGAGAACAGTATCTATTTCCCTAACTATGGTATCCCCTATTACTACTACATTTCTCTTTCCTCCCCCCACTTGAATGGCACTCTGTACCATGGTGCTATGGTCAGTTCGCTCATCCTCCTGCAGTCTGTGTCCTCGTCCACACGGGGAGCAAGAACCTCATACCTATTGGACAAGGTCACTGGCTGACACTTCTCCAAAACTAAATTCTGGATCTCCATACCTGCCTCACTCGCAGTCACACCCTCCTGTCCCTGACCATGGACTAAATTTTATGTAATTAATCTAAGGGGTGTGACTGCCTCCTGAAACACAGTGTCCAGGTAACTCTCCCCCTCCCTGATGTGTCACAGTGTCTGCAGCTCGGACTCCAACTCATCAACTCTGAGCCAAAGTTCCTCAAGCAGCCAACACTTGCTGCGATGTTGTCACCGTGGATCGCACTGGCATCCACCAGCTCCCACATGCTACAGCTGCAATACATCGTCTGCCCAGCCATCTCTATTCTATTTAATTTAATTAATTTGGATGTTAAATATTTTAAAAGTGAATTTCTTAACTGTACTCTTCAGCTGCAATAACATCTCCTGATTTAAACGACTTTGGCCAATCAAAAGAGATACGGAAGTGTTACCCACCAATCACCTACCTGTTTTCCTGTGATGTCACACACTGGTTCTCACAGGTAGAAACAGGTTGAAGGGGCTCTCTGCTGCCAGTTTTTATCTCTGGCCGCTGCTGCCCTTCCCATGCAGGTTCACTCTCCGTGTGCTCCCGGCTCTCCTCTCGCTGTTTTAAACTGTAAAACTCTCGGCTCTTCTCTCACTGTTTTAAACTGTGAAACTCTCGGCTCTCCTCTCACTATTTTAAACTGTGAAAATCCCGGCTCTCCTCTCGCTGTTTTAAACTGTAAAGCTCTCGGCTCTTCTCTCGCTGTTTTAAATTGTGAAAATCCCGGCTCTCCTCTCACTGTTTTAAACTGTGAAAATCCTGGCTCTCCTCTCGCTGTTTTAAACTGTGAAAATCCCAGTTCTCCTCTCGCTGTTTTAAACTGTAAAAATACTGGCTCTCCTCTCACTGTTTTAAACTGTAAAACTCCCTCAGTCACCAATTTCCAACTGAAGCTCTCTACTACAGCCAAACACAGCACTCCTGTGCAGACAAAGTCAGCACTATAAGCTAGCTGACTTTTATGCTCTCTGAACCCAGCCTCTGAAAACCTGTTTAAGCCAGTTATCTAATTAACTAGTTGCAGTTGCACACAGAGCCTGTATGAGCTCTGTTTTGAGGCTGGACTAAAACTCACCTTCTTCCAGCCCTAATAGCAATTTTTAGTTAATTGCCAAGTTAAAGAAAGATCAGGCTTCAAATAGAATTTAACCCTAAATTTAACCCTTAAACTCTGTCACCAATCTCCAACTGAAGCTCTCTACTGCAGCCAAACATAGCACTCCAGTGCAGACAAAGGCTAAATCTTGCCTTTAAGGATAACAAAATTAATACTTTTCCCCGGCAACAAAACTACGAGCTCTGGCTCTCCTATCTTCCTTCATTTTCACCACTTTCTGTGATATCTTTAAATTTTCCCTAACCAACTCACATTCTCTGTTCAATCTTTCTCTGAAGTGTGAAACATAATCCAGGAGTGTAGCTTCCAAATTCTGATGCACCAATTTCTCATGAATCAACTTTAGTGGTCCCCTTACCTCATGACCATAGACTAATTGAAAAGGACTATATCCAGTAAATGCATTAGGAACATCCCTAATAGCAAATAACAAGAATGGAATTCTCCTATCTCAATCCTGTGGATAGTCCTGATTATACACCTTCATCATGGTTTTTAAAGTTTGATGCCATCTTTCCAAAGCCCCTTGTTATTCAGGATGGTAAGTTGTTGACTTAAACTGTTTTATCTCCAAACTGCTCATTACTTCCTCAAACAGCTGTGACATGAAATTTGAACCCTGATCTGATTGTATTTCTTTTGGTAAACCATATCTGGTAATAAATATAGTCAGCTCTTCCAAAATTCTCTTTGTTGCAATATTTATCAAAGGTATCGCTTCAGAAAACCTTGGAGACACATCCATTATTGTCATCAAGTACTGATTTCCACTTTTAATCTTAGGGAGGGGTCTTACACTATCAATCATGACCCTAGTAAAAGGTCCCTCAAATGTTTGAATTGGGATTAAAGGTGCGGGTTTAATCACTGCTTGTGGTTTCCCTATCACCTGACATGTGTAACATGACCTACAAAATTTGACTGCATCTCTATGTAATCCAGGCCAATAAAAATATTTTTAAATTTTTGCCTGTGTCTTTCTAATTCCTAAATGTCCCCCTATTGGAATTTCTTGAGCTATTCTCAGTATATCATTTCTATACCCAGATGGTGTAACAATTTGATGCATTTCTATCCAATTTTCATCTGCTGAAAGTTGATACGGTCACCACTTTCTCATTAGCACATTACCCTTAAGGTAATAACATTCTGGAATTCACTCTGCCTCTGTTTCTGAGTAAGCTGTCTGATATAACTGTTTTCTTTGTGGACCTTTTTGCTGTAACTTTACTAACTGCCTTGAGCTAAACACTTCAGCTGCAAGCTCTTCCATTCTCTCTTATTGAACAATCTTATTAAAGGCAGTGTCAGCTTTGAACTTCAACACCTTTTCCATGCCTTTTAACTTCATCTCCTTCCTGTTTCAACCTGTAAGTATGTGATCTTGTTACTACACAACCTGGAAACAATCCAGGATTCTCTTTCTGCAACGCTTCTGTTGAAAGCATCTCTGCAGGCTGCTCAACTACCATAGGCATCACCCACATCTCTGACCCAGCAATATCATTACCTAAACTAAAGTGAACCCCTGCAATGGGCAATTTTTCCACTACTCCAACAACCACCTCACCTGTTTTCCACTTACTCTTTAAATTTACCTTCCACAATGGAATAGGTTTAGCATTTCCATGAACCCCACTTATTTTTCCCTGTAATTTCCAACACATTGACTTTTGTGCCCAACTTATTATCACCTGTTCCTGTAATACTCCCTCTAAACAACAAATATCACCATTCTGTAACATTAAGGATTGACCAGCCCCTATGTCTCTTAAAATTTTAATATCTTTGCCTGCTCCACCCTGTACACATGGAAAGACTTCTCCTTCACCTACAAAATCTTTGAATATTTCTGCAACCTGCCCTTCAGAACCTCCTTGGGTAAATTGTGAACACATTCCCACTTCTTTACCTATCACTGATTCTTCCTGCTTTACCTGCACACAACCTACTGTTTTTTCCTGTGCCTGAACCTCAGAATTCACAGTAATTTTGCTTCCATAACTTATCTGCATTTCAATAATTGCAACAGATTTTCCCTGTAAGTTCCAACACCTTGGCTTTTGTGTCCAACTTTATTACAGTGGAAACACCTCAATTTTTGAGTATCTCTTCTACCCTCAGCACCTTCCCTTTTAGTCTGAGATAAAAAAACTTCCTGGGAATTTCCACCTACTCCTATCTTCCCTGACTACCTACCTTCCTTTCACCATCCCACTCTCTATCCTTCTCTGATTTAAAAGGGTGACAAAAGAAGATTTAGATCTATGAACTAATTCATAACCATCAGCTATCTCTGCTGCTTGCCTTACCGTTTTAACCCTCTGTTCCACCACATGAGTTCCCACTACCGAAGGAATTGAATCTTTAAATTCTTCCAAAATAATTACTTCTATAAGAGTATTATTATTTGTCTCTACCTATAATACCCATATCCACCTGTCAAAATTACTTTGGCCAGGATTTCCCGGTTGGCGAGCGGGGGGCGGGGCCCGCTCGCCAACACATAAAATGACGCGGGATGATGTCGGGCGGAACTCCTGACGTAACCCCGTGCCATTTAAATTTTCAGGTAGGCAGGGGCTCAGCAGAATCAGCTGAGCGCCCACCGACCTGTCAATGGTTAATTGAAGCAAAAAAAAACAAATAAAGTAATTAATGGACCTGCCCGTCCAACCTTAAGGTTGGCAGGCAGGCCAGGAGCCCTGGCGGGCATTAGGAAAAGCATGAAACCTCATCCACAGGTGGGATGAGGTTTCATGTATGTTTTAAAAAATGTAATTAAACTGTATTTAAAAGTGATGAACATATCCCAATTTATGTGACGGTGTCTGCCATCTCAGGTGGATGCAAAAGATACCCTGGCACTTTGTTAATGAAGAGCAGGGGAACTTCTCCCAGTATTCTTGCCAACATCTACCCCCTCAACCAACATTGCTAAAATGGATTAACTGATTATTTATCTCATTATCTCATTTGTGGGGTCTTGATATGTGAAAATTGACTGCTGTGTTTTCTACATTACACAAATGATGCCAATTCACTGGTTATAAACAGCTTTGGAACATGCTGAAGTAATGAATGGGGCTATATAAATTCAAGTCCATTTTTTCAAGAATGTGGGAACTATGGTGTAACTGTTTATTATGTATGTTTTTTGTGTAATGAAAGCAGATTTTACAAGTTGAGGCAGCATGTTTAGATGGCAAAGGTTTTATGCAAGCATTTATTGATGATTGCATTTTACACATTATTTGAAGCCTTTGATAGTTATTGCAGTCTTTCTCAACTGCAGAGGCAACAACAATTTATATCTATATAGCACCTTTAATGTAATGATACATCCAAAGGCATTTCACATGTGCATTTTAAAGCAAAGTATGACACCGAGCTATATAGGAGATATTAGGTCAGGTGATGAAAAGCTTGGTCAAAGAGATAGTTTTAAGGAGTGTTTTACAGGAGGAAAGTGACATAGAAAGGCAGCGAGGTGGAGGGAGGGTATTCTAGAGCTTGGAGCCAAGGCAAGTGAAGGCATGGCCACCAATAGTTAAGCAATTAAAATGGGGATGCATAAGAGTCCAGAATTAGAGCAGTGCAGATATCTCAGAGGCATGTGGGACTAGAGGAGATTACAGGGAGGGGCAAGGTCATGAAGGGACTTGAAAGGGAGCCAGCACATAGGGTATACTATTTTGATGAAACCAAATAAACTAATTTAACAAATCAAGGGACAAATTAAAAGGCAGCCCCATAAAGGCATATTGTGAAAAGAAAGACAAAATCTTAAAGGAAACTTACAAACTAAAATTAAAGCATAATTAAGGGGGTCGATAAAGCACCCCAGTCCCCGGGGTGCCCACAAGGCATGGAAGGCCTCCATTGTGCCGGCAGACACTGCGTGCTCCCTCTCTAAGTACACCCAGCCACAAATGTAGCTATGGCAGAGGGGGTATAGGTGAATGGGAAGATGTGAGTTAAGAGACGGGCAGCAGAGTTTTGGATGACTTCAGGATTGGAGGTTATAATGTGGGAGGCCAGCTAGGAGTGGATTGGAATAGTCAAGTCTAGAGGTAATGGAGGCATGAATGAGGGTTTCAGCAGCAGATGAGCTGAGACAGGGGCAAAGTTGCAGGTGGAAAAGGGGGTTTAGTGATGGCATGAATATGAGGTTGGAAGCTCATCTCAGGATCAACTGTGACACAAAGGTTGTGAACGGACTAGCTTAATCCCAGGCTGTTTGCCAGGGAGAAGGGTGGAGTCGGTAGCTAGGAACCGGAGTTTGGAGTGGATAACGAAAACAACAGCTTCAGTTTTCTGTTACAATCTTTGTAGAGGTCAATAACTTGCAAAAAAAAAGAAATTCAAACTTCTAGCTAGTAGCTAAAAGGATGACAAAATTTCACATTTTAAGACATTTACTGTAACAAAAGACTAAAAGCACTCTTTACTAAACAAAGTTGTCTTTGTAGACAACTTACACTTTAAAACGCAGAACAAATTACCCCTCCTTATTTTTAGCATAATCATAAAAACACACTTCACATATATACATTACACTGTCCTTTAAGTATACATTCAATTCTCACAGAATCAATCTAAAATGATTCTTAGCTCTTGAGGGTTTACTTCTGCTCTTATTCATTTCTCAGCCTGGTAACTTCTAATCCTGGAACTGTCCTTCACGGTGAGAGTTTTACTGAAAATCCTCTCTCTATTACAAGATAGGTGAACCTTCTAGCCTCATTTTGACACTTCAAATATTTGCTCTTTTCAATCAGAGCACATGTGTGCACTTGCATTCCTGCGTGGCAAACCGCAGAGACTTTTGACCTCTAGCTGCTCTCTCTCTCTCCTGAACTGTGGCAGACAAGTCTGTCTGTGATATTCAGTGATATTTTAGGAAAGCCTGTAAACTGATATCATACGCTTCCCATCTCAAAGTCCATTACTATGGCAACATGAATCACATGAGCTTTGAATCCAGGCAATGATTCTGATTAGTTATCCTCGAGAGCCCAACACTCATTCATCTTGGAACTAAGTGGACAGATTAAAGCACAATCATTTACAACTCGACATTCTCACTTTTTTGTGGGGTTTTGGAGACTCATAATCTATCCACTGTTAGTACCCAAATTGCTGGCATCGTCTTCAAGCATAAATACCTTGTACCTCCTTCCCAGTAAAACTATCTGAACCCCCTTTAATCTCTAACAATCAAATCAAACTTACTGTCAGGCAGACTTCAGAGCAAGTCACATGACCCCCCTTCATTTTATCTCAAATTAAAGACATATTCCCAAAACATACAACCTTATAAACATCATAATGCTAATTCTTCTCAGTGTTTTGTTGGGATGCAGTCGTGTCACAAGCGCACATGTGAAAACTAAATTAAATGCTGTGTATTTGGATGATGTCACCAAGGAGCAACATGTACATACGAACACACAAACATATGAATTAGGAGCAGGAGTAGGCCACTATGCCCCTTGACCCTGCTCCTCCATTCAATAAGATCATGGCTGATCTGATTGTAACCTCAACACCTCATTCCTGCCTATCCCTGATTGTAACTTTTCACCCTCTTGTTAATCAAGAATCTGTCAAGCTTTGTCTTAAAAATGTTCAAAGGCTTTGCTTCCACTGCCTTTTGAGGAAGAGAGTTCCAAAGACTCACAACCCTCTGAGAGAAAAAAATTCTAACCTGTCTTAAATGAGCGACCCCTTATTTTTAAAGAGTAACCCCTAGTTCTAGATTCTCCCACAAAAGGAAACATCCTCTCCACATCCACCTTGTCAAGATCCCTCAGGATCTTAAAGGTTTCAATCAAGTCACCTCTTACTCTCCTAAGCTCCAGTGGATGCAAGCCTAACCTGCCCAAGCTTTCCTCATAGGGCATTCCTGGTGTTAGTTTTGTAAACCTTCTCTGAACTGCTTCTAACGCATTTACATCTTTCCTTAAATAAGGAGACCAGTACTGTACACAATACTCCAGATGTGGTTCCGCCAATACCCTGTACAATTGAAGCATAACCTCCCTACTTTTGTAATCAATTCCCCTCACAATAAACAATTACATTCTATTTGCTTTGCTAATTAATTGTTGTACCTGCATACTAGCCTTTTGTGATTCATACACTAGGGTACCCAGATCCCTCTGAATCTCAGAGTTCTGCAATCTCTCACCATTTAGATAATAAGCTTTTTTATTCTTCCCGCCAAAATGGGCAATTTCACATTTGCCCACATTATACACTTGGGAGAAATGGTGGCTTAGTGGTATTGTCACTGGGCTAGTATTTCAGAGACCCAGGGTAATGCTCTGGGGACCTGGGCTCAAATCCCACCATGGAAAATGGTGAAATTTGAATTCAATAAAAATTTGGAATTATAAGTCTAATGATGATCATGAAATCATTGCTGATTGTCATAAAAACCCATCTGGTTCACTAATGTCCTTCAGGGAAGGAAATCTACCATCCTTACTTGGTCTGGCCTACATGTGATTCCACAGAAATGTGATTGACTCTTAAAATGCCCTCTGAACAAGAGCAACTAGAGATGGGAAAATAAATGCCGGCCGAGCCAGTGATGCCCACATCCAATGAATGATAAAAAAACTCAATTTGCCAGATCTTTGCCCATTCACTTCACCTATCTATGTCCCATGTAACCTCCTTATGTTCTCTTCGCTATTTACTTTCCTACCTATCTTTGTGTCATCAGCAAACTTAGCCACCATACCTTTGGTCTCTTCATCCAAGTCATTTATATAAATTGTAAAAAGTTGAGGCCCCAGCACTGATCCCTGTGGCACACTACTTGGCACATCCCATCAACCAGAAAGAGATCATTTATGCCAACTCTCTGCTTCCTGTTAGCTAGACAATCTCTTATTCATGCCATTATGTTACCCCCCTACATCATGAGCTTTTATTTTCCACAATAGCCTTTATCAACTGCCTTCTGGAAATCTAAGTACAAAGTTAATTATATATTTATTATTGTATACGAATAAATGACAAACTTTGTCATGGCTCACTGGGGATAGTGCACTGTAATATCAAGCCCCACTGTTCCCCGAGCCACAACAAATGTGAGAAGTTTGACCAAACCACCAGATTGCCCCAATTCTACCTAACCATTTAATTTAGGTTAACAGAATACGAGCACCAGGTTTGTAAACGTAATAACTAAATAACTGTTTATTCAATAAACTGTAGTTAATCACTGGCAAAAGAAAGAAATATGAACTGCTAATTTCTAACTCTATAACCTAAACTCTACCGCTTCTTAAATCCCTACACTCACACATACAAGGCACATAAGACACACAAAAACATGGATTTTAAGGGTGGGATAAAACTGTTAAAAAGCACCAATTCCAGAGTACAGGATTCAATGGGTTGATTTTGGGCGAGGTCTTCCAAATTCCTTTTAGTTCTTGTTGATGACACGAGGTTGTCTTCCAGCACTTTCAGTATTTAGTTCACTGGTTGAGCACTTGCCTTTCAATGTCTCTAACAGTGATTTCCCCCCTTTGTCTCTTGACAGGGGTTTTCAGAAAGAGAGCAGGTTATAGAGATATGAGGAGAAAAAGCCAGCTAGCTATTATTGTGGAATTACTGGAATCTTCCACACGTAGGAGAAAGAGGTTTTCTTTCAGGCTAGGAGCTATCCTGCTGCGCTGCCCTCACACAAAACCTGATCACCTGGTCAGGAGCCAATTAAATTGTTGCTGCCAGGCAGCTCCCTTGGCCCAGGACTCCTTTCCAGCACTATCCTATCTTTCATGGCACACTCTGTTCCAGGACTGCAACATTGGGCAACATTTTCCCCCCGTCAGGGGGGATGTGCGGGAGTGGGTGGGCGGGTTATTGGCACCCCCGGTCAGGGGTGCGCAGCCATTTTACATGGGCAGGCCAATTAAGGCCCGCCCAGCGTGATGTGTGCCAGGAAGCACTATGCGCTCCCTGTGCGGGTGGGGGGTGGGGATTCCATGCGCAAAGTGCTGCCTCAGGGAGATCGGCTCAGACTTGAAACTTTAAATAAAGATGAGGAAAAAATTTTGCTGCCATATCCCCCCATGTGACACTGTCACATGAGTTGGGACATGTCAATTTTATTTTAACATACTCTGAAAGTTTAAAATACCTTTGAACACTGTCTACTTCTCCTTCTACCTTGCCCTTACTGCCTCTGTCATCCTCCACTACTCCTACCACCTGGACACTTGCTCTGACTTAACATCTTCTCTGCGATGATATTTCTTCAACATGTTTATCTGAAATAACTGTTTATTCTTCCCACGATTAGGAGTATCCATCAGAGAAGTCACTTTACTAACTCTCCTAACTATCCTGTAGGGGCCATTGAATTTTGCTTTCAGGGGTTCACCCAGCAAAGGTAACAAAACCAATATTTCATCTCCTGCTTGGAACACTCTAGTTGTAGCATGTTTGTCTGCCTATTCTTTCATTTTGGCTTGGGAAAATTACATGCTCCTGTGAGTCTTTCTAGAAACATGGAAATGTAATCCAACATGGAGGGCAGAATTTTACAAGTCTGCGAGCGGGAGTGGGGCCCGCTCGCCAACGCGTAAAATGATGCTCGGTGATGTCGGGGGGAACTCCTGACGTCACCGTGCCCGATTTAAATTTTCAGGAAGGCAGAAACACAGCAAAATCAGCTGCATGCCTGCTGACCTGTCAATGGCCAATTGAGGCCATTGACAGCGTCAAGTAAGCAATTAAAGGACCTACCCGTCCAACCTTAAGGTTGGCGCGCAGGCCAGGAACCCTGGCGGGAACGAGAAAAAACATGAAACCTCATCCATGGGCGGGGTGAGGCTTCATGTAGGCTTTAAAATTTTTTAATAAAGATTGTGTAAAAATTATGGACATGTCCCAACTCATGTGACATTGTCACATGAGGGGACATGTAAGGGAAATTTTATTTTTCTAATTTTGTCATATTTACGTTTACAGATGATCTCCCTGAGGCTGCACTTAGCCACAGGGAGATGAGTGCGCTCTTTCGTGCGCATGTGTGAAAGAGCGCACTCTCAATTTTGGGATTCCCCCCCGCCCGCACAGGAAGCGTATAGCGCTTCTGTGCGGACGTCACGCTGGGCGGGCCTTAATTGACCCACCCACGTAAAATGGCACCGTGCCTCCGATCGGGGGCGCCAATCAGAAGCGCGCTCGTACGCGCTCGCTCATCAACTTCCCACCCGACGGGGGGAGAATTTAGCCCGGAGATTCGTCTTTCTGCTTTCGGAACTTTTCCTTACTCACTTTTAATGGACTTCTTATTTCATTACCATAGATCAATTTGAATGGACTAAATCCAATAGATTCATTCAGAAAATCTCTGGTAGCAAATAGTAAGAAACCTAATCCTTTGTTCCAATCCTTTGCGTATTCATGGCAATAGTTCTTAATCGTGGTTTTGAGACCTTGATAGTATCTCTCTAAAGCTCCCTGTGTCTGTGGATGATAGGCAGTAGACTTTATTTGTTTGATACCCAAATTGCTGATTATGTCGCGGAAAATTTTAGACATGAAGTTAGAACCTTGGTTAGATTGTATTTCAATTGGTAGGTCATAATGAGTGCAAAACTGAGTTGACTTTTCCACTACCACCTTAGCTGTAATTGTCCTGAAAGGAATAGCTTCTGGAAATTGGGTCGTCATATCCATGATTGTAATGTTATAGTGATGCCCTGCTCTCGTTTTGCGTAATGGTCCTACACAATCTACTAATACCCAACTGAGTGGTTCTGCAAAAACTGGTATGGGTATTAAAGGTGCTGGTTTGATCACATGTTGAAGTTTACCTACTACCTGCCACGTATGACACATTTTATAAAATTGCACTATGTCCTTATGAAGTCTTGGCCAGGTAAAATGCCTATTTATCGATGCTTGGGTTTTCTGTATTCCTACATGTCCTACCATAGGGATTTCATATGCTACTCGCAATATCTCATGATATTTGGGCAGTACCACTATCTGATGAACAAACATCTATTCCTCATCCACAGGTCTGTGAGGGTGTCTCCACTGCCTCAACAGAACTCCATTTTTGTAATAGCACTCCAGAACTCCTTCTGCCTCAGCTTCAGTGTGAGCTGACTGTGCTAACTTGTTTATCTCTGGATCTGCTTTCTGAGCCTCAATTAATGAAGACATCCAAACACTTACTTTGAATTACCCTCATCCTTAAAGAAAGTTTTTGCTGCTCTAACATCTGTTCATGGTATTCCTTTGACCTCTGGTGATGGACTTTGTTTAGCCATTGCTCTGGTCACCACACACAATGGAAAAATACGGAACTTGTTCTTTTAACTGCTCCGTCTCTTTAGCTTCTCTCGGACTTTCCGTAATTATGGGAGAAAGCTATAATCTTCACTCCTGCCAAATCATTCCCCAGGAGTAAATCAACTCCATCCGCAGGTAATTTCTTAACCACTCCAACAACCACCGATCCAGACAACAAATCACATTCCAATTGCACTTTGTACAATGGAACCGGGATATATTCTTCACTTATCCCGTTTACCAATATTTTAACTTTCATTGAACTCTCTGGAGGGAAAACTAGGTCCTTCTCCAGCAAAAAGGTTTGAGTAGCTCCTGTGTCCCTTAATATAGTTATGGGTTTAGCGGCATCATTTGATGAAAAAGGGGCTATCTTTCCTTTAGACAAAAACCCTTTATATCTTTCATCTACCTTATTCACTTCACCTGCATTCACTGCAGTGTTTACCTCCAGAACCTAATTTGTAGTTAAAGCTACAATTTGATCCGTCATTTTTTTTTTTGAATTCCCTTTTCAAACTCACTCTTACGAACTCCAACAAGTCCCATGGGCTTCCCTTGCAACTTCCAGTATTCTGAGCAAATGTGTCCCACTTTATTATAATGGAAACACTTAGGCCTTTGAGTTTCACCTCCACCCTCAGTATCTTCCTTTCTCATCTGGGAAGGAGATCTCAAGATATTCCCAGCTTTCCATTCTTTACCCTGGCTACTTGCCTTCATTTCACTCTCCCACTTTCTATCCTTTTCAAATTTATGAGGGTGATGGAAAAAAGGTTTAGTATTATGGATCAGGTCATAATTGTCAGCCATTACTGCTGCCTGTCTAGCAGTTGCAATCCTTTAGTCTTCAACATAGGTTCTTATTACAGAAGTGAGGGGAGTCTCTGGTCTCTCTGAGAACTTCATAGGTAGTTTCAACTCCTAATGCTCGTATCCACCTTTAAACCTGCTTAATCCTTTCAAATTCAATGTAAGTTTACCCAGACTGTTTCCTTAAATTTCGAAACGTTTGTCTGTATGCTTCATGGGTCTACTCAAATGCACTCAAAATGGCCTTTTTCACTTTTTCACCACATCATAATCCCTAGAAACCTCCTTTGACAGGGAAGCATAAATTTCCAGTGTTCTACCTGTCAATTTGCTCTGCACGGGCAATGTCCAGTTTTCCTTTGGCTAGTTCAGCTATCTTAGCTGTTTAGCTATCTTCTCAAATGAAATAAAGAATGCTTTAACATCTTTTTCTTCAAATTTTGGAAGAGCTTGCACAAATTTAAACATCTTTCCACTGGATTTTGATTTAACTGTCAGAATTTTAAGCTGGAATTCTCTCTCTTTTTCTCTTTCCTCCTTTTCTAACTTCACCATTTTAAATTCCCTTTCTTGTTTTCTTTCTCTCTCTCTCTCTCGTGCCTTTCTGCCTGTTCCCTTTGGAATGCCCTTTCTCTTTCCTTTTCTTTTTCTTTCTCTGCCCTTTCTTTCTCTGCTACCTCTAGTTCCAATTTTCATGTTTGCATCTGAATTTGAGCCCATTCCAATGAAGCACCCCTTGGAGAACTCCGTCTCTTGTGTAATCCTTCCAATTTCAAGTGCTGTACCACCTCTTTGATTATCTCTGCCTTCCTAGCTTTGGCAGGCAGTCCTACTCTTAATTTACTTGCCAATTTGATTAACCTGGCTTTTGGGATCCCTTGTAAAATCGTCAGGGACATCTCTTCCACTTGTAGTAAAGCTTTAGCAGTTTCCAGTGCCATCTTACTTTTGACAGGACAAACCCGGTGTTTTCTTTTAGCTTTTATTACTTATAAATCTACACCCAAATCGTCATTGTCTTTTGTCGCAAAATATCCCAGGCCTGAGCACCCAAACTTTGTCATGACTCACTGGGGATAGCGTGCTGTAATATCAAGTGCCACTGTTCCCCAGGCCATGACAAATGAGAAAAGTTTGACAAAACTACCAGATTGCCCTAATTCTACCTAGCTGTTCAATTTAGGTTAGCAGAATACGAGCACCAAACTTAATAAGTAAATTGAACAAACTGTTGTGAACCAGTGACAAAAGAAAGAAATATGAACTGCTAATTTCTAACTCTATAACCTAAACTCTACCCCTACAATACATATACAAGGCACATAAGACACACACAAACATGGATTTTAAAGGTGGAATAAAACAGGTCAATAGCACCAATTCCGGAGTACAGGATTGGATGGGTTGATTTTGGTCGATATCTTCGAAACTCCTTTCAGTTCTTGTTGATGACGAGGTGGTCTTCCAGCACTTTCAGTATTTAGTTCACTGGTTGAGTACTTGCCTTTCACTATCTCTAATGGTGATTCCCTCCCTTTGCCTCTTGACAGGGGTTTTCAGATAGAGAGCAGGTTATAGAGATATGAGGAGAAAAAGCCAGCTAGCTATTATTGTGGAATTACTGGAATCTCCCACACACAGGAGAAAGAGGTTTTAGGTCTTGTTCCTTTCAGGCTAGGAGCTATCCTTCTGCACTGCTCTCACGCAAAACCTGGTCACCTGGTCAGGAGCCAATTAAAGCGTTGTTGCCAAGCAGCTCCCTTGGTCCAAGACTCCTATCTGGCACCATCCTGTCTTTCATGGCACACTCTGTTCCAGGACTGCAACATTGTATATATCTCTCATCCGGCACCAGTGGACACGTCTTTCAAGCTGCAGACATTGTAATTTTAATCCACAGTCCAACAGAAAATAAAAAGATATGTTCTTTAAAACAGTCCAACAGAAAAAGAAAGATATGTTCCTTACAATGAGCTTTTACTTTCCTGAATAACCTTTGATGTGGTACCTTATCAACTGCCTTCTGGAAATCTAAGTACAGTACATCCACTGGTTCCCCTTTATCCACAGCACATGTGACTCCTTCAAAGAATTCCAATAAATTGGCTAAAAATGGTTTCCCTTGCACAGAACCATGTTGACTCGGCATGATTGCCTTGAATTTTTCTAAGTGCCCTGCTATAAAATCTTTAATAATAGCTTCTAACATTTTTCCAATGACAGGTGTTAAGTTAACTGGCCTGTAGTTTCCTGCTTTCTGTCTCCCTTACCTTTTCAAATAAATTTGCTATTTTCCAATGTATTCGAACCTTCCCCGAATCTAGAGAATTTGGAAAATCAAAACCAATACATCACCCATCTCACTATAGCCACTTCTTTCAAGACCTTAGGGTGAAGTCCATCTATACCTGGGGATTTGTCAGCCTGCAGCCCCAACAATTTGCTCAATACCACTTCCCTGGTGATTGTAATTTTCCTGATTTCCCCCCTCCCTTCCATTTCCTGATTTACAGCTATTTCTGGGATGTTACTTGTCCTCCACAGTATAGACCAAAGCAAAATACCTGTTTAATTCATCTGCCATCTCTCTACTTTCCATTATCAATTCCCCTGATGCACTTCCTATACAATCAACACTCACTTTGTTAACCCTTTTCTTATTTAAATATCTATAGATACTCTTACTATCCATTTTTATATTACTAGCTAGCTTTCTCCTATACTCTAATTTTTCTCTCCTTATTAATCTTTTTGTCATTCTTTGCTGTTCTATATATTCTTTCCAATCTTCTGACCCGCTACCCATCTTTGCGCAATTATATGCTTTTTCTTTAAGTTTGATACTGTCTTTAACTTTTTTAGTTAACTTTGGAAGGTGAGCCCTTTTCCTTGGAATTTTTCTTTCTCATTGGGATGAATATGTTCTGTCCATTCTGAAATATCCCTTTAAATGTCTGTCACTGAACCTCCAGTGACCTATCCCTTAACCTAATTTGTCAGTTCACTTTAGCCTAGCTCTACTTTCATGTCCTCATAATTTCCTTCGTTTAATTTAAAAATATTAGTCTTGAATGCACCCATCTCTCCCTCAAAATGAATGTAAGATTCAATATTACAATCGCTGCTACCTAGGGGTGCCTTGACTAAGTGGTTATCAATTAATCCTATCTCATTGCGCAATACCGAGGTCTAGTATAGCCTACTCTCTAGTTGGCTCCAGAACATGCTGTTCTAAGAAACTATCCTGAAAACATTCTATGAACTCATCTACACTACCTTAACCCATCCTTAGGTTAGCTGAATCATGCTGGTATAAGTGCCTCACAGGCATCTCTGGCAGCTGTTAGAATCATATCTCTCAAGACTGAAGTTTGCTTTTACAAAATGCAAGGACCTGGCATGATCTGGTCATCTGGGTGCCAATCTGGGATTTTCTTTTTAAAGAAGGTCATAAGTTCACCTTGGAATTATTAACAAGCTGGCCTCTTCCAAGAAATCACCTGACTTATATAGTTCTTGAGAAGGAGTTGTTTCGTTTCTGTTGAGCAGCAAAGAGCTTTAATTAATGAAGCTGGGACACAAAAAAACAATCACACGGGGAGAGAAAAAAAAGCTTAAGTTGTGAACCTTCCTGTTTTGGAGGCAGTCTGGTTGGAGAACAAGCTAAGGAAGGAGGGCTGACTCTCTACCTTGCCTGAAATTGTGTGTGGCTATCAAACTATAGCCAGAGAACCCTCACCTAAGTGTGACTTGTCTGCATTTGGGCCTGCAACACTAAAGGGAAGGTGATGGCACAGCGGTATTGTTGCTGGACTAGTAATCCAGAGACCCAGGGTAATGCTCTGGGGACCCAGGTTTGAATCCCGCCACAACAGATGGTGAAATTTGAATTCAATAAAAATCTGAAATTAAAAGTCTAATTGATGACCATGAATTGATTGTTGTAAAAACTCATCTGATTCACTAATGGCCTTTAGGGAAGCAGGCCTACATGTGACTCCAGTGCTCAATGTGCTCAAGACTCTGAAATGGCCTAGCAAGCCACTCAGTTGCATCAAACCACTATAAAGCCTCAAAAAAGGAATGAAACCGGAAAACCTGGCAATCGACCTAGGCACTGTAAAAGGCAATGGCAGATTCAGCCCTGTCGACCCTGCAAAGTCCTCCTTACCAAAATTGGGAGAGCTGTCTCACAGGCTAGTCAAGCAACAGCCTGACATAGTCATTCTTACGGAATTATATCTTATAATGTCCCAAACACTACCATCACCATCCCTGGGTATGTCCTGTCTCACCTGGTCTGCAGGTCAGGCCAGCAGAGGTGGTGGCACAGTGGTAGACAGTTGGGAGGGAGTTGTCCCAGGAGTCCTCAACATCAACTTTGGACCCCATGAAGTTTCACGGCATCAGGTTATACATGGGCAAGGAAACCTCCTGATTACCACTGCTCCTCCATGTTGAACACCACTTGGAGGGAGCACTGAGGATAGGGGATTCTGGGTGGGGGATTTCAATGTCCATCACCAAGAGTGCCTTGGTAGTACCACTATTGACGAGCTGCCTGAGTCCTAAAGGACATAGCTGGTGGTAGGGGAACCAACAAGAGGGAAATCATACTTGGCCTCATCCTCACCAACCTGCCTGCTGCAGATGCATCTGTCCATGACAGTAAGGATAGGAGTGATCACTGCACCATATAGTCGTTGTGGAGGCTTCACATTGAGGATACCCTCCATCGTGTTGTGCGGTACTACTACTGTGCTAAATGGAATAGATTTCAAACAGGTCCAGCAACTCAAGGCTGGGCATCCATGAGGCGCTGTGGGCCATCAGCAGCAGCAGAATTGTACTTAAATACAATCTGTAGCCTCATGGTTTGGCATAGCCCCCTTCTACCATTACCATCAAGCCAGGGGATCAACTCTGGTTCAATGAAGTAATACCCACCCTATAACCAGCTGTGTAATACCCTGGTTCAATGAAGAGTGCAGGAAGGCATGCCAGGAGCAGCACTAGGCATACCTAAAAATAAGGTGTCAATCTGTTGAAGCTACAAAGGACTACTTGTGTGCCAAACAGCAGAATCAGCAAGTGATAGACAGAGCTAAGTGATCTCACAACCAACGGATCAAATCTAAGCTCTGCAGTCTTGCCACATCCAGTCATAGATGGTGTGGACAGTTAAACAAATAATTGGAGCAGGAGGCTCCACAAATATCCCCAAATGATGGAGGAGACCAGCACATCAGTGTAAAAGATAAGGCTGAAGCATTTGCTACAATCTTCAGCCAGAAGTGCCAAGAGAATGATCCATCTCGGGTTCTTCCGGCGGTCCCCAGCATCACAAGGAACAGGTCTTCAGCCAATTCAATTCACTTCATGTGAATCAAGAAATGACTGAAGGCACTGGATAGTGCAAAGGCTATGGGCCCTGACAATATTCTGGCAATAGTACTGAAAACCTGTGCTCCAGGGGTTGCTGTGCCCCGAGCCAAGCTGTTCCAGTGCAACTACAACACTGGCATCTACCGAGCTATGTGGAAAATTGCCCAGGTGTGTCCTGTACACAAAAAGCAGAACAAATCCAACCCGGCCAATTACTGCCCCATCAGTCTACTCTCTATCATTAGTAAAGTAATGGAAGTGGACATCAACAGTGCTATCAAGTGACACTTGCTTAGCAATGATCTGCTCACCGATGCCCAGTTTGTGTTCCACCAGGGCCACTCAGCTCCTGACCTCATCACAGCCTTTGTTGAGGACAAGAGTTGAACTTCCAAGGTGAAGTGAGAGTGGCTGTTCTTGACATCAAGGCTGCATTTGACTCCCTGCGACCTTGAATTGATACTACCTTTACAAAGTATATAAAAAAGGAAGAGGGTAGCTAAGTAAAGGTTGGTCCCTTAGAAGCAGAGACAGGAGAAATTATTATGGAAAGTGAGGAAATGGCAGAGGTTGAACATATATTGTCTTGCTACAATTGTACAAGGCTTTGGTGAGATCACACCTGGAGTATTGTGTGCAGTTTTGTTTTCCATATTTAAGGAAAGATACATTTGCATTTGATGCAATACAGCAACTGTTCACTAGATTGGTCCTAGGGATGAGGGGGTTGTCCTATGATGAGAGACTGAATAAATTGAGCGTATATTCTCTGGAGTTTAGAAGGATGAGAGGTGGTCTCATTGAAACATACAAGATTCTGAAGGGGTGTGGCAGGGTAGACTCAGAGCTTGTTTCTGCTGGCTGGGGTAGCTAAACATGGGGGCACAGACTCAGGATAAGGGGCCTATCATTTAGTACTGAGATGAGGTGAAATTACTTCATTCAAAGCTTGCATATCGTTGAAGTTATACAGTCATTGTTCATTAAGCTCCAAAAGAAACCAAAAGCCCTAGTGTGTTCAGAGCACAGGGCAATAAGCCTCATGAGCCATATGATGAAAATGATAATTATTTGGGAAAGAAATGGTCAGTCTGTAGAAGCGGAGATACATGAGATACACCAGTCAGGATTCAGACCAAAGAAAGGAATAAGAGAAGGCATCTTTAACTTTTGCGTAGTCATTGAAAGATACTTGGAAATGCAAAACACCTATATGTGTATGCTTTAAGACAATGGGAAGGCATTTGATAGAGTCCACTATCAGAAATTAATGGAGTGCTTAAACAAACTAGAAATTCATAGAAATGATAAAAGGATAATTTAGAATCTATATTGGAATCAATCAACAGTGATGAGACTTGATAGTGGCTTGTCAGACAGCTTCCCAATCAAAAGGAGTGCACCAGGCATGTGTTATGTCCCCCAAACTACTCAACCTGTACACTAGAGCTATCTTCAGATATATGGATCACAAATGGTGATAAGCAGAGACCTAACACCAGAAGTAAAAATTGAAGCAACTGGATAAGTCCTGGAAAAAGTGGAAACATTCACATACCTTGGACAGCTTATCACAGATGATGGGAGACATGATTGTGATATCCGAAGGAAAATTCAGATAGCCAGGACCAGCTTTGTCAGAACAAAGGATATGTTAACATCAAAGAAACTGAATCCGGTGATGCATTTTGTCATCTATATTATATGTCTCAGAGGCATGGAAGTATAGATCGATGGTAAACGTAGGAGAGAGAAGCAGAGGAGAAAATAGATGACAGATATAACAGGCTGGATGCAGCTGCCTTATGTGGAATGTAAGGGTAGCAAAGAGGTGGAAATCCATGGCAGTCAACCTTCTGGGAAAAAGATAACACCAACAAACAAATGAACGCCAGAGGGTTGTGGATGCTCCATTGTTGCATATACTTGTGGCTGGGATGGACAGATTTTGGTCTCTCAGGGAATCAAGGGATATGGAGAGTTGGTGGGAAAGTGGAACTGAAGCCCAAGATCAGCATGAATGGCAGAGCAGGCTTAATGAGCCGCATGCTCTACTCCTGCTCTAGTTTTGTGTTCTTGTGTTCATTGGGTTGCTGCAGCTTCCTTTCAAGCTAGCAAGTTATTTTGATATTTTAACTCCCCGTATGTACTGACCTGCTTGCCCTCTGCTTGCAGGTTAAAATTCGCCCTAAGCTTCTGCGCCTCTTTCACCCCCTTTTAAGATGTTCCTTGAAATCTACCCCTCACTGGTTCAAATATCCTTAAGTGATTCTGTGTCAAATTTTGTTTGATAAATATCCTAAGCTAGTCATGGGAATGTTAACTTTGTTAAAGGTGCCATATAGATTCAAGTTGCTGTTGTTTTATATTCTAGCATAACACTTGTTTAATCTACTTTTGTACAGGCTGGGGACATCCTCAAAAATGTTAATGACAGGATGCCCAACATAGGAGGAACATATAAGCAAGGTTACAAAAAGCCATAACACTGCCACAATGATGTAGGTTCCGGGGTTTTGTTCAAATCAGGAATGAGAAACCACATAAGATACTGTCTATCTGCAAGGTCATTTTTATACCTGTGCCCAGCACACATTCTCCAGAACTAGGGTGCACTCGTATATGGAAGAAGGGAAATATGTAAGTGCTTAACCATGAATGGCAGAAAATAGCCACAGAAAGAAGGCATAGTGAAGAAAAGCATTTTATTGTAGCTGTCAACAATCAAACATTTGTTAATATTAGATCCTGTATTCTCACTGCAGTTTAACATCATTTTAGACCAATCAGGCAATCTGAATTTAACAAAGATAACCAACTGAAAGGTAGTTTCAGCTTTCATACAATAATTACATTAAAGAAAAATGTAAAGGACAATTCTCTACAGGTTTTGGGATGCTGTAAAACTTCATGTTAGTGTAATTCAAGGTGGCTGCTATGTAACTAACAAAAATATAATATAAAGTGGAGGCATCCTTAAACACTAACACATCAAAGAAACTTCATTGTGTGACTTAAGAATTTTGTCATGCATATTTGTTCATTATTTCTGAAATACAAAATCAATTTCTCCACCATAAGAAAAGCAAATCGACAGCAATACTCTTAACAGTGCCACACTGTCCTGAAACTTCTCTCTCTGGCAGTTTCTGACAACAGACCATCATCTACAAGTTTGAATGTGATTTTTAAAATTCGTGTGGATGAGTCCACATTCATATCCCTACACTATAGAGAGAAACAACTGGTCTTCCAGTGTATATTAAATAATGAAACATTCAAAACTAAAGCATTTTTTTGGAAATATTCAATTTTGTTTTCTGTAAGTTTGAAAGCAGCGATAATGACAAGATTTGTACTCATTGAAAATTATTTTTCTAACACATGATAAAACAGTCCTGAGCACAGTTATGTGGAAGCCTCAAGGAATGCTGTGCAACATCTTAAACATTGTTGGTATACTTCTTCAAAATCTGCTTCACTTCCCTGGGAATAAGAAAACAAATAAAGATTAAAAATAAACCTCAGCATACATATTCACTATTAGCACAGAAAATGGGAATGAAAAAAAATAAGCACCGTTCCACCTTTCTGGCATTTTGGATATTTTAAATTCTGTGCACTACTTACATAATAGGGATCTTGTATGATGAGATGATTCTGTGGGTCAAATGATCCAAGAAGTTTTATTTCGGATTTGTAGTTCTTCACCTTTTCAGCCTTCCTTTTTAAATCTCTGCAAATTTATCAAATATAAACTAGGTTTCCTTTGCAGATTTAAAATGGATCATTTCAACAATAATTTCAATTTTAAGTTATTTCCTCCTCATTCTTCAATATTGGCAAATGAAAAATGCAGCTATTATACATAATTTAATAAACACTATTTAAAAGAATTAACTTTTGATAAAACTGTTACCTTTCAGAAGGGTCAAATCTTAAAATGAATCTACTGTATACAATTTGGCCATGGAATAACAAATCTATTATTTTCTTTCACTTGAATTATATATTTAATTCAATGTTAAAATGTGAGATAATGAAAGGCTGCATGCAACCTTATGTGAAATACAGCCATGGTCAACCACTTGATAGACACTATTCACAAGACTTAAGGTCTTTATTCAGTTGTACCCATAGTTACTTACTATCAATGACCCATCAATGAGGAACATGATTAATAGTATAGGTCTGTATTCTAATTTATTTTCCAAATAAGAAAATATGTCGTCCAGAACATTATGAAGCAGATATGATGCTCAAATTAAGACTCATTGAAAAAATAGTTGCAACCCCCAATATCTCTTCCAATCCAAGAAGCATTTACACTGTGGGTGGTAACTTCCAAGCTCCAGGTCTGTGTAACTGGGGGATACCCCAAAGGTGCGCTGGGAAATTGCTGCCACATCCCACCCCACCGACCCCCCACTCCAGGTAAGTGGCCTGGGAAGTGCAAACTTCTAATGGGCAACTGTTCTGCACTGAGAAGCATCTGAAAATGTGATTTAAATCGCAAACTTCAACTTGGTTCCAACAGTCATACGTCAATAGATAACCAGAAAAAGCTAAGAGAATCGAAACTATTTCTAGCTTCTGGGTAACTATTTTACAGACTCACACCGAACCCTCATGGGACTTCCCCGACTACACCAGCCCACCCCACCCCACCCTCCCCAACACTACAAGCCACCACCTGAATCTCCAGGAGACTCCCCCAACACCCTCGTCCGCATCTCCCCACTACCCCTCCCCCAATCCCCAGCTACCTTGCCTCCCCCACAGGACTTTCCACAGCCCCCAAACCCCAAGGGCACACCCCCATTCCTGGGCTACACCCCCTCCCATGGGAATTCCCCAACAACCAAACCCCCAGGGGACTCCACCCCCCCTCCCCATGGGACCTCTCCCCCGACTACTCGCCCCTCCCCACAGACACTTCCCAAACTTCCAGCTGACTCACTCTCCCCCCCCACTTGCCGAGTGCCCAAACCACCTGACTGTCCGACTGCCGTCCCTGCACCCCCTACAAATTCTAATCAATCACCTGACAAACCTACCTTCTCCCTGGCTTGAAGGTGGCTGGAACTTTAAACCTACCTGATATACAGCAGCTGGTGCTGTAAAAAACAACATGGCTTCAGTGCGTCCGCCACTGAAGCCTTCAGCTGAAGGCCTCAGAAGTATGCTGCCCTACCTAGTTCATGCCCTGCCTGAGTCAGGAGGTCAGGTGAGAAAGGATCGGGGAAATCTGAAGGTAAGAAAATAGGAGCGGAGTGGCAATCCAATCTCTGATTGCCACTCCACGGAAGTTCAGGCCCTGCATGTTTAAAGTCGGTGCAAAATGGTTTTCAATTTGCACTGACACTAAATTGATAGCGTAAATCCTGCATCAGCTTTTGACTTGGCTGCAGAATGAAACATAGCAAGACTTCAGGGAAGCTGTAGTTTCGCACTGCTTCAAATTAACCTTGCATGTACATCCAAGACAGTGTAAACCATGATTGGGCTTCCTCAGCATATTATAATTAAAAAAAAAAGTTTAATATTGAATTAAAATGTTTAGAGAGTAAAGATTCCGCATGGGATGGGACAATGTTATGCATTTGTGTAAATAAGTTAGGAATATTCTTCTAAATAGGGTAGTTGAAGTTTCAGCCAAGCAGCAACTAGGCAATGTTAACAAAGTCCTACCTAGCTAGAGCCTAAACTGCAGCTGCTCATCTCAGACTGATATTTCTGACAAAGAAACAAACTTCAAAAGTAATAACTGATTTAAATGGACAATAAGGAACTACAAAGAACTATGAAAGTAAAGTGATTCAGTAAGTACAGTAATTCTCTTCAGTGAATAACCTCAGTATATTTAGGAAGAACTCACAACAGACAGAATATTTTTTAAAAATGACAGCAGTGTTAAAAACTCCAAAACCAGTTTGAAAAAAAAAACCCCAAAAAGTAATCAAAAAACATTTTGTCCTACAAATTTATATTATCCCAAAATCCACCACTAGCATTTATGATAATACTAGTCTGATGTATTAACAGACAAGAGGAGAGAGGATTTTCTGGGCAGGAGAGGGCAAAATCTCAAAGATGCTAGTTCTAAATATTGTTCTAAATGCTGACGTTGTAGAAGAGCAAATATAGATGTTGTGGTATGTGTAGCAACCACTTGAGAAAAGATCAAATTAAAGCTCTGCTTAGCTCTGTATAGTTATGCCACTGGAACCTTTCATCCACTAATACATACAACTGGCAAGTTGGGAGCCTTTAATGTATATCCCAGACTTGGAAAAATCTGACTCGGTTGAAATCAGATACTGCCCTCTAGTTTCCAGTGAACAGTATCAAATCTTACAGCAGAGAGGTGGGCTTTGTATTTCTGCGAATGCTTTGATAAAGCTATCCAATATACCACAAAGTCCCGGCAAACATCATTGGCTTGTCATGATTATATTGCACCCACTTCTCGGCTCCAGATGAATTTCAACTAAATCATAATTTTGTATTCGGTTATGGACAATAGACTAATCCAGAAAAAAATTACATACACTATTCCTTTGTCAAAGTAGATCTATCCAGGCTTGGCTCCCTTGCTTGAAATACTGTGAACAACATTTACATGGAGAACAGCCCTAGTCCTATCAAATGCTGGTTGAGGAAATTGACTTGGAGGAGCTGAAACATTTTGGCGCTGTGGAGTTGCAGAATTCCCCTTCCTGCTTCTCTGTATTCCTTCATGATTGTTGTGGTTAAGTAAATTTTCTCACCATGAGATGAGAGTGATCTTTTACCTCCTTGCATAACATGTCCAAATGTAAGAAACCTATTCTAGTGGCAATACTCATTCTAGTGTCTTAGATGACTTTTCAGTCTCCAGATGTGGATCCCCATTCAACCAGTGCATGTATTTTGATAAATTATTAAGACTCCAAATGCCCTTTTCACTCTTATTCATGCAATTTCCTAGTTTTAAGGGTCAACTTAAATATAAATGTTTTTCTGCAAATCAAACAAAATCTATATAAATACTGTGTCACGAAAGTATATTAACTTTCATAATATTTTTCTGGTTTATTGTGAAGTAGGTTTATGGGGGTAAGTATTATTGGGTCTGTCTGTGTGTGATTTAATTATATTTGGAGTCAAGTAGACTGCAAGTTTAAATCATCAAAATAAGCTAGGTGCTTGATATGCTAATGAGTAAATATGGATGTTGGCTAAGCATGTAAGGTATGAAGGGAATTTGCATTTTTAGATAAATGAAGGGAGATTTGGATTTCAAAAGGGATCTCAGCCAATTTACAACCAGCTAGATAAGCAAGGCTAAGGAATGTGTTTATTTTTCCCCAAAGGTTATTGGCAATATTGGCACCATGAAAGTCTTTATATTATGAGAAAGATAGTTTCAAAGACATATGAAACAACAGAATTTACATATTAAAAAGATAAACATATATAAGGAGAATGAAGGGCTATGTGAAAGGAGGCGGCCATGTAAGACCTAACAGGAGTGTATAAAAAGCCTTAATGAAGCCTCCAGCATTTGTGCTTAAGTCTGCTGTCTAACAGAACTAAAGCTCGAGAAAAGCCATTTGGAATTCCACTGTCCAGGGTACTGTGTTAACTTGCTTAGTCTGTTTTAAACCTAAAATCTATTTCAGACTATTGCCTTAAGTGGAGTGTACATGGGGGTCAGGTTTATTAAGAATTTTAGGAGTTATTAGAGTAGTAATAGTCTAATGTATGTGTTTGAAATCTTTTATTTTGATAATAAATATTAATTTAATTTTTAAAATCTCTGAAGGTCTTGGTGGGCTTATTACTTCTGAATTCAGAGCACGCATCTTGTGATAAATACAAAGTGCAAAACTGTTGTGATAGTGAAACCAAGTTTCCCTCGTGAATTTGGTCTGCCTGGCACACATCATTTGCTGCATCATAACACTGAATATTTTAAATTAGGTGCGTAGAACCCTTTTCTTTCACTGAGATTAGTGGGTAAATTTTCATCTTTAACGCAAAATTTCAGGGGGATGGAAATCAGGAGGTTTCTACAAATGGCAAGGCAATTCACTCTGCTCGATTACCAACCAGGCTGTGAAGACGAAAATCTATCCTTTCTAGTTTTTCCTACAATTCAATAGGTGAAGCAAAATAAAAAAAATGACTATGTTGTTTCTCAACTTTATTGATAGGGAGTTCCTCTTCAAGTCTTCCAAAATTAACAGATCTAAAGGCTCAATTTTCACAACAGAATTAATATATTAAATTGTTTTGTGCTTAAAAAAACTTCCAACACATCAGTTAGCCCTTTAAAATAAATGGTGGGTTTCATCATTAAAGCTTCAATCATCAGTATTCAAGATAATTTCTATTAGTCTAAAATGTACATAGAATTGGCATCATTATTTATTTCATTTTTGAGATATGTGAGAAATACAAATGTCTTTACATCTAAAGTTTATATTGCCCAACTTGCAGTATTGCTTGGGTTAAATGGACTGTAACATGCAGGGCAAAGCTCCCATTACACCAATCCAGCAATAACTGCAATATTGCTGAAAAAAGAGACATGTTTAAGCTTGTCATCTTGCATGCAAGCAGGACGCAAGAACACTAATATAAGGGGAAGTCAACAATTTATACTGTACATGAAGAGTGCGCTAATTGGTTGGCAAGTGGTGTTGCCATGGGAAATGCACCACTGATGGTGAATGACAGTAAACTGCCAAGCATTGTCAGCACTCTTTTCATGTACAGTATCAATTGTCTTCCCTCTATATTGGTATTCTAGCGGGTGTCCTGATGAGTGCAAGGCGAATAGCTTAGACATGTCGCTTTTATCAGCTATGCTACTAAATGACTATCAATAACTGCAAAAGTATTCCTTATTGTACCAGTGTGATTCTGATTCTTTGTCTCCATGACAGACCTATTATTTAATAGGCACATCTTAAGTATTGTTGTCTGCTAACTTCCATCCCATTACAAAAATACTGAAACTGATCAAAACAATTTTCACTTTTTAAATCACATTTCGCTGGCTGCAAAAAACTTGCCCCTATCAAATGTGAGCATCTGAATATATTTATAGACACAAAACACAAGAAGAATGGGGTGATTTCAAGAGATTTGCAAGTAATGAAAAAAAACCCAACCACTATTACGCATGCTATACAGAATTGTTTTGGATGAGTGAGCTAAAGATTATAACTCAGTTGTAATTTCTGGGGACTCAAAGCTTCAAACGAATTACAAACCCTTTCATTCCCTCTATAGATTGTGCTATTGAATGTATTCTGTTTAAGAATGCAAATGTCAAAATTGTTTACAAGTGGAGAATAAAAACAAATTTTTGGAAATATGCAGTTTTTAATTTCAGATTTTCAGTATCCATAGTATTTTGCTTTTGTGTTAAAAGCAGGGAAATTATAGACACAATTTCCAAACTTTGGTAATGCTCATCACTGCAGCCTTGTTGAGATCCAAATTTTTTTTTTAATCTTTCATGAGACGTGAGCATTGTCCATCCCTAATTGCCCTTGAGAAGGTGATGGTGAGCCACCTTCTTGAACTGCTGAAGTCTATGTGGTGTAGGTACACCCCGCTGTTAAGAAAGGGAGTTCCAGGATTTTGACCCAGCCACAGTGACGGAACAAATGGTGTGTGACTTGGAGGGGAACTTCCAGGTGGTGGAGTTCCCATGCATCTGCTGCCCTTGTCTTTCAAGGTGGTAGAGGTCACAAGTTTGGAAGATGCTGTCGAAGGAGCCTTGATAAGTTAGATGATACATACTACTACCATGGTGCGTTGGTGGTGGAGGAGTGGATGGGTGCCAATCAAATGGGCTGCTTTATCTTGGACGGTGGGAAGCTTATTGAGCATCGTTGGAGCTGCATTCATCCAGGAAAGTGGACAGTATTCCATCACACTTCTGACTTATGCCTTATAGATGGTGGACAGGCTTTGGGGAGTCAGGTACTCTCCACAGAATTCCTAGACTCTGACCTGCTCTTTTTGCAACAGTATTTATATGGCTGGTCCTGCTCAGCTTCTGGTCAATGGTAGCTCCTAGAATGTTGACAGTGGGGAATTCAGCAATGGTAATGCCATTGAATGTCAAGTGGAGATGGTTGGATTCTCTCTTGCTGCAGATGGTCATTGACTGGTGTGAATGTTACTTGCCACTTAGCAGCCCAAGCCTGAATGTTGTCCAGATCTTGCTGCATATGGGCATAGACTGCTTCAGCATCTGAGGAGTCGTGAATGGTGCTGAACTTTGCGCAATCAGCGAACATCCCCACTTCTGACCTTATGATGGAAGGAAGGTCATTGATGAAGCAGCTGAAGATGGTTGGGCTTAAGACACTATCCTGAGGAACTCCTGCAGTGATGTCCTGTAACGGAGATGATTGACCTCCAACAAACACAATCATCTTCCTTTGTGCTAGGTATGACTACAGTGGAGAGGTTTCCCTGATTCCCACTGACTCCAGCTTTGCTAGGATTCCTTGATGCCACACTCTGTCAAATGCTACCTTGAAGTCAAGGGCAGTCACTCTCACCACACCTCTGAGTTCAGCTTTTTTGTCCATGTTTGAACCAAGGCTATAATGAGATTTAGAGCCAAGTAGCCAAACTGAGTGTCAGTAAGCAGATTATTGCTAAGCAAGTGCCGATTGATAGTTCCTTCCATCACTTTACTGATGGCGAGTAGGCTGATGAAGGGTTAATGGGCCAAGTTGGATTTGTCCTGCTTCCTGTGTACTGGGCATGCCCGAGCAATTTTCCATATGGCCGGGTAGACGCCAGTGTTGTAACTGTACTGGAACAGCTTGGCTCTGGGCACGTCAAGTTCTGGAGCGCAAGTCTTCAGTACCATTGCCAGAATATTGTCAGGACCCATACATAGCCTTTGCACTATCCAGTGCCTTCAGCCGTTTCTTGATATCACGTGGAGTGAATCGAACTGGCCGAAGACTGGGATCTGTGATACTGAGGACCTCCGGAGGTGGCCGAGATGGATCATCCACTTGGCACTTCTGGCTGAAGATTGTTGCAAATGTTTCAGCCTTATCTTTTGCATTGATGTGCTGGGCTCCTCCATCATTGAGGATGGGATATTAGTGGAGCCTCCTTCTCCAGTGAGTCGTTCAATTGTCCACCACCTTTCATGACTGGATGTAATAGAGCTGCAGAGCTTAGACCTGATCCGTTGGTTGTGGAATCACTTAGGCTCTGTCTATCACTTGCTATTTATGCCGTTTTAAAAAATATATTCATTCATGAGATGTGGGCTTCGCTGGCTAGGCCAGCATTTATTGCCCATTCATAGTTGCCCTTGAGAAGGTGGTGGTGAGCTGCCTTCTTGAAGCACTGCAGTCCATGTGGTGTAGGTACACCCACAGTGCTGTTAGGAAGGGAGTTCCAGGATTCTGACCCAGCGACAATGAAGGAACGGCGATACATTTCCAAGTCAGGATGATGAGTGACTTGGAGGGGAACTTCCAGGTGGTGGTGTTCCCGTCTATCTGCTTCTCAAGGGCAACTATGAGTGGGCAATAAATGCTGGCCTAGCCAGTGAAGCCCACATCCCATGAAAGAATATATAAAAAAATCAAACTGCATAAGCAGCAAGTGATAGACAGAGCTAAGCGATTCCACAACCAACAGGTCAGATCTAAGCTCTGCAGTCCTACCACATCCAGCCATGAATGGTGGTGGACAATTAAACAACTCACTGGAGGAGCAGGCTCCACAAATATCCCATCCTCAATGATGGAGGAGCCCAGCACATCAGTGCAAAAGATAAGGCTGAAACATTTGCAACAATCTTCAGCTAGAAGTGCCAAGTGGATGATCCATCGCGGCCTCCTCCAGAGGCCCCCAGTACCACAGATGCCAGTCTTCAGCCAGTTCAGTTCACTCCATGTCCTTCTAGATGGTAGTGGTCGTGGGTTTGGAAGGTGCTGCTGAAGGAGCCTTACTGAGTTTAGCATGCAAGTAGTCCTGCATTGTAGCTTCACCAGGTTGACACCTCATTTTTAGGCATACCTGGTGCTGCTCTAGTCATGCCCTCCCTTCACTGAACCAGGGTTGATCCCCTGGCTTGGAGGTAATGGTAGAGTGGGGCATATGCCGGGCCATGAGTTTACAGATTGTGGATGAGTGCAATTCTGTTGCTGCGGATGGCCCACAGCACCTCATGGATGCCGAGTCTCGAGTTACTAGGTCTGTTTGAAACCTATCCCATTTAGCACGGTGCTGGCGCCACACAACATGATGGAGGGCATCCTCAATGTGAAGATGGGGCTTAGTCTTCATCAGGACTGTGCGGTGGTCACTCCTACCGATACTGTCATGGACAGATGCATCTGCGGGACAGGTAGATTGGTGAGTATGAGGTCTAGTACGTTATTTCCCCTTGTTGGTTCCCTCACCACCTGGCACAAGCCTAGTCTAGCAGCTATGTCCTTTCAGCCAACTCGGTCTGTACTGCTGCTACCGAGCAACTCTTGATGATGGACATTTAAGTCCCCCACCCGGAGTACATTCTGCGCCCTTGCAATCTTCAGTGCTTCCTTCAAGTGGTGTTCAACATGGAGGAATGCTGATTCATCAGCTGAGGGGGTGTGGTACTTGGCAATCAGTGGAAGGTTTCCTTGCCCATATCTGACCTGATGCCATAAGACTACATGTGGTCCAGAGTCAATGTTCAGGACTCCAAGGGCAACTCCCTCCTGATTTTATACCATTGTGCCGCCACCTCTGCTGGGTCTGTCCTGCCAGTGGGACAGGACATACCCGGAGATGGTGATGGTTGTGTCTGGGGCATTATCTGTAAGGTATGACTCCATGAGTACGACTATGACAGGCTGTTGCTTGACTAATCTGAGAGAAAGCTCTCCCAATTTTGGCACAAGCCCACTGATGTTAGTAAAGAGGACTTTGTAGGGTCGGCAGGGCTAAGTTTGCAGTTGTATTTTCTGGTGCCTAGGTTGATGCCAGGTGGTCTGTCTAGTTTCATTTATTTTAGACTTTTTAGCGGTTTGATACAGCTGAGTGGCTTGCTTGACCATTTCAGAAGGCATTTAAGAGTCAATAACATTGCTGTGGGTCTGGAGTCACATGTAGGCCAGACCAGGTAAGGGCGGTACATTTCCTTCCCTAAAGGACATTTGTGAACCAGACGGGTTTTTATAACAATCAATCAACTATGGTTTTTTTGGTCATCATTAGTCTTTTAATTCCAGATTTTCATTGAATTCAAATTCGAACCCGGCTCCCCAGAGCATCATCATCCTGGGTCTCTGGATTACCAGTTTTAAAACAAAGAGCGAGTGAGCGTGGAAGCCAGTTAAAACAGAGTGGGTGAGCATAGAATTTATTTAAAACAGAGAGTGGGTGAGTGTGTGGACTTTATTTAAAACAGAGCAGGGAAACTTCATTTAAAAAGAGCACGGACAGCAGCTGATTGGTGAGTTGGATTGGTGAGTATTTCTAGTCTTTAGATTAAAATTAAGGCCTATAGTTAGTGTTTAGATCACTAGATTTTATTTTCTCTTTCTTAAAAATAGCCTGTTAAGTTTAAGATCGATACTGGTGTAAATAATTAAATTCAATAAAGTGTAAAGAGCAGGGATACTAGTGTAATTAATTAATAAAATAAATAAAATAAGGTAGCGATGGCAGGACGGGTGATGTGTTGCTGCTGCGGCATGTGGGAACTGCTGGACAACAAGGTGATCTGGAGCAAACACATCTGTAGTAAGTGTTTGCAGCTCGAGGAACTTCGGATCTGAGTTAAGGAGCTGGAGTTGGAGCTGCAGACATTGCACCACATCAGGGAGGGGGAAAGTTACCTGGACACTTTGCTTCATGAGGCGGTCACACCTCAAGTTAGATAATTCGAATTTGGTTTGTGATCACGGACAGGAGGGTGTGACTGCAGGTGAGGCAGGTATGGGGGCCCAGGGGGTAGCGATCAAGGAGCCCTGAAATTGTCTAACAGTTACGAGGTTCTTGCAAGCTGTGTGGATGAGAGCAGGGGCTGCAGGGAGGATGAACGAATTGACCACGGCACTGTGGTACAGGGAGCCATTCAAGTGGGGGGAAGGAAATAGGGACATAGTAGTGGTAGGGGACAGTATAATTAGGGGGATAGATACAGTTCTCTGCAGCCGTGAGCATGAGTCCTGAAGGCTGTGTTGCCTGCCCGGTGCCAGGGTTAAGGACATCTCCTCAGGGCTGGAGTGGGAGGGGAAGGATCCAGTTGTCATCATCCACGTTGGTACCAACAACGTTGATAGGGCTAGAAAGGAGGTTCTGCTGACAGAATTTGAACAATTAGGAGCTAAATTAAAAAACAGAACCTCCAAGGCAATAACTTGGGATTACTAGGTGAACCATGGGAAAACTGGCATAGGTTAAATAAAGCCAAGGAGTTAAATGCGTGGCTCAAAGATTGGTATGGGAGGAATGGGTCATGGGGCACTGGCATCAGTACTGGGGTAGAAGGGAGCTGTTCCGGTGGGATGGGCTTCACTTGAGCCATGCTGGGACAAGTGTCCAGGCGAATCAAGTAACTAGGGCTGTAGAGAGGGCTTCAAACTAAACAGAGGACTAAATAGGAGGTGGGGGGGGCGGGGGTGGAAAAGAGTGTTCTGGAGAGGGGATAAGTCGGCTTACAAAGCAAAAGGATATGGCAGCATTGCAGGGCAGCTACTCAGGTAATGATATCCAGAGTGTTACAGGAAGGGGTAGAGTGTACAAACATAAAAAAACAGCAGCAAATAGAGTCAAAGGGGGAAAAATGGTAAAAAGGCACAATTAATGGCTCTTTACTTAAATGCATGTAGTATTCGGAACAAAATAAATCAATTAATAGCACAAATGGAGATTGACGAGTATGATCTTATAGCCATTACAGAGACATGGTTACATGTCAAATGAGATCAAAGTTGGGAACTAAATATTCTTTTTGAAAGGACAGGCAGGAAGGAAAGGGTGGTGGGGTAGCTTTGCTAGTACGAGATGGAATAAGTACAATAGGAAGAAATGATCTTGGATTGGAAGATGTGGAATCCGTATGGGTGGAGGTAAGAAATAACAAGGGGCAGGCGACACTGGTGGGAGTAGTCTATAGGCCCCCTAAAAGTAGCTATGCTGTCGGACAGAGAATAAATCAGGAAATACTGAGGGCATGTAAAAAAGGCAGTATATTAATCATGGGTGACTTTAATCTCTATGTAGATTGGGAAAATCAAATTGGCAGAGGTAGCCACAAGCAAGAATTCATAGAGTGTATTCAGGACAGTTTCCTAGAACAATATGTTGTGGATCCAACCAGGGATCAGGCTATTTTGGATCTGGTAATGAGGCAGGTTTAATAAATGATGTCAGAGTAAAAGATCCCCGAGGAAACAGTGACCATAACATGGTGGAATTTAGCATTCAGTCTGAGTGAGAAACTTAGTTCAGAAACATCTGTGCTAAACTTAAATAAGGGTAATTACAAAGAAATGAGGGCAGAGTTGGCTGCAGTGGATTGGGAAAGGAGTTTAGCAGAAAAGAAGGTTGATAAACAATGGCAGATGTTTAAGAAAATAGTTGATGACTCACAATAAAGATATATCCCAGTGGGGAAGAAGGATTATAGGAAGGGGATAAACCAACCTTGGTTAACCAAGCAAGTTAAGGATAGTATCAAAGAGAAAGAAAAAAATACACAATGTAGCAACGATTAGTGGTAAGCCAAAGGATTGGGAAAGTTTTAAAAACCAACAGAAGATGACCCAAAAAATAATAAAGAGGGAGAAAATAAAATTTGAGGGTAAACTAACAAGTAATATAAAAATGGACAGTAAGAGCTTCTTTAAATATATAAAAAGGAAGAGAGAGGCCAAAGTCAATATAGGCTCCATAAAGAATGAGGCTGGGGAAACAGTAATGGGGAACCAGGAATGGCAGAGGAGTTGAATAAATACTTTGCATCAGTCTTCACGGTAGAAGGCACTAATAGCATACAAAAATACTAAATAATCATGGGGCAAAAAGGCGGGGGGGGGGGGGGGGGGTGGCGGGGAGGAAATAAATACAATAACTATCACTAGAGAAAAAGTACTAGGGAAACTAATGGGGCTAAAGGCCAATAAGTCACCTAGACCTGATGGGTTGCATCCTAGGATATTAAAAGGAAATAACTGCAAAGATAGTGGATGTACTGGTGGTAATCTTCTAAGCGTCCTTAGATTCTGGAAAAGTCCCAGAAGATTGGAAAACTGCCAATATAACACCCTTATTCAAAAAGGGAGGGAGACAAAAAACAGGTAACTATAGGCCAGTTAGCTTAACATCTGTTATTGGGAAAATGTTGGAGTTTATTATAAAGGATGTAATAGCAGAACATTTAGAAATGCATAATCTAATGAAGCAGAGTCAGCATGGCTTAAAGAAGGGGAAATCATGACTGAGAAATTTATCAGAATTCTTTGAGGTGGTAACAAGCAGGATATATAAAAGGGAACCAGTACATGTAATATATTTGGATTTCCAAAAGGCATTTGATAAGGTACCACACATAAGGCTACTTAAGAGCTCATGGTGTTCGGGGTAGTATATTAGCACGGATAGAGGGCTGGCTAACTAATAGCTGACAGAGAATTGGGATACGGGGGGACATTTTCAGGATGGCAACCTGGAACTAGTGGAGTGCCACAGAGATCAGTGCTGGGGTCACAATTATTACAATGATAATTATTTATAAATGACTCGGATGAGGGAAATGAATGTATTATCGCCAAGTTTGTGGATGACACAAAAATAGGTGGGAAGGCAAGTAGTGAGGATGACACAAAGAGTCTACAGAGGGATATAGACAGGTTAAGTGAGTGGGCAAAATGTGGCAGATGGAATATAATGCGGGAAAGTGTGAGGTTATGCACTTTGGCGGGAAGAATAGAGGAGCTGAATATTATTTAAATGGAGAAAGACTGAAGAAATCTGCAGCACAGAGGGATTTGGGGGGTCCTTGTGCATGAATCCCAAAAAGTTAGCATACAAGTTCAGCAGGTAAGGCAAATGGAATGTTGACCTTTATTTCAAAGGGAATGGAGTTTGAAAATAGGGAAGTCTTGCTAAAAATATACAAGGCACTAGTTAGGTCACATGAAACATATAAGATTCTTAGGGGGCTTGACAGGATAGATGCTGAGAGGTTGTTTCCCCTTGTGGGAGAGTTTAGGACCAGAGGGCATAATCTCAGAGTAAGAGGGTGCACATGTAAAACAGAGATGAGGGGGAATTTCTTCTCTTACCACAGAGGGCCGTAGAGGCTGGGTTGCTAAGTATATTCAAGGCTGAGATAGACAGATTTTTAATTAGTAACAGAATCGAGGGTTACGGGGAAAAGGCAGGAAAGTGGAGTTGAGGACTATCAGATCAGCCATGATCTCATTGAATGGTGGAGCAGACTCGATGGGCCAAATGGCTCACTTCTGCTCCTACGTCTTATGGTCTTATAGTCCAGTGACAATACCACTACGCCAATACCTCCCCCTAAACGGCCCCAATGGTGATGGTGGTGTCTGGAATATGATCTGTAAAGTACGATTCTGAGTGCGCCTATGTGAGACTGTTGCTTGACTGGTCTGCACCTCTGGATTACTAGCCCGGTGACATGACCACTCTGCCACCACCTCTCCACAAAAGGAAACTTTTATGATAACTGGAAGCTGTATATCAAGTATCATTAACAAATGAGATACAATGAATGTAAACTTAAAAGTCTAAATTATTTGATGCCAGGAAACAAAAATCTCAATTAAAAACTCAAAGGGCATTTTAAAAAAGCCTGACTCAATTATAAACCATAACACTTTCATTAAACTAGGGCATCAGTTAAAAGCTAGGACAGTGATTGATAAAAATATTTTACTCACCTCAAATTGCTTTCATCCATGCATAACATGTAATCGAATGTTAAGAAATCATTCTTGGTTACCTAGGAGTTTAAAAAAATACTTAATGTCCTGTTTCTTTTCAACTACTATATTCTGTAATAGAATCATTAAGTTTTGATTAATTATCAACAGATAAACTATTATGTTTTCATGAACAGACCAGTGAAAAGCCAGTTTACAAACTGAAATAATTATTTTGGTCAACTGGCATTGCTAAGCCAAAATTAATTTTAAACTAGTCTGTATCATATCCAGCCTAAGCAGCAGAATGCCAGGTAGATATTTATGTATTAAGCTTCGTGCATCAGCCACGGTTCACTTTCACCTCATGTCAGGTCATGGATTCGAGTTCCACCTCACGACTTAATCTTGGCTGATACTCCTGTGCAGTATTGAGGGATTGCTGCATGCCCGCTTTCAGATGAGACATTAAAACAAGATCCTGTCTGTTGTTTTATCTGGACACAAGATTCCACAGCACCATTCAAAGAGCAGAGGAGTTCTCCTGGTGCCATGATCAACACTAATCCATCAATCAAACAGTTTAATTAGTCAGTTTTGTCACTGTTGTTTGTGGGACCTTGCTGTGCGCAAATTAGCTACCACCTTTCCCTGCAATATAATAGTGACTATGAAGTGTGTCATGGAAAATGCTTTAAGTGCAATTTATTTCCTCCTTTCTTTAATATATGTTATTGAAAACAAAAACATACTAAAATTATGCATGAATACTGGTTCATCTGTGGTCTTGGTCGAAATAGGATTCATGGTAGTACACTGGGAAGATAATTCTAAATTTTATAGACTGCAGAGTCATTTATAAAATAAAATCAAAAATTAAATTCTGAATCGAGGAATTATCCTAGTCAAGAGCTTTTTTTTTTGAATTGTACACTATTTCAGTTTTCAAGGCTACAACATCAAATGCCCACTTAGCCTTCACAGTTCAGGTACATAAACAGACATTTGGGCAAGCTTATGCAGTTTCTTCCTGTGTACCATTCTGCCAAGGAAATCAACTCATCTGCAATGAAAGAGTCATTCGTGCTTTTGTCACCTTGAGGCTTAACTATTTCAATGTTCTCATGGCAAACTCCTATCCTTCAAAAGGTTTCAAAGTACAAGGCCAAAGGCAGTGGTTATGAGACAAAAAAAAACAAAAGACATGTCTTGGGGAGGTGTGAATAGCAAGATCAGAATAGCTGCTGTTCAAGAGCAAAAGAAATGAGAGAATACGAACTACTAAGCCAGCAAAGACAAACAAAACGAGGGCAGAGCTTACAATCTAAAATTGTTGAACTCAATGTTGAGTCTGGAAGGCTGTAAAGTGCTCAGTTGAAAAGTGAGGTGCTGTTCCTTGAGCTTGCATTGGGCTTCCCCTTGCATTAACAAAATATGCTGTCACTACAAATATGTACATTTTTAAAGTATACAAGAACTGGGATAATATACTAAGTCAAGAATTACAGGACTACATTAATTCTTAAAACACTGGTCAGAATTTAGTCGTCCCAGTGGCAGACCTGGAAGTAGGCGACTTCGCCGCTAGTGGCAGGAACAGCTGGCCAACCACAACCTTCTCCTCTTCCACTTAACCCCAAGCTCATCACCCAGACCTCCAGCCTGAATCATTTGTCCTGATCTGTGATCATCGTTGAGAAGGGAGCATCCAACTTGCACATGACTTGGACCAGACAAAGGATGGCTCCATGGTTCTGTGATGCTTCTCTGCAGGTTCTCCTCCAAGCTGCCAGGGCACAGCAGGTACTCTTCCCTGCCTCCGGCATCAGGAGACCCTCCTGTCTGACCCAGGAATCCTGGATGGAGATTGCATTGGAGATTGGCAGCCATGGGATCTACAGGTGCAAACAGATGTAATGTGGAGAAAGGTTCAATGACTTCCACCTCACCGCCAGGGTAAGTATGGCGGAATGGTGAGGACAACGTGACTCTCATGAGGGCAACAAGTAATGTCTCTCAATCAGGGAAGGGCGCAGGCAGGCAGGCAAAAACAAGCGTAAGCCTCAGAGGCAAGGAGGCTCTTGCTTCCATCATTGTACAAAGTCTGAGAGTGTGGAAGGTGGGCAGGACGACTGGGAGGCCCCATTATCTGACATTAAAACATGATAATAAGGGTATTAATTGATCATTGAGCAGAAACTCATTCTCCCCTTCTGTCTCCAGGAGAAAATGACACACAATAGGCAAAGACGGGTGGAAGAGTGCCCAATATTAGAATGCCCACACCTGTGGAGTTGAACTGGTCAGAGAGCAGGACGGCCACACAATCATGGACAGCAAAGATGTGCAGAGAGGAAAGAAAGAGTTAGGAGGCCTCGATTTTGGTATTGACCACAGGGCAGAAAGGAGACATGTGTCAGAGGGATGGGAAGAGCAATTGTGAATAACATGATCCTAATTCGGTGTTCTCTAATACAGGGCTTCGCAACCCTGAGAGAAAGCCTGCTCCATCATCCATGGCCCTGCAATATGTACAGTGCAGGAAGGGGGTAAGGTGCCTGAACATCTCTCTAGGTGCGCCTCCTGTTGTCAGGGAGGTGCCATTGCCTCCTATCTGGTGCAGGAGTCTCAACATGCTGACCTGCCTGCCCTGCTGCTGCTTCCCCATCCTCCTCATCAAATAAGGATTACGTCTCCACCAGTTTTGTTCAAGGCCTCCATCACCACCACCACCCCCTCCCCCACCCGTGTGCTGATGTGCAAAGCATAGCAGACAACGATAATACTGGAGACCCTCTAAGCCTCAGATTGTGGAGCTCTGCCAGAACAGTCCAGGCACTGGAATCTCATTTTCATCAAGCTGATGGTCTGCTCAATCGACGCCTGTATTTATTCATAGCGTTCATTATACTGCTCCTCAGCGGGAGTTTAAGGGTGCCTCACTGGTGTCATTGGCCAGGTCTTGAGCAGACAGCCAGTTTTGACCAGAATACATCTCTGTGGCACCTGGGAGTGGAGTAGAACATAAGCACCTTGACAGCTTCCAGGGAACTGAGCAGACACCTGTAGGATACGTCTCCTTTGATCGCACACCAATTGAATGTTAATGGAGTGGAACCCCTTTCTGTTGATAAATGCTACAGGCTCATTCCAGGGAGCCCTGATTGCCGTGTGTGCAATCAATGACCCCCTGCACTTGTGATGGTCCTGAAGCCCAAAAATCTTCCTGCTTGGCTCTGACGTCGTCCTGCTTCACACAATCACTTTAGCCCTCTTAAACAGGGCATTTGTTAGCAACGACTGACTGAGATCTCGCACATGTCCCCAGTGGAGCCCTCGGCGTAAGAGTTTAACATCACTATCACCTTCAAAGCCACAGGCTTTGGGTTCCCGTTGAATCTAGCAGCAGATAACAGGTCAGTGATGGCCTCCCAAGAAATCTGCAATTGTTGCTGGCATTGTCTCTCTGATATTTAGAGGTAGCTGAGGTGAGACCTGTAGACCCTGGGATGTGGCAATGACCTTCGTCTGACTGGCAGCTGGCTGGTTCATGCTTAACCACCCCTCAGAGTTTGAACCAGTCGCAGGCTGTGTCCCTTGATGGCCGCTTGCCACTTGTGCATCTGGGTCCAGTTCTAGCCTCCCTCTGCGCTGCTCCTACTCTGTTCGGTGTCATGAAGAGATATTAGTGTGTATGATGTTATTGGAATTTTTTTTTTACATAGAATTCTAGCGGGGATCTGTGCCGAGGTGTGTGTGTGTCTTAGTTGGACTAAAGCCAGCTAGCCTGGGTGCTTTGATGTATAGTAGTTTTGAGATGTTAATTGGGTGAACAGTAAGGTGAAGTGTTCACTTGCATTTGTTGAATAAACCATTCAAAACTGTGGGTAAAATCTTGCACCTAGCTAGAAGAACAATGTGTTTTTTTTTTCAGCTTACATATGAAATTGGTACTATGAAAGGGGTTTTATTGTTAGAACAGCTGAAGTTCAAAAGACCGAGTGATACAATGGAAAATTTATATTCAAAGGAAAAGCTAGGTATATAAAGAAAGGAGTTTGTCTGTGTAAGGTAGAGGCATTTCAGACCTAACCAGCCTGTACACCACCAACCAACTTACAAAGGAACCTCATTTGGAATTCGTAAGGTCAAATGTGCTTTGCCTAGTGTCTTTTTAAAGTCTGTGGGTTACTGTTGCCTTAGCGGAGATTTACGTGGGGGTGATTAATTTGGGAATTTGTTAAAAGTTATTATTGTAGTAATTTGTAGCCATGTGTATGTGCTTAATTTGTTGTTAAAGTGATATATGTTTAATTTGGTTCTATATAAAAACCATGAGACTCGGTGGTCTTATTCCTACTGAATTCAAAGTCTGCATCTCAAAATTACAAATTATAAAAATGGGTTATGATAGTTGTTTCAAGTTTCCCTCTGGGCTTTGAACAAATCAGCCTTTACCATTGGCTGTGTCATAATATCCAGGTTCCAGGAACACAGTGGATGAGACCCACATTGGCTCCAAAAGCTCTAAAGATGTCAAGACCCTGGGGCAAAGAGATGTTCTTTACTGAGTCCTTGGCCTTCAGGAAACACCTGCCTCCTGTGTTTGAAGCACCTCTTCCGCAGTCACCAAGCTCCTACAGCCAGTGAAATCTGGTCTTGTTCTCCCTGAGATGACCCACACCCTCCCAGAAATGACCCTCAGCCACCCGGCACTAAATGTTGTCCTCTTCCACGATGAATCACAGCCTTCTCCGTCCTCTTCAAAGAAAAAGGCTGGGTTGTGGCAGGCAGCACCAAGTAGCTCCCCTTCGCATGCTCACTGCCAGCTTAAAATGGCCAGGGAACCTAATGCCCGTGATCCCCATACGCCTCACACTTAAGTCCAAAAGGTACCACTTAATCATAATGTCAATGAATGATAATGATATGCAAAGCCATTTAAATTACCTTCCCACCGCTTGGTGATAGTACTGCTATCCTGCTTCCTCCCCATTGCCAGGATAATTTGGGCCTTTTATTATGAACAGCTGGTATAGCACCTCCCACGTGATTCAAAGACATGTACCCCTCCCCCGTTTCCTTGGTCAGCATTAAATTTTGACCATTTTATTCATACTTGGACAAAAGAGCTGAACTCGAGGTGAGATAAGTGTGACTGACCTCGACATCAAGGCAGCATTTGACTGAATGTGGCGTAAGAAAGCCCTAGCAAAACTGGAGTCAATGGGAATCAGGGTGAAAAGTCTTTGCTGGTTGTAGTCCTACCTAGCACAAAGGAAAATGGTTGTAGTTATTGGAGGTCAATTATCTCAGCTCCAGGTCATCATTGCGGAGTTCCTCAGGGTAGGTTCCTAGGCCCAGCTGCTTCATCAATGACCTTCCTTCCATCATAAAGTTAGAAGTAGATATGCTCACTCGTGATTGCACAATGTTCAACGCCATTTGTGACTCTTCAGATACTGAAGCAGTCCATGTCCAAATGCAGCAAGATCTGGACAATATCCAGGCTTGGGCTGATATGTGGCAACTAACAATCATGCCACACAAGTGCCAGGCAATGACTTATCTCCAACAAGAGAATCTAACCATCACACCTTGACATTCAATGACATTACCATTGCTGAATCCCCCACTGTCAACATCCTGGGGTTTACCAACGACCAGGAACTGAACTGAACTAGCCATATAAATAGACCTGCTCTTGTAGGCAGAGTAAGGCTAGAAATGATTTGCTAAGTAACTCACCTCCTGACTCCCCAAAGCTTGTCCACCATCTACAGACACATATGTCAGGAGTGTGAATGCTCTCCACTTGTCTGGATCTGTGCAGCTCCAACAACATTCAAGAAGCTTGACACCTTCCAGGACAAAGCAACCCACTTGTTGTGGAAGGGATGCCATTCACTCCCTCCACCACCAACACACAGGGGCACAGTGTGTACCATCTACAAGATGCATTGCAGGAACTCACCAAGGCTTCTTAAACAGCACCTTCCAAACCCACAACCACTACTATCTAGAAGGGCAAAGGAAGCAGACAGATGGGAACACCAGCACCTGGAAGTTCCCCTCCAAGCCACTCACCATCCTGATTTGGAAATACATCGCCGCCCCTTCACTGTTGCTTGGTCAAAATCCTGGAACTCTCTCCCTAACAGCACTACGAGTGTACCTTCACCACATGGACTGCAGCATTTCAAGGAGGCATCGTACCTTCTAAATGGCAATTAAGGATGAGCAATAAATGCTGGCTTATGAATTAAAAAAACTTATCAACAGCAACCACATATATTTACATAGTGCCCTTAATGTAATGAAATGTCCCAAGGCACTTCACAGAAGCATAAAACAAAGTATGACGCTGAGCTACATAAGGAGATATTAAGTCAGAATGCCAGAAGTTTGGTCAAAGAGGTAGGTTTTAAAAGGAAGGTTTTAAAAGGAGGAAAGTGAGGCAGGGAGGTGAAGAGGTGTAGGGAGGGAATTCTAGAGCTTCGGGCCTAGACAACTAAAGACACGCCCACCAAAGGCAGAGCAATTATGATCGTGAATGCACAAGAGTTCAGAACTAGATTAGTGCAGATGTCTCGGAGGGTTGTGGGGTTGGAGGAGATTACACAGACAGGAAGTGGGTAGTCATGTAGGGATTTGAAAACAAGGACGAAAATTTTGAAATCAAGACATTGCTTAACAGAGAGTCAATGTAGGTCAGCAAGCACAGGGACGATAGGGATGTCCAGCTATGAATGCTTTTTAAAAAAATAGATCTTGTCGTTTGTGTCAAAAATGACAGTTTACCAAAAGCTCTACAGTCTAGGAGCCAACATTTAGCTGAAAATTTTAAATATACAAACCATGATCCTGGCTGATTTACAAGACCTACACTTAGATCATTCCCACATCAACACAGCAAAAATTGTGAATTGTGCAGCAAGGAAAAATCATTAATACTTTCCTTCACTCAGAGGTACTACAAGCTATTATCCAACACCCCTGTGGCATCCTATAAAACAGGTTTGGTTTTCCTATATTCCTTTTTTAAAAATTTGAATTTATACAGTTCATTTCAATATTTCATTGTTTCCAGTCTTTCTTAAATGACGGACTAACTGATTGGATAACTAATTCAGTTCGCTTGCATATTCTCTAGATGGGTATGAAAGCTTGTCATTACCAATCAGCAACGAAGTAACCATACAAAAACAACCTGCCGAATCACAATTCCTCCGCATGCATTACCAATCTAAAATCAGTAGTTGTTACAAAAATCAATTAATCTGATCACTCAATAATTTCAGTGGCTGTTTGCATTTTGTTTCATCACACATTACATCTCTAGCAGTGGTATGTCACCATTAGATTACAGTATGTGATTTTGCATTCCCATTTGGAGAAAGAATTAAAGTCACATGGAGTGTGCAAAGATGATGCTGTGAAGAAGAACTATAGTTATATAGTGTCATGGTTTTTGGGATTTTCTGTTAGATATTCCTTTTGGTCAGCATTTTCAGTCACTCCAATTAATTTCTCTAAACTAGGATTCTCTATGTCCATGGAGTGTACCTTTTACTGCCTAATATCTCATTAAACAATAAGATGATCTGACAATTGTAACAGAGCATTACCATATACCAGCTGCTAATCTGTTGCAAGTACCATCACACCATTCTTGTTTCTTTATCAGATGCAGACTGACAACTTTCAATCAAGATGAGGCATAGCTTCAACAAACTGGGTTACCTTTTACATTAAAATACATGAAAGAACAATGTGCCAGTTTACACAATGAGAGCAATCCACTTCCCACACTCATTGATTATGGAAAATTATAAGATGCAACACCCTAACATCATAAATGTTTGTTCACTTTTTGATTTCTCACTGAGGCACTCAACCTTAGCTAGATCAGAATGCCTTTAAAATGCAGCAAGCTTTCTGCTGGCTCCCTGCTGGATAATCACTCATTCTGACTCTGGGACAGAGAGCAAGGGACAAGTCACCTGACCATGTCTATAAGATGGAGGATTCACTGCACTTGTCCACATTAGCCCTTAAATCCACCGCAACAGATTAACTGAGGTAAATGAGTTCAACAGCTTCAGACCATGAACTCTCTCCTTTATCTTCACCCTTTTTTTCAAAATTCTTTAGTTTTATCCACTGATTTTTATTTATTTCCATTTTTATTCATTATTTTATCCCTTTTTTTATCCCCCCTTTATTCCATTTTCTATCCTTTTCCCCACCACTGCCCTCTCCCTAACCCCAAAAGGGTCATCTGTTACTTGTTCCATGTTGTTCTTTCACAGAGTGCTTACCCTTGTTCTGCTATTATCACATTCTGCTTTCTTACCTTTATGCCACTATCAGCACCTTTGCTTTTAGCCCTTACCACAACCATTAAATACTCCCTTTGTCCATGACATCTTTGTCAATCTCTCCTTGGCCCCCACACATCACTGGCCTATTTAGCTTCACCCCCCTTAAACAGTATAAATTTCATCACATTTCTACTTCTCTTTAGCTCCGAAGAAGGGTCATACGGACTTGAAATGTTAACTCTGTTTTGCTCCCCACAGATGCTGTCAGGCCTGCTGAGTTTTTCCAACATTTTCTGTCTTTGCAACAGATTAATTGGTAATTTATCTAATTTGCTTCTAGAAATTTTCATTAAATTTTCTGTATGAAAATACAGTGTCACACCTACCTGGTGTCAATTAGCCTGACCAAGTCATAATTTCTGGCCTACAGCCCAATTTAAATAAGAGGGGCAATTCTGATGTCAAGGATAGCACTCGTGGGAGCTTGTCTACTGGTGGTTCCTGCAGAAGTTTAAAAGTCAGCTAAATTAACGGACTCTAAACCTTCATTCTCTAAATCACGGATGAGGAAATTCAACAAATCTCATGGAGGAAGACGGCAAAGTAGAGGGTAGCTGCCAGCTTCAAGTTTGTGATGACATTCTACTCCTGTTCTTCCTTATGCACCCCTTATTACTTGACAACAGACTATTACTTTAGTACATCAATGCTTCAACTGAAGTAAACTTTGCTTCTCAGCAACCTTTTCAACCATTCTTCTTTATTTAGCTATGATCAGAGGAAACAGAATCAGGCATCAGTGGAACTCCCTCTGCCAACCCTCAAGAACATGTCCTGTAATGCATCCTCTCTAACATGGTTCAGCCCAAAGACTCCTGGAGATTGGGGTATTTTTAACTTTCCAGGACAGGTGGGGATACTGGAGTTGAGGGGTTAAAACTAAATCGGAGTCCAATCTGAATCAACTACTTCTGATTTTGATAGAGGGAGTAAATCTCCCCATTATTATTGGGGCCAAAGGTTCACAGACCTTTAATTTGTGCTAGTTGATGACTGTGAAAGACTTCTTACTACTCAATATTTTGTGTGACATCTGCAATATAAATTTCCAATATAAATTGCAACAATGTCATGGACGGCATCCACTATTCAAGGTTTATATTGCATTTCTTGGAATAATTTAAATAGGCATCTATTTTCATGTGATACTACTTGTGATTTTTATTAATTACCACAGCTTGTCCACTTGGAAAATACAATTCTTATTAAGTATAGTTTCGTGATACAGCTCCACAGAATGCAGATACAATCAGTGTATGTTATAAACTTACATTTTAAACATAATTTAAATACACAAAATAAAAATCTTCCAATTTACTAAAATCATAACCATTTAAAGAAAATGCTGTTCTTGACTAACACAGGCATGCATAGTGATTTTGGAGTTCCATTTGTATTTGTTGAGGAAATAAAACTACAGAATAGAACAGGGTGATGTTATTCACTAAACTAATTTGTCAAAATGCTTTCCACAACAAGGCTTCAGATTAGTTTAACTTTAAGACATACTGAACTGACAGGCACTAAACAATTCTACTGCATCAGTCCTTGGGGAAAGAAAGAATAACGTCATCAGCATGTCAAGGATTTACATTAATCCTGTCTAAATGGCACAGAAAAATAGAAAAGGTACAAATGAATAGCTCTTCGTAAGATGAAGCAAGTATAGCAGCAAACTGCTATGTAAACCAAGATAATATTAATGTAATAAACCACACAAATTCACATCAACAAAATTACCAAATGCTAATGACAACCAATACTCATACTTTATTATTTCTTTTGACTAATTTAGATTGATTTTATTTCACAACAAAACAGCACAATGACAAACAAAAAGTAACTGAATTATTACTGAAAGTTACAGAAAGCTGCATACTCACTTCTAGATTAAGATTGAAAGTATGCAAAACTGATGGAATTAAAATGTTCTCTTGGTGGTTAAAGATTATAATTAAAAACAAAATAAAGTTTAAGCAGACTTAGTCCAATTCCTATCCACTAAACATTGCAGTTTCAAAAACAATATTAATTAGTATCAGAGTAATACAATTGTTAGGTATTGCCTACATTGTAACTGTAAATTATTCCCTAAGGGAAGATTTTTGTAAAGCACCTATTCAAGACAATTCAACAATATAAAGCACATTAATGCAAGCATTTGTTTTCAAATTATAAACAATTTAACTCCCAGAGACACAAAATATTTAAAATTCAGACTTGCAGAGGTACACAAACGTTTAAGAACATCGGAACTGCTGGACAAAAAAAGACTTAGATTCTTTCCAGTTCATCTTCTGTTATCCTGGCAGTCACATGATACAACAATAATGCAGTTGCTGATTTCTATCAATTAGTCTACAAAAGACCCAGGTACGAAACAATGAAAACCCTAGCAGTGAAGCACCTCGGAAATTAAAATCACTTTTCTCCTTCTAAGCATACAACAGTCACATGTCATGTTTGTCTTAGTTACTGGGTAGAATAGGATCTGTGATAGGTTTACATGACTGCACGCCAAATAATTTTTTTCTCTATTCTTTCATGGAATGAGGACATCGCTGGCAAGGCCAGCATTTGTTTCCCCATGCCTAACTGCCCTTGAAATGAGCAGAATGCTAGGCCATTTCAGAGGACCGTCAAGAGTCAACCACAGCAATGTAGATTTGGAGTCACATGTAGGCCAGTCTGGCTAAGGATGGCAGATTTCCTTCTCTGAAGGGCATAAGATGGGTTTCTACAACCATCAATGATAGTTGTCACTGTCATCAACTAGCTTTCAATTCCAGATTTTATTATTCAAATTTATATTCTACCAGCTGCCATGGTAGGGTTTGAACCCATGCCCCCAGAGCATCAGCCTGGGACCCTCTATTACTAGTCCAGTGACATTACCACAATGCTACCATCTCCCCAGTGCCACCACCAATGCACAGTGGCAGCAGTGTACACCATCTACAAGATGCACTGCAGGAATTCACCAAGACGCCTTAGACAGCACCTTCTAAACCCAAGACCACTACCATCTAGAAGGAAAAGGGCAGCAGATAGATGGCAACACAATCACCAGGAAGTTCCCCTCCAAGTCACTCACCATCCAGACTTGGAAATATATCGTGCTTCTTTTACTGTTGCTGGGTCAAAATCCTGGAACTCCCTTCCTAACAGCACTGTGGGAAATATAGCTATATTGTGGAAACACCATATGGATTGCAGTGGTTCAAGAAGGAAGCTCACCACTACCTTCTCAAGGGCAACAAATGCTGGCCCAGCCAGAGAAGGCCACATCCCATGAATGAATAAGAAAAAAGAATCAGATTGTCAGAAGACAAAAAATTCGCAGGGCTATGGGGACAATGTGGGGAGTGGCACCAGGTGAACTGCCTTTGCAGAGAACCGGCATGGACAAGACAGCCTGAATGGCTCCTTCTGTGCTGTGACCATTCTATGATTCTTGAGTAGTGATTGAATTATTTGAGAATGAAATGTTTAAAAGCACTTAAAGATTTCCCAAGAAGTATGTTAACTTGTCCTTCTAAAGGACAGCAACCATGCCAAGTATCAACACAAGTCCAACACTAAAGGTAAAAAAACCTTTAAAATACAATTTAAAATTTTGTGAACAACTTAATGACGAGTCCCCTGAACTGTTGTCATGTACCTCCTAAAAACTAATTTAAGAGCGATAAAGCAATCTGAGAGCAGACATTTGTCTGCTGTCATGGATAGGGACCACTGTGGCCTGGTGGAATAGGAATAGAGAAAACAGTAATAAAAAAATAACCATGATGACTACAGCATCACAAAGAGAATAAAGTCCAAAATGGTCATATCCCATCTTACCTCATTGGATCAAAATGAAAATCCTATCATGCAAGCCAACAGGCTCAAGCAAGAGGGGAAAACAGCAAAAAAAAACTGCAGGTTCTAGAAATCTGAAATACATACAGATAAATTGTGAATTTCTAGCATTTGTTAGGCATCCAGAGAGAAACTGTGTGTGCATGAGAGGGAGAGCTAGCTGGGTCCCTGATGGTGTTTATCTATTGTATGAAAAGAGAGAGAAAATTCACAAGTAAAACAGCGAATAAGCAAAGAGAGCACACAATTGATGGGTCTGTTTTCATTAGAACAGAGATGATTACAGGATGATTAGATAGAAACAGGCTTTTTCCAGCGAGTGAGGGGTTTGGAACATGGGACATGATTTTTTCAATGGTGGAATTTCCTGCTTTGGCATCTAAAACCTGAAGAGTCAACAGGGAACACATTCCCTGCCAATCAAGGCAGCCTCGCACTCATTTAACGCTCCAATTGGCTGGGGGAGGAAGTCCTGCCTCAGAGAGCTGCCTGTCAATCAGATTGGCTAGCAGCTACTGCTGCAGTAGCTAGGCCTAGGACTGCAAGCAGTCCCTAGATTCTAAGTCCTGGAGTCCAGTACCAGCTAAGTGTGGGAGCAAGGGAAGGTGGGGCCTGAGGTGGTTGGGGGTCCTGATGGAGAGCTAGAGGAGAGGGAGCAACCATGGAGGTGGCAGACGTTGGGGGAGGGTGGGGTCACCTGTTATGGAAAGAGAGTGCTTGTGGGAGGCAGCCCCAAACCCCTTCAAGCCCGAGGCTCAGGCAGGGTGACCCGGGGTTTTTCACCCACCCCCCACATCCCGAACCTGAAGTCTTCCTGCCAGACTCAGAATGGAGGTTGGGTGAGCCTCAACTGGGGCGAGGGCGGGCAGGCAGCCCTAGTCCTCACCCACCCCCTCTCGCAAGATTACAGTCAGGTCGCAGGCAGGCAGAATGGTGGCAGGAGAGCCATCTTGGAAATGTTATGGGCCACCCCCGCCAGCAAAGTGCTGTAAAATTCTGCCCATGGTTTCTTGGGTCAAGATGCAAAATTCATTTATACGAGATTTAGGACAGAGAGCTTGAGTTTTTTTTAAAAAATCTTACAGAGGGCAGTGAGGCTGTGGAATGCATGGCTAAATTTAATGATTAAAACAGAAACTACATCAACTTTAAATCATGGGGAAAAACAACGTGGAAGGAGGACAGGCACATGGGATCCAGACTACTGCTCATATTCAAAATGAACGTCAACATGGACTGGATGGGTTGAAAAGCCTCAGTTCCATGTTGTATTTTCTAAAAGAATCAAAAGGAAGGACTAGCGTGAACAAGGCTGATAGCTTGCATTTATAAAGCACCTCGTCATATCTTTCAAAGCAGCCAAAATTGCTTCACATAGCGTGTTACTTCATGATGCAGTTACTGTTATTTTGGGAAAACCCTGATAAAAATTTAAAATGTACAGGCCCATTAAACATCTTGGAAAGTGAAGATGCTGATTAATTAATGTAGAAAGTTCCTAAAGACATGAGCTTGCAATATGCTTATGAAAAATTGCTTCACTGTATTAAAATAATAAATATTCATATAGTAAAATGAAAATGAAGACTTGCATTTATATAGCACTTTTTATAACCACCTCGCAAAGTGCTTTACAGCCAATTAAGTACTTTTGAAGTGAAATAATGCAGGAAATGTAGCAGCCAATTTAACACACAGCAAACTCTGACAAATAGCAATGTAATCATGACCAGATAATCTGCTTTTGTGATGTTGATTGAGGGATAATTATCAGCCAGGACACTAGGGAGAAAACTCTATGCTCTGGAGCGGTCAAGTTAGGGAACAGAATTCAGAATTGGGGAGACAATGGCATAGTAGCAATGTCATTGGACAAGTAATTCAGAGGTTCAAGCTAATGCTATGGGAACATGGGTCCAAATCCTACCATGGAAGCTGACGGAATTTGAATTCAATTATTAAATCTGGAATATAAAGCCAGTTTCATTAATGGTGGCCATGACAACTATCCTTGATTGTTGTATAAAACCATCTGGTTCACTAATGCCTTATAGAGAAGGAAATCTGCTGTCCTTACCCAGCCTACATGTGTCTCCAGACCCACAGAAATGTGTTTGACTCTTAATTGCTCTCTGAAATAGCCTAGCATGCCACTCAGTTCAAGGATGATTAAGAATGGGCAACAAGCACTGGCGTTGCCAGAAATATCCACAGCCCAAGAAAGAATAAAAAGAAAATCTTTTTTAAAAAAAATTGAACAGTACTCAATTTTTAAGAGCACACATGTACAAAAACTTCACTGAACAGTTACCACCTAAATCCAACCATGAATGATTCAGGCAAAAATGAATGAGGAAACTACCTTGAAAATCAGTCTCAAAAAGGGTTGCTTTAGAAATTTAACTAGATGCAACATGACTGGGGATTTAACTCTAGCATTAAAACTAGGCAACAGTATTGTCTTCTATTAATTTACATGTGTGCGCTGTCTATTATATATTTTAAATCACATAATAGTAATGCCATTTTGGGTGACATACTTAAACAAACGTATAAAGAAATTCATTTGTGAATTTCAGAGAAACTCTCCAGGACCAGAAAGTAACAATGCCACAATGTCTACATGATGTACAACTCTTAATTAACTATCCCATCAAATGATGCATGGGGGTCTGATTGCCAGTCAGAATACAGTTACATTTTTATTTAATTTTATAGCCTTAAATGGACACAGAACACCTCTGCATTTTAGAAGAATACAGTATATTTTGTATAACAGGGCAGCGTTTACACTGATTAAATCAGTGCAATTTAAGCAGAATCAGCTCTAAAGTTGGCAGATTTCTGCAATATTTTATGCTGGTTCAAACCACTTTGCCAACATCAGATGCCAACATCAGGTCCTCCCCCTCACCACCAAACGCACAACACTGGCTAAACCCCCAGGCCAAAATGGTGACGATGGTGCGTTTCCGCCAATAGTGCCAGCTGGTATCGTCAAAATGCACTTGTTTTCCCTGGCTCACAGGAATCAATCATTACCCATAAAACTTATGCATGAATAAATTAAAATTAATCAATATTAATGCTCTTAAAAAGGTAAAACACATGACAGCAAAAATTTTGCAGAGAAAGAAGTCTTTATAAATCAATTTGTACACTATCCAGATTGAAATCACTCAATGCCCTTAAAACTTACACATTAATTAAAATAAATTTAAATCAATCTGATTTGTTATGATCCTTGTGGAGACCATAACTTAAGATATTCAACCTTCCAGGTAATAGCTGAATGGATATGACAAGCTTTCACATTTTAAGAAATGTGATGTAACAAATGGGCTAAAAGCACCATTGTCTGAATAATATTTAGGCAGGCAACTTGTACTTTAAAACTACAGAACTGAACTTAACAACCTTCCAAGGGCCCAAACACTCCTTTCAAGTGAAGCAGCATTTCACTTACACTTCCCTCATCTTAGTCTACTGCATTCGTTGCTCCCAATGCGGTTTCCTCTACATTGGAGAGACCAAACAAACACAGACTGGGTGACCACTTTGCAGAACACCTTCGGTCTGTTCGCAAGTATTACCCAGACCTCCCTGTCGCTTGCCATTTCAACACTCCACCCTGCTCTCATGCCCACATGTCCGTCCTAGGCTTGCTGCATTGTTCCAGTGAAGCTCAACGCAAACTGGAGGAACAGCACCTCATCTTCCGACTAGGCACTTTACAGCCTTCCGGACTGAATATTGAGTTCAACAATTTTAGATCATGAACTCTCCTCCATCCCCACCCCCTTTCCGATTTTCCCCCTCCTTTTTGTTTTTTCCAATAATTTATATAGATTTTTCTTTTCCCACCTACTTCCATTATTTTTAAGTGTATTTCCATCCATTGTTTTATCTCTACCTTTTAGCCTATTTTGATCCCTTCCCCCCACCCCACCCCCACTAGCGCTATCTGTACCTTGCTCGTCCTGCTTTCTACCCTTAATTCCTTTAGATAATATCGCCACCTATCACTGGCCCTCTATCCAGCTCTTCTTGACCCACCCCCACCTTAAACCAGATTATATTTCACCTCTCTTCTATTTTTACTTAGTTCTGTTGAAGGGTCATTTGGACTCGAAATGTTAACTATGCTCCTATCCGCAGATGCTGCCAGACCTGCTGAGTTTTTCCAGGTTATTTTTGTTTTTGTTTTTAACAACTGGAAAACCCACTATCAGAGATAGCTACAGCTTTATCCCTTAAGTAGACATTCAATTCTCCTGAAATCAGCCCAAAATGACCCTTAGATTCCGAGAGTTGACTTGGAGCTTCTCTTTTTCCAGCCTGAAAATTTTTAACTCAGAATTGTCCTCCTTGGTGCAAGTTTTCCCAGGAGGCTTCTCCCTCTAACTAATGCTAGGCAAATTTTCCAGCTTTATTTTAACTCCTCATGAATCTGGTCTTTGCAATTAGAGCATGAGCTTCCACCTGTATTCTGGTGTAGTGGACCATAGAGACTTTGACCCCTAGTTGCTCGCTCTCTCTTGGACTCTGGCAAACTAACGGTGTCTGTGAATTTTTGGGGCTATCTTAGAAACCCTTCCCATCTGAAAGCCCATTTTCATGACAATATGAATTACATGGGCCTTGGCTTTGTATCAAGGTAGAAATGGTGATTAACTATTTTTCATCTTGTTGGAACTAAATGGACTATTTAAAGCACAACAGTTTACACCCCAACATTTTCAATACTCTTCTGGGACTTTGGAGACTCCCAGTCTATCCACTGTTAGCACACACGCTGCTGCTATTGTCTCCAAGTGTAAACACTTGCACCTTCTTCCCAGCAAAATAATCTGTGTCCCCTTTAATCCCTAACAATTAAACCACTCAGGCTTGCTGTCAGGCAAACTTCAGAACAGGTCACATGACACCCTTAATTTTTACCTTAAAAACATAGTCCCAAAACAATCTTATAAGCTTCAGAATTGTAACAGTGCTTTTTAAGGCCAGGAACACAACAGTAAGTACTTTCACGATTTGATCTTCAGCCTCACTCTGAAAGAAATCTTTTCTCAATGACTTTTGTATCCTCTAAGACATCAGGATGTGCCTGTCAGTTGGCCTATGATTGATCGGAGGGTGTACTCATTTTCAGCCATTAGACTTTGTGACTGTAAAAGAACATGCTGGCATATCATTTTACCTCCACAGAATAATTCAGTTCATCATGCTACACAGAATGCTTCTGTGCTTATGAAACAGTACATCCTACAGTTTACTGTCAGCATTGATGTGGAAACTTGCTACTATTGTACAATATGTTCAACACATATTTGAAGAGGCATGTGCTCATTTTAGAATTAAATTGAAAAGTTTATGATTTACTTCAAAGTAGCTCCTGTTAGGAATAAGCATCAACATTGCAAAGAATTCATGCTTATATGCTGAAAGATACAAGAAAAGATGCTAAACCGTCTGATTATCATGTAGCATATGCTATGATAGAAAACAGGAATCAGGCTGGTACTTATTCCAATGTAAACACAACATATGAAACAAAAAAAAGGTAATTTTCCCCTTCACACTCACTTCTCCAAAGTACCAACTTTCCCACAACAGAAAATGCTGGAAGTACATTGAGGTTTTCAGTATCTGAAGGCTCACATCTGAAATGTATCACCAAAAAAAAAAAAACCCTTTTCCAAAGAAGGCGCGCTCCATAACATTAAACTTCAATTTTCTTTCAGATGTAGGCTGCCTCTGCTGCTTATTTCCAGAATTTTACATTTTGGATGCATTGTGTATGCTAGAAATCAATGCTTCTTTTCTTCTCTTTTGAAGTCAGTTCATTTAATCTCCTGAGGTAGATAAAGCTCTGTGAAATCTCTGCTTAGCCTTAAAAAGGAAGAACCTGCATTTCTATAGCATTTTTCACATCCTCAGGATGTCCCAAAACACTTTACTGTCAGTGAAGTATGTGTGAAGGGGAATTGTTGTTGTAACAGAAAGTATAGCAACTAATTTGCGTTCAGCAAGCTCCCAAAAAAAACAGTGTTAATGACCAGAAGTTTTGTTTCAGCAATGATGGCTGAGGAATAAAAATTGACAAGGACATCAGGGGTAATTCCCTTATTCTTCTTTTAAATAGAGCCACAGGGTCTTATATACCTACCTGATATGTATGAGGCCTTAGTTTCAAGTTTTATCTGAAAGATGACACCTCTAACAGTGCGTGCAACTCCCCCTTAGCACTGCACTGCAAGTTTCAGCCGATATTTCTAAGTTCAAGTCTTTGAGCCTTCCGACTCAGAGGCAACAGTGCTATTTATTAAGCCATGTTGGTACCATTTTCCAAATCGACCAGCATTACGCAATCCTATTATTTTCAGTACATTGAACAATTATGCAAACAGTAATCTGCGCTAGAAACAGTGTGAAGTATCCAATGGTACTATTACTATTAATTAATCTAGAACATTTTTAAAAAAAAACAGACATTTCGTAAGTTAAAAAAGGCTGGTTGGTCTACCTGTCTTGCCTTATGTGTTGTCTCAGTGCCATGCTGTCTTAAACAGTTTAGAGCCCTTGAGTCGGGGGAGTTCCCAACATTGAAGTCAATTACACCAGCACTGTCTATCATCCACTGTAATAAGAAAGAAAATTGATAGCCCACAATAAAACAAATAAAAACTGGGATACAGTACCTGCCTGGCAAAATGATTCGTGGTAATGCCATGTTTCATCAGACACCTTTGGCCCCGTTGGTCAGCAGGATTCCCTATTTCATACGTTGATGTTGCTGCACTGTCTATTTTCCACTGGAAGAAATACAAGTGCCATGCTGTTTGTTTCCCCATGCAGTCATTTAATGATTATGTTATCAATTATATGAATTTAAGATTTTAAAGTGGTATCAACTCCCAACTTCACTCGAACCAAGCTTCAATATAATTGTTATACTGTAACTTGAAGAAAGTCCGAATCATGATATTTTCATTCAAATGCAGCAGTTGTCACAATAGCACCATTAAATTGGATTTGCACTTAAAATCACTGAAATACAAGATGAATCATTGCAAACTTTGTTCAGACTGGGTTGTGAATTTCTCCCTTCAAAAAAAATTAAACGGTGACTTAGTGCTGTCCCAACATTACTAGAATACACCTGTGTCAATGTGTCAAAGTGTGTTTTTAAGAAGTATAAAAGTTCATTGAAGATTTTGTAACTTTTAAAACATATCTTCCAGCTCTAGAATCACAAAATACTGAGCTAAAATGAATTTGGACCACTTTCTGTAAAACATAAATGAGGCAATACAAAGAAACACATTGTGGCGTTCACTCGATATAAACCACTGACAAAAATGTAAACTAAGGTGCAAGATGCAATGTAAAGTGGTTAATTGACAACTAGGAAATGAAAGGGGAAAAAAGACCTTGAATTCCTTTTCAACAGTAACAGCAAGGATAGACAAGAGCAATGCAGTGGGCATGATAATACATTTTTTAAATTCAATCTTAGGAGGCGAGCATCATTTCAAAGGCCAGCATTTGTTGCCAGTTCCTAACTGTCCTTTGTCAGGTGGTTGTGAGCCTCTTTCTTGAACGCTGCAGTCCATATGGTGTAAATACACTCAGTGCCGTTGGAGTTCCAGGGTTTTGACCCAGCGATAGTAAAGGAACGGCAATATAGTTCCAAGCCAGGAACAGTGCGTGGCTTCAAGGGGAACGTGGAGGTGGTGGTGCTCTCGCTCATCTACTGCCCTTTCTGCTAGGTGATAGAGGTTATGGATTTGGAGGGTGCTTAAGAAGCAGCCGTGGCAATTTGTTGCAGTGCATCTTGTAGATTGGTATACTATCAAAGTAGTGGCAGTAGTGTATACTAAGGTGGAGGGAATGCATGTTTAAATTGGTGGATGGGATGCTAATCATGCGGGCTGCTTTGTACTGGATAGTGCGAAACTTCTATTGTCGTTGGAGCTGCACCCATCCAGACAAGGGGAGAATATTTCTTTACACTCCTAACTTGCACCTTGTAAATGGAGAGACACCTCCTGACTTCCCAAAACCCGAGTTACTCGCCACAGAAATCCCAGCCTCCGACCTGCTCGTGTAGTCACAGTATTGCAGGTCTAATTAAGTTTCTGGTCAAAAGTAAGCAATAGGATGTCGATGATGGGGATTCAGCAATGGTAATGTGATATATCCATTCCTTCACTGTCATTGGGTCAAAATACTGCAACTCCCTTCCTAACAATGCTGTGGGTGTACCTACACCACATTGACCACTGTTCAAAAAGGTAGCTCACCACCACATTCTCCGAGGCAATTACAGCTGCACAACAAATGCTGGTGTAGCCAGCAACGCTCACATCCCATGAAAGAATAAATAAATATTTCCAAATCAGGATGGGCTTATAGAGGAACTTGCAGGTGGTGGTGTTCCCATGCATCTGCTATCCTTATCCTTCCGGGTGGTAGAGGTTGTGGGTTTGGAAGGTGCTATTGAAGGAGCCTTGGTGAATTGCTGCAGCGCATCTTGAAGCTGGACACACTGCTGCCACTGTGCATTGGTGGTGGAGGAAGTGAATGCTTAAGGTGGTGGATGAGGTGCCAATTGGCTGCTTTGTCCTGGATGGTGTTGAGCTTCTTGAGTGCTGTTGCATCTGCACTCATCCAGGCAAGTGGAGAGTATTCCATCACACTGCTGACTTGTGACAGACTTTTCGGAGTCAGGAAGTGAATTACTCACAACAGAACTCCCAGCCTCTGACCTGCTCTTGTATCCATAGTAATTATATGGCTGGTCCAGTTCAGTTCTGGTCAATGGCAGCCCCCAGAATGCTGATGGTGGGTGATTCAGCGATGATAATGCCATTGAATGTCAAGTGGAGATGGCTAGGTTCTCTTTTGTTGGAGATGGTCATTCCCTGACACTTTTGTGGTACGAATCTTATTTGCCTCATTACGCCCAAGCCTGAATATTGTCCTGGTCTTGCTGTACATGGACACAGACTGCTTCAGTATCTGGGAAATTGCAAATGATGCTGAACATTGTGCAATCATCAGCAAACATCCCCACTTCTGACCATTCCAACCAATCACCTTCTTTTGTGCTATTATGGCTCCAACCAGTGTAGAGTTCACACCCCCACACCCACCCGCCATTGCAAGTGATTCTCTGACCACGATGAGAAACAAAATAGGGCAGCAGTGCAAAGGGACATCAAAATACTGATACATAAATTGTTAAAAGTAGCAACACAAGTTTGAAATAGCCATAAGGATTGCAAACAAAAGCAGAGAGGTGATCTTAAATTTATATAGAACCCAGGTTCGACCACATATTACCGTACACAGTCCTGATCGGTATACGGCAAAAAAATGATTTAAATATCTGATAAGTACAGAAGGGATTTCCAAGGATGTTACCAGAATTGGGAGGATGCAACTATGCTGAAGGATTGATCAGGTTGGGGGTCTTTTCTCTGGGAAAAAGGCTAAGAGACCCGAGAGAAGACTTCAAAATCACAAAGGTTCCAAACAGGGTGGATGTGGAGAAACTCTTTCCAAATGTGAATCAGTACAGAGCAAGTGGACTTCAATATAAGTTAGCTACCAATGATCAAATAAAGAATTTCAGACAATTGCTTTCCATAGAGAATGGCGAAGATCTGGGACTCACTGCCACATGGGATGGCTTTATATATACACATGAGAAAGACTGGAATAGGGGGACAGTGGGACAGGGTGGGAAGAAGTAATTAGAGTGAGAGGAATTTCATGTGGAATATAAACAGTGGCATTGATCACTTGGACTAAATGGCCCATGTCTTTGCTATCGATTCAATGCAAGAAAAGGCTTTTGGGAAACAATCAGAAAAATAAACTTTTACTATTATTGTGATTCACAAGTACATAATATGTAAAATACATAATTGTTGCATGAAGGATTGGTTATCATGTAACACAATCTCACTGTATTATGACCAGCAATGGTATGAAATTTAAGTGCAAGCTTGAACCATACATAATTTTCCTGCATGGTATCAAATCAGAAACCCTGCATGTGTCCACTGCTAGTAAATCCACCAGTGCAGATTCAGCACAGGGTGGCAGCAGGGAAATGGTATGAAGCACAGTGAGTGACACAGCCAGCTTATGCTCTTGATCTGACCACTTATGAAAGATTATTTAATTCCTAAATAAATAAGAGCTTTTCTGAAAAAGTGAGTAGGACTTACTTTGTTTATGACACCCTGGTCTGTTGCCAGCTTTCTGAAGATGGCTTCAGCAATTGGAGATCGGCAAATGTTGCCTTAAAAAAAGGAGTTTAAAATATGCTTGTATGAGTTCTCTCAAATTTTATATTTTACGAGCAAGTATAGCACAGTTTTAAGTATATAGAATTCCTGTACTTAAGGCGCCAAAACAGATTAATGATTTGCATGTTAATTCAAATTCTATACAGCTCCAGTCGTTGTGGATAATCAAGGTACATATACAAACAAAGTTTCTCAGAGGTGAACTTATTAAGCAGTAATTTTTATACTTAGTTCTTACAGGCAGAATCACTGTATAAGCCATATAATTTCATTCACACCAAGAAGAACTACTGTACTTTTAAAGAGCTAATATCAGCATTGTGTTTCCTCAGCACAAGTCTACGTTAGACAAAACCAATTGTGATTTATGCCCCAATCTATATTCAGATTTGCTGACTTAACAGATGGAATGAGACCTTATATCATCTGCAGTATCAGGTCATAGGATTAGGAGGATGCCATTTAGTCCCTCAAACCTGTTCCTGTCAATCAATAAATCAGACCCTAGCTGATCTTTCCCTTAAATCTATTTACTCATCTTTGATTTCTAACCATTGATATCCTGACTAGTCTTCATTTGATCTAAAGTGTCCCTCCATATGCCAGAGCCATCTTATGGGGACACAAAAAAAGCAAGCATTTTTCACAAATTGAATCATCACTGTTCTGTATGGCAGGAGGGTTGGTGACCAGAGGAAGCTAATTCAAGGCAGAAAGTCCAGAGAGGACACAAAGAGTTTCTTTTTTTACATAGCAAGTTATGATATGGGTTGCACTGCCTGAAAAGGTGGTGGAAGCAGACTGAATAGTAACTTTCAAAATAGAGCTGAATAAGTACTTAAAGATAAATTTGCAGGTTCAAGGTGAACAACTTGGATTTACATATCACCTTTAACATAATAATACATCCCAGGGTACTTTACAGGTGCATTATCAAGCAAAATTTAATACCAAGGCTTCCTGATAAGGCACTATAAGGGCAGATGACCAAAGGCTTGGTCAAAAAGGTAGATTTTTTAGGAGGATTCTAAAGGAGAAAAGAGAAGCAGAAAGATTAAGAGGGAATTCCAAAGCTTAGAGCCTTGACAGCTTAAGGTATGGCCACCAGTGGTAGAGCAATTAAAATTTGGCATGCTCAAGAGTCCAGCAGTGAAAAGTACAGCTATCTCAGAGAATTGAGATACTGCAGGAGATAACAGATATAGGGAGAAGCAAATGGGAGGGATTTAAAAACAAGGATGAGAATTTTAAAATCGAGATGTTGCTTAACTGGGAGCCAATATAGGTCAGTGAGCACGGGGGTATATGGGATTGGTGTGAATAGGGACACAGGCTGTAGAGTTTTGGATGACCTCAAGTTTACAAAGGGTAGAATATGTGCGACCAGCCAGGAGCGCATTGGAATAGTCAAGTCTAGAGATAACCAAGATTTCAGCAGCATAGACAAGGGTGGAATCAAGCAATGTTCTAGAGGTGGAAATAGGCAGTATTTGTGATGGTGCAGAGGACAGGATGTACAAAGAGCTAGGGAGTTGGACCAATTGGGTGTCTATACCAAAAAGCCGGCGGAAGCACGGTGGGCCGAATGGCCTCCTCTTGCTCTGTGCGATTCCTTTGAATGAAAGAAGGGTCAATGTGATCACCAGCAGTTGACAGAGACCCAATGAAGCGGTGACAACAATTCGCACGGTTTAAACCCGGTAGGGGCGAGAAAACCCATGCAGGTTAAATCTGAACAACTTCTGGGTAACCGCAGCATGAGTGAGCCACACTGGGACCGGCCGGGGAGAGGGCGCCAGGTGTCCGCTGACAGCCGCGCGCTATAAAGGTCGCTGGTCAAGTGACTCCGCGCGGGACGGCAGTAGTTACCCCTTCCCTCCTTACCATCCCGGGGCCGGCACGAGCCGCGAGGGGAAGCGCGAGCGCCGCACTCACTCACTCACCCAGACAGACGAAAAGAACCGACTGTTGCCCGCCCGCCATCTTCACAGGGTCTTCCCAGGGCACTGCTTCCGTCTACTCTCGTGCCTGCTCCAGCAACCCCGAGCCTCGTTCGCTGCAAATTATATTATATATATATATATATATATAAACTCTGATTTATCCACATTAAGGGAAATGTGTTCAAATCAACCACAGCGTCGAGATGCGGAAATGTCCTAATTTCTTGGCACGTCTACAGACAGCTACTAAAAAGGCCCATTGTGGATCTATTAGGAAGTGGACAGGTGCAAGTAGTTCAGGTAAACTTGGAAAGTGAGATTAGGATGACATTGTAAAAGTCCGCATTTAAAGGTTTCTAGAGGATCATTATTTATAAAAGTAAGTTTATTTTCTTTTGTTTTTTATTACAGATTGGTACGCGTTTGGGAGAAACACCTTGTGTACCTTTTCAGAAGTGTATTTTTTGTGGTGCAACGTTTATGTTGGGTTATACTTCAGGCACAGTTGGTATTGACATATGGTGAAATCATTTCATACAGTCATTGAATGATACAACATTTGAAGGAGGCCATTCAACCCACTGTGCCTGGGCTGGCTCTTTGAAAAAGTTATCCAATTTGTCCTATTTCCCTGCTCTCTCTCCTCCCCCCCCCCCCCCCCCTGCCAAACTAATTCTTTCTTTCCTTTTCTAGTATTTCTTCAAATCTACTTTGAAAGTTAGTATCGAATCTCCACTCTTTAGGCAGTATGTAGATCGTAACTCACTAGACATTTTATCCCTTCATCTAGCTTGCCTCTGGTTTCTTTGTTAATTAACTTAAATCTGTGTCTTCTTGTTACTGACGCTTCTGCCAGTGTTTGCTGTTTGATAACTCCATAAAATCTATTCATAACCTTCCGTACTCTAAGGAGAAAAACCTCAGTTTCTCTAAACTCTCTATGCAAGTGAAGCCTTTCATCCCTGGTGCAATCCCAGTAAATCTCTGCACCCTGTCCAAGGCCTTCCTAGAATTGGCCATGTTACTAATAACCCGTGATTTCTGAAGATTTAGCATGATTGCCTTGTTTTCATTCTCCGTGCTTCTATTTATAAGGCTGTATTGATTTTTAACCAACATTTGTGACTTGTGAATGTATACCTCCAGGTCCACTCTTTACAATTTGACCGTTTAGATTATTTTGTCTCTTCTCATTTTTCCTATCAAATTAATCCACTTTACACTTTCTAATAGTTGGCCTGAAAATTTCTAACTTGTAAACTGAAATAATTTTGTTAGAGATACATAGAAGTTAGTAAACAATATATTTATGTAACATCTATGCATTTGGAATCTATATCAAATGAATGACAGTTGAAAAAATTATCAACAACAAAGTATGGTAGTGAGTTGTATTTTGTTTGTACTAGTATATATCAGAACATACAAATAAAATTATAAGAAAAAAGCAAAGCAGATTTACTGAGAAGTCAATGATGTGGTGCTTTGTCAACTTGTATAACTAATTAGATAATGAAAAACACAAAAATAAATGCTTTTATAATCCCTTTGCTTTCTTGTAATAGTGCTGCTAATTCTAAGTGCCTGAAGATAGTAGGAATTACAATATAAGTGTGAGAAGATACCTTATTGGCCACAAATATTATCAGAGTTAATTGCATTTAGAATAAACTGTTGAACAGGGGGGTATTCCTTGTTTAGGGAATCCCTGATTTTTCGGTGACTTGCTAAAGCACTTCAGTTAATTACAGGATTAATTCTGGACTCACTTGAGATTTGCTAAAATCATTAATTATGGGCTGGATTTAATGCTCCACCGCTGCCAGGTGTGAAGACTGGGAGGTGCATGTAAAATTCAGCAGGTGGCATTGCTGCCACCTCCCTGCCCGTCCCTGACCTGTCTGAAATTCTACCATGAGTGTAGGTAGTGTCGGGTAGCCTGCCTGCCAATTAATGGCCACTTAAGGACCCCATCCTGGTGCTATTGATATTTTACCCACAGTGGGGGAAGGCCCACGCCATGCAGAAAGCCTGGAAGCTGTAGTCATTGCACAGAACCCCTCAAAGATCACCCCCACCACCCGTCTTTAACCTTACACCCCCACCCCCACACCTTGAAAGCAGCGCTCCTTGGTGTGGTGGGATTGCTTGAGGTTCCAGCAGTGGCCACCACTCATGGCTGGCGCTGCTGGCACTACAGGGCTGCTGGCCAGCCGGATTTGGCGGCAGCTCTCGAAGGCAGGATTTCTTCCAGCTTTTAAGAAATGAATGCCTTTCTTAGTGTTAAATTGTGGTGGAGCAGCTGTCAGGATCGTGGGTTTTTAGCTAAGGAGGGGGGAGGGGGACCGTGGTGCCCTGTAAAACCCAATCTTATATCTCAACAGATACAAGAATTGTTGGCCAAGGGCCCATTTATCATTTAAAATTTTTAAATTAAATTTATTATTTTAAAATGGAGATGGTAACATTTATGTTGGCGATACTGAGTTATTTCTTTCGATAACAAAAAAAATCAATGATTGAAATAATTTTCCATTATTTTAAGTCTTTATTGTTACTATGTTTTCTGATCTCTTGTGGATCCTCATCATATGCTCTCTGACTTTAATATCCTTTCTATAATCGTATAACATCAGCAACAACAACTTATTTATATAATGCCTTTAATGTAATAAAATGTCCCAAGATGCATCATAGGAGCATTATAAAACAAAATATGGCACCAAACCACATAATGAGATGTTAGGTCAAATGACCAAAAGCTTGATCAAAGACTTAGTTTTTAAGGAATGTCTTAAAGGAGGAAAGTGACACGGAGAGAGGTAGGGAGGGTAATTCTTGTGCATAGGCTTAGACAACTGAAGACATGGCTACCAATGGTGGAGCAATTAAAATTGGATATACACACGAGGCCATAATTAGGGTTGCAGTAATTTCGGAAGGTTGAGGGGCTGGAGGCGGTTACAAAGATGGGGAGTGATGAAGCCATGGAGGGACTTGAAAACAAGGCTATCCAAAATTTCAGTGTCCTAACTATGGCCTAACCATGGCCTGGTACAAATTTATGATAAGTCTCTTTTCTCTTGTGGTCTATGCTCTGATTTACAAAATCCAAAGTTGTATTGTCTTTTATTTATAATTTGCATTTTTTAAAGAATATTATTTGCACCCAAAGGCCCAGATTTTCACCATGACGGAGACCCTCTCCATCATGGTGAAAATGGTGGAGGTGGCTGAAAATTGTAAGCCTTGTCCCCCGAACACAGCAATTTCCATTTGCATGGGGGCGGAAATGGAGGCGAGGCACGTTTCATGCATGCGTGTTTTAGAGACAGCTAGCTATTTAAGTCATCAGCTGCCTCCACTCAAGTCGGATTTTGATAGCCTTGGAGTGTGAAACCTGAAGTGTGCAGATTAGACCCAGTAAGAACAAGTCTGAACTTTGTGGATTAGTTTGGAAAGCTCTTTGGAAAGGTAAGGTATTCCTTTGGACTTGGTCCTTCGACACCTCTGGTGGAGGCAAGGTGCACTTTGGTGACCCTTTGCAATTTGGAACTGTGAACAGAACTGTCAAATTCAAATATCAAAAGTGTCAAGCAGACCTGTCAAAACTGTCAAGCGGACCTGTCAAAACTGTCAAGCGGACCTGTCAAAACTGTCAAGCAGACCTGTCAGGAGGCCTTGTCAAAAGAAACTGCCAAAAGCACTTGTCAACGGGAGCTGTCAAGGCATTTAAAAGCCCAGTGCTTTAAATCTTAGAAAAAAATGTCTGGAGAATTTTTTTTCAATTATTGCTTGCTATTTCACACTATCTGTTGGCACAAGCCTGAGGGTTTCCATTACTGGATTAGTGCTGTATGACTGATTTAGAGTCATAGAGGTCTACAGCACAGAAAAAGGCCTTTCGGCCCATTGAGCCTGCGCCGGTCAAACAAGTACCTAACTATTCTAATTCCATTTTCCAGCACTAGGCCCATAGCCTTGTATGCCATGGTTGCATATGCATGATTTCATAACCATCCATTAGCACAGTAGGGTGTCTGCCATTGCACAGTTTGAGTGACAGCAACAAGTAGTTATAGACTCTTTGAAGTGGAACTATGAATTCTAATGCTTGTTGCTGTAAGAGGTTGTGCACTTGAATGAAAAGTTTGTTGTTATTAGGCTGTATGTAGTTGAAAGAATCCAAATGTAGTAAATTGTTTTTTTAAGAATGAGGGGCCTGGAGAGGCCTGCCAGTAGCAGGGCAGGGGTGGGATTGTCACTGTCTTTTCTCAATCACTCCATCACAGTGCTTGCCCCATTTTTATTCCACAGGAGTATGCCTTTTTCGTACTCCATCAATTTTATATTTGAAGATTTCCCACCATTGTTCTTGTGACCTGTTTGCTAACTTTTCTACGAAGATTAGATTCTTTCTTAACTTCTTGACCTTTGTATTTTCCAGTCCGGCATGGCACCTTTAGCTTTCACTCGTTGCTACCCTTTCCTTCTCATGTTGAACTTAACTATATTCCGGTTTCTATTACACAGTTGTTTTTCTACCTTCACCTCAATTATTCGTTCCATTTAATTTTCCGAGTTAAGCGGGGGCAGCGTTTCTTTCCTTGGACTGAAAGAACAATGCTCCAGGAGCATTATTGATTGCACTCTTAAAAAGTGTGCCTCACTTCGATCAATATATTACTTTGTCCTTTGCCTTGGGATAGCTTAAATATTCAAACACTTTTGCTTTGCTGTACTTGCATGTCTCTCTGAACTGTTTACAGATCCCCACCACCATCTCATGGTGGTCTGTAATGCAAAGAATTGTATCACTTCCATTTGTAATCATTTGGATTTTGCATTTGCTGTCTGAACTGATTTTTAAACAAACTTACATTATTTCTTAACAATAATCCAGAAACCAGGGGTTTGCCATGGTGAGTTGAAATGCTTATTAGTAAGCAAATGCAGGACGCATGCTGAGGAGCTTCATAGTCATATTGATGGGTGGTGAATTTGTTTCAATGGACCAGAATCCTCCACTTCATAGATTTAAAGCTGCTAACCAAGAAGTTAGTCTATTATTGTCAATGTATGTTACTTTCTATCCCTTAGACAAAAGGAGTGGGCTGTGGACTCAAGGCAATAACCAGAATTGGGTATTATGTTTACTAGGTTTAGATCAACTAATTTCAATAGCTTATCTAGGGAAAGTGAGTCAAGTGAGCCGAAGTTCAGTAAATTGCATCCTTATGTAGGCAATCCCCTTTCCTGGCTAAGTTACTTAACCCTTGTGGTTCGGAGGTCTACTCTGGATATCACAGAATCACAGTGCAGAAAAGGCCCTTTGGCCCATCGAGTCTGCACTGACATGTGAGAAACACCTGACTTATCTACCTAATCCCATTTACCAGCACTTGGCCCATAACCGTGAATGTTATGACATGCCAAGAGCTCATCCAGGTACTTTTTAAAGGATGTGAGGCAACCCGCCTCCACCACCCTCTCAGGCAATGCATTCCAGGCCGTCACCACCCTCTGGGTAAAAAAGTTTTTCCTTACATCTCCTCTAAACCTCCTGCTCCTCACCTTGAACTTATGCCCCCTTGTGACTGACGATTACAAACAACATTTTTATTTACCTAAATCCCTTAGCGTATAAATCAATATCAGTGTAAAAATACCGATACGAATATCTGCTAATGTATACTCACAATCTGGTTGCTTGGTTTCTTGAGAGACAGACAAGATTGGATGATCGAACCGTCCTGTTCTGTTACTGATGTTGATAGCTGAAGGCTATCCTCTCTTCCAACTATAGTCATGAGTCTCCTGTATGTTCGGCCCTTATAACCTTCTATTGGACCTGCATACTACATTTGCAGTGATGTCGCTTTCTCATTGGCACAGTGCTTTCAGCCTCAAGTTATCCCCCCACCACCATGCCCAGTGAGATGATGGATCCTTGGGGTCATCACAACTGTTCATATCCTGAATCCAGCATTCAAACCATGCTGGGCTGGTCCTTTGTTCTAGGGTTCTGTGTGTGTAGATGCAATTTGACTCGTTTCTGTCTACATGTTTTCCTTCGCTCTTCTGGTCATTGTTCACAACCTAACCCTCTTCCTGTCAGCTTTCCGTCCACCAAGCAACCATTTTGTGTTATACTGAAAATACATTGTTCAATCTCTAGTACTACATTTGATATGACTTGCACAAAGAAAACCAATACATAAATTGTTTCAAAAATGTCATCAAAGAAACAAACTGTAAAAATATCAATATCACAATATCAACAACTGTAATAGCAAATGCTGGGGATGTTCCATTCTGATAATTTCATTGCAGTCTTGTTCTATCTCTATATCACAAAAGTTTTACAGATGTTATTCTCTTTATTTACCGAGAACTAAACCACACTATCTGTTGTTCAACTGCAATGTATAGATAGGTTGCTGTTGCTAGGCTTATTAACAGTTTTGTGCCCACAATTATTGTATAGCAAGATTGATTGTTCTCGTTCTGGAAACTATATAAGATACATTCATGTATCTTAAGTAGAATAAATCAGTTGTTGGTTTTAATGCACACTGAGGGTTCTCTGTTATGATTCTAGGATCATAACCATTTAACTAGATTGTAATTGAGGTGTGCTTACAGGAGTTATCGTTTATGCTTCAGACCTAGCACAAAACTCAAAAAAAATTGTGACTCCTTCCCATTTTCTTTTTCCTGTTTTTTCCTACTTACCTTGCCACTTTTTTGCTTTCTTTTGTTTCTGCATCTTGTTTCCTTCCTTCTTCCCTGCTATATTAGGTTAAACTGTCTCCCACAATAGAAGTTTTTTTTTAGCTAGGAAATTGGTTCCAGCCATATTCGGATGAAATCTGTCTTTTCCATATAAGATTACTGCTGTCCCAAAACTGACCACTGTGTCGATGAATCTCTGCAGCTATGCATTTACCTCTGTCACTTTGGAGTTTTATATTGACTAGCCATGAATCTGGAAATTACTACCCTTGTGATTCTGCTGCTTAACCAGTGTCCAAATTCCTACAACTCCTTTTGCAAGACCTCCAATTTTGACCCTTCATGTATTATCGGTTCTGACAAAATCCATGATTACTGACAGTTTTATTTTTCTCTTCAAATCTCTTTGAGCAGCTCCATGATATTGTTCAGCATGACAAGTGAGAGGAAGCATATTTGGCACTCTCTATTGTCGCATGTCTTTCTTCTCTGACTATGAATACTGAAGGTGGGCAGAGGTAATGTTTTCGCCCATTAGTCTGTTTAAGCATCGTTAGCTGTGTAAACAATGTATCTCAAAAATAATGGATGGATTTCAATGAAACGTGGCAGACAATATAGAGTATGACCCATGGAAGAACCAATTAATTTTTGCCCAAGATGCATATCCAGATCCTGGAATTTTTTTTAAAGGATCCGTTAATATTGAGCGATAGTGCAAATTGACTTTGCTTTACAATGCTGTGTGTTTTATTTAGAATTTTGTGGAATGTCTCAGCTGCTGTGGTGGTATTTGTCACAACTGTCAAAATTTGAGCAGAGTTTTCAGAGCAGGTTGCTGGATGTCAATTGGTCTATAGCCTCCTCAATAAGTTGGAAGCTTTTAAAACTATTTTTTCTTTCAACTTTGTAGTTACAGAGCATCAATCAGACAGGGAAAAGCCTCAAGGAAGAGTTGTGCAATTATAATAACATTGAGGTAACAGTTGCATGTGCTCTTCATTTGTTTCATTCAGAAGTTTTCTTTGTTTGTTTGATCTCTCTCTCTCTCTTTTATTTTGAATATTACAAACATCAGTTCCTGAGGATAACAAAAAGAAGTTAAAACTAATTTTCAAAGTATTTTCAACAATTTCCTTGAACCTGGTGGCCAGATTGCACAGTCCTTTCTTCACTATAAAATTACAGTTGTATGTCAACAATGTTAATCAGAGCACCATTTATTGAAGGGACCACCATTAACTGCATTTTGAATGAAATGTGCACACCACACATTCAATTTAGGATATGATAAATCAATATTAAGTTTACTAGTTTGATTGTGTGCTACAGAATTTGCACTGCTGTGATCTGTCTCAATCCTCAACAAGTTTTTTTTTTGAATACCTTTGGAGGTTTGCAGAGTTTTCCATTTCCATAACTTTTTTTTGGATACTTGTTTAGACATTGGTGTGTCCTTCATAGTAGAGTTTGCAATGTGACACTGAGAGGTTGTTTCTGCTGACTAGGGAATCTAAAACACAGGAGCACTGTCAAGCGATGATAATTTAGGACTGAGATGAGGAGAAATTTTTCCACTCAAAAGTTTATGAACCTTTGGAATTCTCTACCCCTGAGGGTTGTGGATGCTCCGTCATTGAATATGTTTAAGTTGAGATAGACAGATTTTTGATGTCTCAGGGAATCGAGGGATGTGGAGTGAGTGGGAAAGTGGAATGGTACCCCAATATCAGCCATAATCACATTGAATGGTAGAGCAGGCCTGGTGGGCTGTATTATCTATGCTGTTTCTATCTTGTGTGGATCAAACTTGAAAATTTATATAAATAGGTTTCTGTTGTACCTTTTTTGTTTGAGCTGATGTGACTTTTCAGAAACATCTTAATTTAGTTGTTAAACTCAGGGCTTCTCAACATTTTTTGCTTTTGTGGTCCTCCTCCCCACCCCTCCCATGTCATAATCTAGCCAACTCCCTTAGACATTCAATGGCATTATCAACAACAGATCAGCCACCATCAACATCGTGGGTGTTACCAGTGACCAGAGACTTAACCAACGAACCATGTGCAAGTCAGATGCTGGGAATCCTGTGGCGAGTAACTCACTACCTGTCTCCTCAAAGCCTGTCCACCATCTGCAAGGCACAAGTCAGGACTGTGATGGAATAGCCTCCACTTGCCTGGGTGAGTGCAGCTGCAGCAATATTCAAGATTTTGGATACCATCCAAGACAAAGCAAACCACTAGATCGGCACCCTATCCACCACCTTAAACATTCACTGCCTCCACCACTGGCGCACAGTGGTTGCATTATCTACTGTCGTCAGGATGCACCATAGTGACTCAACAGGGCACCTATGAAAGCATCTACTAAATCTTTGACCTCTGCTTCCTAAAAGATCAAGGGCAGCAGACACAGGAGAACACCTTAGGCTGTAAGATTTCCCTTCATGTCACACACCATCCTGACTTGGAACTATATCATTTCCTTTGCCGAATCAAAATGCTGGAAATCCCTACTCAATAGCACAATGGTATACCTCCACAATATGAACTGTAACGATTCAAGAATGCAGTGCACCACCACCTTCTGAAGGGCAATTAGGGATGAGCTATAAAAGCTAGTCTTACCAATGGCACACATACCTCAAGAAAGAAAGATTAAAACAACCCAGAGCTTCAATGCCTCCAGTACCAGAAGCTCCTTATCTATTGAAATCTCTATTCTCCACACTCTGTGCTGATGATTCAAACCGAGAAACCAGCTTGCATCATCTGGATCTAGTTTTTCAAACTGGAGGGAAGTACAGGTCGAGTATCCTTTATCCGAAACCCTCAGGACGGATGCATTTTGGATTTCAGATAATTTCTTTTTTTGGATACCGTGTATTGGCCTAGACCTACTTGCATTACAATGGCCAAAGCCAAGGCTAGCTATCATCTAATGTAAACAAAATGGCTAGAAAAGTAAGATGCACCACTGAATATTATACACACCTGTCAGCTCGGGTCACAGACTTCCCGTGCTAAAGGTCAATGACGTTCAAAAAAAATGCAGCTTTTGAATGTGTTCAGCTTTTGGATTAACGTATAAAGGATACTTGATTTGTATATACTGGTGGAGGTATAGGAAAAGCACGGAAAAAAAGGAGATGGGGAGGCAGCATTGATTAAGGAGAATGTTACAATACTGGAGAGTGAGTGAGAGAGGATGTCCTGGAGAGGTCAAGGCCAGAATCTATTTGGTTAGAACGAAGGAACATTAGATGTAGCAGAACAGTACTGAGTGTTCTCCAGCTGGTGGGAAAGATATAAAGGAACAAATTTTCAAGAAAATTACAACGAGGTGTAAAAAATATGGAGTGGTAAATTGGGGGACTTTAACCTAATCTAGACTGGGATAGTAATAGTGTAAAGGGCAGAGTCTGAGGAAGAGTTTCTGAAATGTGTTCAGGAGAATTTCTAGTTCTGTATGTTCTGGGCCCACTGGAGAAGGAGGCATTGCTGGATATGGTTCTGGGGAATGAGGTGGGATCAAATGAATCAAGAATCAGTAGGGGAGCATTTAGGGGACAGTGATCACAGTATCATAAGGTTTAGGTTAGCTATGGAAAAGGACAAGGAGCAATCCAGAGTAAGAATAATTAATTGGATGAGGGCCAATTTCAGTGGGGTGAGAATAGATCCTGCCCAGGTAAATTGCCCGACTAAACTGTAAATAAGCTGTCTTTAAAAAGGAGATAGTTTGGATATAGTCATGGTACATTGCCACAAGGGGGAAAGGCAGTATATACAATGTCCGAGCTCCCTGCATGGTGAAAGAGAGACAGCCTCGTATAAAACAGAAAAAAGGGGGCGTATAACAGATGTCAGGCTAGTAATAGAGGTGAGGACTGGGCTGAATATAGAAAATTCAGGGAGAAAATGAAAAAAGAAATGAGAAGCAAAGAGAGAATATGAGAAAAGACTTGCAGCTAACATAGGGAATCCAAAGTCCTCTATAGGCATAAAAATAGAAAAATGTTTATAAAAAGAGTGGTAGGGCTGATTAGGGACCAAAAAGGGGATTTATGCATGGAGGCAGAGGACATGGCTGAGCTACTAAATGAGTACTTTTTATCAATCTTGCCAAGGAAGAAGATGTTGCCAAAGTAATGGTGAACGAGGAGCTATTAGATTGGCTGTACTTAAAGTTAATAAATCACCATAACCTGATCAGATGCATTTGAGGGTACTGAGCGATAAGGGTGGAAATTGTGGAGGTATTGGCCATAATATTCCAATCCTCCTTAGATACAGGGCTGGTGCCAGAGGACTGGAAATTGCAAATGTTACACAAGGGTGCAAAGATAGGCTTAGTAACTGTAGTCCAGTCAGTTTAACCTTGGTGGTGGGAAAGCTTTTAGAAATAATAATCTAGAACAAAATTAACAGTCACTTGGACAAATGTGGATGGATTAAGGCAATGCAGCATGGATTTTTTAAGGGCAAATGGTGTTTAGCTAACCTGAGGTTTTTTGATGATGTAACAAAGAGGGTTAATGAGCGTAATGGAGTTGATGTGGTGTACATGGATTCCCTAAAGGTGTTTGATAAAGTGTCACATATCAGGCTTGTTAGCAAAGTTAAATCCCATGGAATAAAAGGGACAATGGCAGCATGGATAGGAAGTTGGCTAGTTGATAGGAATAGGGAGTGATGCGTTTTGGTGCAAAGAATGAGGAGAAATGAACTAAACGTGCAATTTTAAAGGGGAAGGGGTTGTAGGATCAGAGAGCTGGGGGTGTATGAACAAAAATCTTTGAAGGTGGCAGGACGAGTTGGGAAGACTTTTAGAGTAAATCATACAGTATGTGATTCTTGGCTTCATTAATAGAAACATAGAGTACAAAAACAAGGAAGCAATTCTAAAACTTTATGAACAGTTTTGGTCGCAACAGGAGTATTTCGGCCCTGGGCACCGTACTACCGCAATTTAAGAAGGGGGTCAAGGCTGAGGAGTGTGTGCAGAAAAGATTTACTTGAATTGTGCCAGGAATGAGGGAACCCGGTTATGTGGAGAAACTGGGGTGTGCTCCTTAGAGCAGGGAAGCTGAGAGGAGATTTAACAGAAGTGATCAAAATTATGAAAAATGTTGACATGAGTGAATAAAACCTCTTTCCAGTGGAAGATGGGTGGATAACCAGAGGCCACAGAATTAAGGTGATTGGCAAAAGAATCAAAGGTGACATGAATTCTTTTTTACACTAAGTTCTTGTGATCCAGAGAGTATTGGCTGAAAGGGAAGTGAAAGTGGATCCAATAGAATCTTTCAAAAGGAAATTAGATAAACACTTTAAGGAAAATGATTTGCAACACTATGGGAAAAGAGCGGGTGAGTGTGACTAGTCGATAGCTCTACCAAAGAGCTGCATGATGTGTGAGTGGCCTCCAATTGTGCTGTATCATTCTATGATTCTAACTTTTGAGATTGCGCTGCCCTCGACAAAACATACCGCTGCATTATGTATAATGAGTACAATTTTAAAATGTTACATTATCAGTCAAAACTTATGATCAGTATCTCCTACCCAATAATTAATGCTTCAATAGACCTCAAAGCCCAGAGTAGATTGCATATTGTGGTTTTAAGAATTATATTCTTGACTCTGCAAATCAAGGAATAGAAATTGGGAAATAGTTTCAAAGTTGATCTCATTTGATATCTCAAAGTTTTTTTGGGGGGTGGCTTTGATTTATGTACTAGAATATAATTGGGATGAAATAAATACCCTTAGCTTTAAGTGCTCTCATCTTTTTCCACCTAGCCTCATATTAGTGATTCTCTAAAAGAGAGAGAAGAACGGCAATGCAGCAATGTGTATTTAATTCCGCCAAATATAGTGGCCACTGTCTGAAGCTGAATGCAACCGTTAGAAACTTATAATGTCCCTTTTGAGCTTGAGTGGAACTTCCGACCCCTTACTTTCCCCATTAATGAGAGCCCCTACTTCCATTTCTGTAATGTTACCCATCTCTACCCCTGCCTCAGTTCACCTGCTGAAACACTCACCCATGCCTTTATTATCTCTACACTTTTAGTTATTCCAATTTCATTCTGGCTGGCCTCCCATTTTCCATCTTCTACAAACTTGAGTTTGTATAAAACTCTGTGGCCCGTATCCTAACTCTAACTAAGTCACATTCAACCATCACCCTTTTGCTCGCTAACCTACACTGGCTTCTGGTCCATCTGTGCCTCTGTTTTAACATTGTCATGCTTGCTTTCAAATTCCTCCATGGCCTCACCCCTCTCTATCTCTGTAATCTTCTTCAGCCCTATAAGATCGCTGCACCTCTCTAATTCTGGCCACGTGTGCATCCCTGATTTTTATTATTCCACCATTGGTCGCCATGACTTCTTCGGCTGCTTAGGCCCTAAGCTTTGGAATTCCCTCCCTAAACAACTCTGTTTCTCTACCTTTTAGATGCTCCTGCCTTTTTGATCACCTGTGTTAATATCTCCTTTGTGTGGCTCGTTGGTAAATTGATTTTGATAATGCTTCGTGTAGTATTGGGGAATTTATTAGCGATATCATTTAAATGCAATTTGTTGTTAGCCCCTCTCATCTAATGTGTCAAGCTGCAAAGACTTGCATTGTGCAAAATTAAAGATTCAATTTAGGCACTACGATCTGTGAGATCGGTTTACCACAATTGAAAAGCCTTCATCCATTACTGGTTTCACAAATGATATGAGAACAAAAAAGGTTTGCCTTAAGGGCACCAGATGTCTTGAGAGTCATCATTTGGTATAGATGGGTATTTACATTACTGTATACAAACTACTAATACAAAATGCAAAATACTGCAGATACAAGAAATCTGAAATAAAAACTGCTAATGCTGGAAACAGTCAACAGGCAAGGCAGCATGAATGAAATTATACCACTACCTGGGATGGATAGCTGATGTGCCAATTTATTTAAAGGTGATTATTTAAAGCAGGCATTTAGGAAATAACTCTACATATTGCTTTATTTTTACAGTCAAGTTTTTGTCTACCTCCAAGTTTTGTATAGATATGCATTGCATTAAGTCTGATCTATAGATTCCACTATTGGTTTTTGCTTAAATAATTAGCTCCAGATATATAATGTGAGTTTGAAGGAGAACAAAGCAATTGCTTATATACATTTGGATATCTGATTCAGCTCCTCGTTTCCACGTTGATTTGACTGGGAAAAGATTACTTTCACTTTTTCTTGAGTTTATTGCTAAACTACATAACTAGGCCAACATCTGTTGCGTGTTTTACAAATTGGTAGGAACAATTATCCTGTAATTTGTTTTGTCAAATAAAATCTTACTGTATTATGTTAAAATAAACTTGTTCCTCCACTTCCATAAATTAAATCTGTGTTTATCACTTTGACAGAAGTCCAATGCAAACAAACTTATTCTTAGTTGCTTTGAAAGATTACAGAAATTATTTTTGCTTATAGTTTTTGTTGTATTGATATAAGATTTGACATTGCCTGCAGTTGAGATGGTATATTTTGCTGTTCTAATAAAGGTTACCGTGTCCAACGATTATATTTGTTAAGTCCTGTAATTGTCCTGAGATTCACAATGCCATTTACTAACCACATCAAGTGATTAAGTTTTTCTTCCCCAAAGTTGACCACACCATTGTTCCAGAACCTTAAGGTGACTTGGCTTCCTTCCACATGAAGCCAGTCTGTATCTATTGAGATTTGCACATTTATCATGAAATGTAATTTTAGACAATCTGGATGCAATGAGGTCCTGTTTGACATTTTAAGTTGGATTTATTTCCTATTGAGATTTGTAGCATTCATGCATAATATCTGTGACAAAATGATACTTTTTAAAATCTAAAATGTCAAAGTGTATTGGCCTTTTAAAATTAACTTCATTTTCAGAAAATAGTCCGGGCTGTTTTGATGCAATAACCACAGCTCTTTCAGTTTCAGAGAGACAAATTTATTTTGTTGCAGTTATTTTTATCTGAAAAGTGTTTCTCAGTCTGCCTTTTAAAATTGTAAAGTCTGCCTGAACCCATCAGAGGAAAGTAAAGAACTTAGGAATTGCTAGATGAATAGACCAGGATCAATCTTGTTTTCCTTCTAACGTCTTGGTAGTTTTTTTTTCACGTAAACCAGTCAAGTTTATTATCGAATTTACAGATTAACTCTTGTTTAGGTTAAACTCCTGAACACACATGGGCTCGTATTTGAAATGTTAAATGAGTAACTGTTAAGAATTCCAGTGTATATTCATTTCTTCCACTTGTTATTTTCATAATCCCACTGTGAAGCAATGCCTTCAACTGGGTTCATCTGCATGTCCAACATTCTCTTGATCTGCTTTGCCTTCCATTCATCAGAGAAAGTGTGAGGAACATCACCATATGCAAATACCCTCTGCCAGAAGACAATCAGTCCAGTAAAACCCAACATGAAAAGGACTCCACCAATAACCGTTTTCCATTCATTTGATGACTTGTTCATCTCTGCAAAACTTTGGTTAAAGCGAATGCGATACAACTGTAGCTTCTCATCGCTGGATAGAGAAACCCAAGAACTTTTCTCCTTCTCCTTCAGGGACTTCTGCTCGCCAGACAGTTGATCCACAAAGTCAAGGGCTGTAAGCGGCTCATCTTTGCGATTGTAGTAAGCGGAAAGTGAAAAATCGTCAACCTTTGCAACACCTTGTCCATGGACTCGCATGCAAATAGAAGTAGAAAGTGCACGCTTGGTGATGAGGCTCAGAGCCCTTGAGGACATAATGGAGTTGTTAACTAATCAAAGCAATCAATCTCTATCAATTAGCCTACAACAGACTCAGACCCAGAAACAGAGGAAGATTTCTGGCTGGAGAGGCTTTGAAAATTATCTGTAACAACCCTTGCATATAAGTTAATACTTGGAATCCCTGAATCTTGTCTAGTTTACATTGCAGCTAGTTCAGTCGATGTAACTGTTTATTTTTAATCTTATGGGATGGATAATTAAGCTTGTAAATCTAGTATTATTTCTCGTGTTCACTTCTGTTTACTCTTTAAAAGTTTATTTGGTAGTTTTTAGCTGAAGCCACAGCCTAATTTATTCTAACATTTCCAAAGTTGGGAAAGATTACTTGAATGCATATGCATAGCTGAAATGCAATGAAAATAATTCTTTGGACTTTGTACAAATGACCAAGATACCGTTTAATTAAAAGCACACTCCATGCAAAAAATATTGAGACCCAATAACACCAGCGGGCTCTCATATGAAGTGAGCAGTGTAGCAGAAAATTGCAGTAATGCTGCCTTGGGGGTTGGATTGCCTCGGAAATGAGGACTCACTGTTGGAATAAGCCACTGAACTTGAGAAAAAAATCCCAAGAAGAATAAAAAAAGTCTCCCATTCCTCACTGTACTTAGCATGAGCAGCCATTTTAGCAAACAAATGGCACCCACCATTTGCCAGTATCATATGAGTCATTTACAAAGGTGTAGCTCTAAACTTATTAAGCGACCAACTGTTTCAGCAGTTCAATAAGTAATTACCCTGTACTTAACAATTTAAAAAGCTGTGTTGAATTCAACCAAGGTCAGGCCTTCAAACCGTTTCAATCAGCTGTTTGGTTAAAGTTAAGGTGTTAAAATGCAATCATCTTGGCAGTTGCATTAAGCATCTCATCACTAACAATTAGAGATCATTGCTAAGTGAGATATACTGTTTTATTGTGATAATATGTTGGCTGCTTACCTCGTTTCGTTTTATTATTGACAGTATATAGTGGATAAATTACATCCACACCAATCTACTACATGCCCTCCATGTAAATGGCTATTTTATCTTTCCCTCATTCTTCCAATTTCCTAATCATCTCGGTTAAGGTTCACTAATTTGGATAGCTTTCCCAGTTATTTCCTAGAGTATGGAAGATTAGAAAGTGCTCTAATTGAAATGTTTAAGGTTTTGGTACGATAGAGGGGAGCTATTGCTTCTGGTGGAGGAATGCTAAATCGGGCACACTACCTTTTAAATTAGAGCTCAGCTGATTACGGCTGATATCAGAAAAGAAACTTGCATTTATGTAGTGTATTTCACAACCTTAAGATGTCAAAGTGCTTTACAGCAAATGAAGCACTTTGAAGTGAAGGCGCATCTTTACACAGGATAATAGAAATCTGGAACTCCCCAAAAAAGAGGCTAAGAAAATTGTAAATTTTAAAACTAAGATTAATAGCATCTTATTGGACAACAGCATTAAAGATATCCAGAACCAAACCAGGTGAATGGAATTAAGATACAGATCAGCTATGATCTAATTTAATTTGTGGAACAGCCTCAAGGACTGAATGACCCACATTAGTTTCGAGTCCCTACCATTTCTTGGAACAATTGTGATACTCTGAAAGCTATTCTGCTGCGTTTTGGAAGTAGTACAAATGACAATCCTACTATAATTTCCCCAAGCCTAATTTGTATTCCATGCTATTACCCTGTAGGGGAACATGGGCAGCCATTTGTGAAGCTGTAACTGAGGCCCAGAGAGAGTCCCCAATACTGTTACAAGTGTCAAAAAATCCTTGTATTTAGAATTATGATTTTTGTATTTATAACTTGCCTCCATTATTTATATTAGAATGACATGTTTGTAAAAAAAAAAGTTCATGTTTAGACAAATAACAGACAAAACTATCACTGAGCATATGCAGGTCTTCAAAGGAATTAGTCATGAAATACAGTAGCATTGTAAGTAGAGTATCAATACACACCTGTCAAAGAAATCAGTCTCAAATCCACAACTTGCTGTGTTTTAGCCTTCATCTACACTCTGCCAGAGGGTAGTCAGAGGAGGTTGTACATCTCCCTAGAGAAAGGGGGCAAGTTGAAGAATGAATTGTTCTGTGTTGTGCACATAATTTAGTGACCTAAGGGTGGAATAGGTGAAAATCTGGGAATGGATTGCCTCCATTACCTCGACTAAGGTGGTAGGGAACCTAGTAGGACCAGAGTAACAAATATGAAAATTAAAGGGAGAAATTATCAAATTAGTATATAGAGAGAATAGCAGAGTTATTGACTAGTTGTGGAAGGTGGTGGCACTTGGGCCTATACTCTCTGGAGTTTAAATGAATGAGAGGTGATCTCATTGAAATGTACAAGATTTTGAAGGCATTTGAGAGGATAGACATTGAAAGGTTGTTTTCATTGGCTGGGGTATCTAAAACACTGGGGCACAGTCTCAGGATAAGGTACAATCATTTAGGACTAAGGAGGAGAAATTTCTTCACTCATAGGATTGTGAATCTTTGGAATTCTCTACCCCAGAAGGTTGTGGATGCTTCATTGTTGAATATATTTAAGTCTGGGATAGACAGATTTTTGGCCCCTCAGGGAATCAAGCGATATGGTGAAAGACCATAAGACATAGGAGCAGAAATTAGGCCATTCGGCCTATCGAGTCTGCTCCACCATTCAATCATGGCTGATAAGTTTCTCAACCCCATTCTCCCGCCTTCTCCCCGTAACCTTTGATCCCTTTACCAATCAAGAACCTAACTATCTCGGTCTTAAATACACTCAATGACCTGGCCTCCACAGCCTTCTGTGGCAATGAATTCCATAGATTCACCACTCTCTGGCTAAAGAAGTTTCTCCTCATCTCTGTTCTAAAAGGTCTTCCCTTTACTCTGAGGCTGTGCCCTCGGGTCCTAGTCTCTCCTACTAATGGAAACATCTTCCCCACGTCCACTCTATCCAGGCCTTTCAGTATTCTGTAAGTTTCAATCAGATCTCCCCCTCATCCTTCTAAACTCCATCGAGTATAGACCCAGAGTCCTCAAACGTTCCTCATATGTTAAGCCTTTCATTCCTGGGATCATTCTCGTGAACCTCCTCTGGACCCTCTCCAGGGCCAGCACATCCTTCCTGAGATACGGGGCCCAAAATTGCTCACAATATTCTAAATGTGGTCTGACCAGAGCCTTATAAAGCCTCAGCAGCATATCTCTGCTTTTATATTCTAGTCCTCTTGAAATAAATGCCAACATTGCATTTGCCTTCCTAACTACCGACTCAACCTGCAAGTTAACCTTAAGAGAATCCTGGAGTAAGACTCCCAAGTCCCTTTGCACTCCAGATTTCTGAATTCTCTCCCCATTTAGAAAATAGTCTATACCTCTATTCTTCCTACCAAAGTGCATGACCTCACACTTCCCCACATTGTATTCCATCTGCCACTTCTTTGCCCATTCACCTAACCTGTCCAAATCCTTCTGCAGCCTCCCCACCTGCTCAATACTACCTGTCCCTCCACCTATCTTTGTATCATCTGCAAACTTAGCCAGAATGCCCTCAGTTCCTTCATCTAGATCATTAATGTATAAAGTGAAAAGTTGTGGTCCCAATACTGACCTCTGCGGAACTCCATTAGTCACCGGCCGCCATCCTGAGAAGGACCCCCTTATCCCCACTCTCTGCCTCCTGCCAGACAGCCAATCTTCTATCCATGCTAGTACCTTGCCTCTAACATCATGGGCTCTTATCTTACTGAGCAACCTCCTGTGCAGCACCTTGTCAAAGGCCTTCTGGAAGTCCAAGTAGATAACATCCATTGGCTCTCCTTTGTCTAACCTACTCGTTACCTCCTCAAAGAATTCTAACAGATTTGTCAGGCATGACCTCCCCTTGATGAAACCATGCTGACTTTGCCCGATTTTACCATGCACTTCCAAGTATTCTGAAATCTCATCATTAATAATGGACTCTAAAATCTTACGACCGAGGTCAGGCTAATCAGCCTGTAATTTACCGTCTTTTGCCTCACTCCCTTTTTAAACAAGGGGGGTTACATTAGCGATTTTCCAGTCCTCTGGGACTCTTCCTGACTCCAGTGATTCCTGAAAGATCGCCACTAACGCCTCCACTATCTCTTCAGCTATCACTTTCAGAACTCTGGGGTGTAATCCATCTGGTCCAGGTGATTTATCCACCTTCAGACCTTTCAGTTTTCCTAGCACCTTCTCCTTGGTAATGGCCACCATACTCACCTCTGCCCCCCGACTCTCTTGAACTTTGGGGATGTCACTCGTGTCTTCAACCGTGAAGACTGACGCAAAGTACCTATTCAGTTCCTCCGCCATTTCTCTGTTCCCCACTACTACTTCTCCAGCGTCATTTTCCAGCGGCCCAATGTCCACTTTTGCCTCTCTCTTACCCTTTTATATATCTAAAAAAAACTCTTGCAATCTTCTTTTATATTACTGGCTAGTTTACCCTCATATTTAATCTTCTCCCTTCTTATTTCTTTTTTAGCTGTCCTCTGTTGGTCTTTGTAGGCTTCCCAATCCCCTGGTTTCCCACTGCTCCTCGCCGCACTATATGCTTTCTCTTTAGCTTTTATGCTGTCCCTGACTTCCCTTGTCAGCCATGGTTGCCTCGTCCTCCCTTTAGTATGCTTCTTCTTCCTAGGGATGAATTTTTGCTGTGTCTCCCAAATTACTCCCAGAAACTCTTGCCATTGCTGTTCCACTGTCTTTCCTGCTAGGCTCATCTCCCAGTCAATTCTGGCCAGCTGCTCCCTCATGCCTCTGTAGTTACCTTTATTCAACTGTAATACCGTTACATCTGATTCCAGCTTTTTCCTCTCAAATTGCAGGGTAAATTCTATCATATTATGGTCACTTCCGCATAAGGGTTCCTTCACCTTAAGCTCCCTTATCAAATCTGCCTCATTACACATCACTAAATCTAGAATTGCCTGTTCCCTAGTGGGCTCCACCACAAGCTGCTCCAAAAAGCCATCTCGTAGATGTTCCACAAATTCCTTTTCTTGGGATCCACTACCAACCTGATTTTCCCAGTCTACCTGCATATTGAAATCCTCCATGATCACTGTAACCTTGCCTTTCTTACACACCTTTTCTATCTCCTGGTGTATCTTGTGCCCCATATCCTGACTACTGTTCAGAGGCCTGTACATAACTCCCATTATGGTTTTTTTACCGTTGCGGTTCCTCAACTCTACCCACACAGATTTTACATCATCTGACCCTACATCATTTCTTGCTATCGATTTAATTTCATTTCTTGCTAACAAAGCAACCCCACCCCCTCTGCCAACCTGCCTATCTTTTTGATAGGATGCAAATCCTTGGATATTTAGCTCCCAGTCCTGATCCCCTTGTGGCCATGTCTCCGTAATGCCCACCACATCATACCTGCCAATTTCAATCTGCGCCACAAGCTCATTTACCTTATTTCGTATACTGCGTGCATTCAGATACAACGCCTTCAGTCCTGTATTTCCCGTCCCCTTTCTCATTGTCGTCCCTTTATCTGATGTGCTTGAAGTTAGATTCCTAGCCCTTTCCAAACACTCTGTCCTATTTTGTGTTCTGGAGACTTTAATAGACTCTCCTGGGCTCTCCTTTTTTTTCAGTTTTTTCATAATTTTCCATGCTGGTTGGAAAGTGCAGTTGACACCCAAGATCAACCATGATCGCATTGAATGGCAGTGAAGCTCTGGGCTGCGGGCTCTATTCCTGCTCCTATCTCTTGTGCTCTTGTCTTCTTGATGGAGTTCAATCATCTCACTCTCAGCACATTGGAGGAGTTTCTCAGGAGTTTCTCAGGCCAGTGCCCTAGGCCTAAGCATTTTCAACTGCTTCATCAATGGTCTTTCTTCCATTTGAAATTGAAATCTTTGCTATAATTGCACTGTGTTCAGTTCCATTCGCAGCTCCTTAGATAATGAAGCAGTGCCTGCATGCATGCGGCAAGACCTTGACAACATTTTGGCTTGGGCTGATAACTGGCAAGTAACTATTGCACCACACAAGTGCCAGGCAATGACCATCTCCAACAAGAGAGAAGCTAACCATCTCCCTTTGGCATTCAAAGGCGTTATCATTGCTAAACCCCCACTGTGGTTCACCTTGACCAGAAACTTGGACCAGCTATATAGATACTGTGGCTGTAAGAGCAGGTCAAAAGTTGGGAATTCTGTGGCGAGAATTTTAACTCCTGACTCCATCATCTACAATACACAATGCAGGACTGTGATGGAATGCTCTCCACTTTGCTGGATAAGTGCAGCTCCACAACACACAAGGAGCTTGACACCATCCAGGAAAAAGAACCCCCTTTGATTGTCACCCCATCTACCACCTTAAACGTTCACTCCCTCCACCACTGCTGACCGTGGCTACAGTGTATACATTTACATATATCCTTGGCCTACTCTATGATGCATGCCGTGATCCTCACCAACTGAGCCACCACAGATATTATGTCAGTGAAGACTGAAGTCAAACCAGGTTGTTACATCACAGCAACTCTTCTTTCCATCTTCCTGCATGCAATACTACATCTCACCACCGGCAGACTATCCACAGGCATGAAGATAATTTTTAGAGCAGACGGGAAACTGTTCAACCTATGCCACCTTTAATCCAAAACTAAAGTCACTCCAACTTCAGGCATTGAGCTCCAGTATGCAGGTGATGCTTGTGTGTACATTCACTCAGAAACTGAACTCTGAGTCATTGTTGACTCTTCTTCGAAGCATACGAGAAAGTGGACCTTTCATTATACACGGGGAAAACTAAGGTTCTCTTCCAGCCAGTTCCCACAGCAAAAAACCTCCCCCACCACCCCTTTGTCAATTAAGATCAATGGTGAGAACTTGGAAAAGGTGTACAATTTTTCATTTATTGGGAGTCACGTCTTGACAAAGGCAGACATAGAGAATAAAATTCATCATCGCCTCCAATGTGCCAGCTCAATCTTTGGCTGCCTGAGGAAAAGAATATTTGAGGACAAGGATCTCAGACCTGAGACTAAGGTCGTGGTTTACTGAATAGCAGTGCTCCCCATGCTCCTATATGATTTGGAGACTTTGACAGTTGACGGCAGGCACTTCACAGCACCCGAATAGTATCACCTGTGATGCCTTTGCAAGATCTTCAAATCTGGTGGCAAGAAAGGTGGTCCAACAGCAGTGTCCTCTCCCAAACCAGAATGCCCAATATTGAGGTGCTCATCACTCAAAATCAGCTCCACTGGGCAGGACATGCGATTCATATGCCTGACACCAGACTCCCATAAGAACAGCTCTACTCGGAACTCCGTCATGGCAGGAGACTCCCAGGAGGACAATGGAAATGTTTTCGGGATGTCCTCAAAGCATCCTTGAAGTCAAACACCCCTGTGGACTCAGGGGAGCCCCTGGCCTGTCAGAACCAAAATGGAGAAGGTTCATTTGGGAAGGCACCAAACATGTCGAGAGACTTTGTTGGAAACATACTGAGGCAAAGTCAAGGCATTGGAGTTTTGTGTACTCTCTACAAATAACTCATCTACCTGACTCTTCAAGCACTACCTGCCCCGCCTGTGGCAGAGCTTACAGATTGTGCATTGGACTTATCAGCCACCTCAGAACCCATCAAACCGGAGTGGAACCAAGTCATCCTCGATCCTGAGGGACTGTTTAAGAAGAAGTGTACCATCTACAAGACTCATTGCAACAACTTGCCAAGGCTCCTTCAATAGCACTTTCCAAAACTGTGACCTTTACTATCTAGGAAGATGCGCACAAGATGCATGGGAACATCACCTGTAAGTTCATCTGCAAGTCACACATCATCCTGACTTGTTGACATTCCTTCACTGTCGTTGGGTCAAAAGTGGGGAATCAATTCGGCAACTTCTGGATTTTAACATTTAACTGTGCATGTGTGGATGCTGGAAGTTGCTGCTGGTTTCACGTAGTAATGACTGAATGCTGGCTATGATAATGATGAAACTATCACACAATACAGCCGATACTTTTAACATTAGATTTAGGATACGTTTTTCAAACAATTTTGAAAGACCTTGCATATATTGTTTGGAAAGGCATAACTGATAAAAGGAAATTTGCATTGATATAGAAACTATTTAGCTGACTTGGAGGTTTTTCTGAGGCGAATATTGTTATACTGAATGGGAAATGTACTTGATGTATGATAGACTCATTGTCTTTCATTTGGGCACTAACCTCTGACCTAACTCACTTTTTTTTTTACAGAATCTGTTGATTTTGTTGTGTTTTCAATAGAATGGCCACACACAATTTTCCCACTGTTTTTTTTTGTAAAGCTGCTTGTTGAAGATAATATCATTATATTGGTTAAAATAATTCTCTCATTTTTTTCTGGTGTCAATTTCTTTGTTTGTTTTTCCACGCTCTTACTGCTTTCTTAGCTGATATGGAGGCCACTAACTATTTTGCTCTGTTTTCTTTTACAATCATCTTTTTAAGTTGACCTTTTCCTTGATTTATTTTAAAGTAAACTTCATGCCATTATGGCACATCTATCTCCACTTTACTCTGTTTTGTCCAGATTCCACGAACCTTCACAAAAGCATAAAAAACGTGAGTCTCTTTTTGTTGCAAAACCTAGAAGCTGGTAAATTCTGAAAGTGAGTTGGGGGGGGGGACATCACCGATCACTGCATAGATAGTTTCTATTAAAAAAAGTAACATTTTTTGGATGAAAGTTGGCCTGTTTGCCTTGATCCTGATAGTCTGGTATTTAATAGAGGTCGGGTATCCTTTTATCGAAAACCCTTGGGGCCGATAGCGTTTCGGTTTTTGGATGTCACATGTAGGCCGAGGCCTACTTACATTATAATGGCAGAAGGCTAGGCTAGCTATAGTCTAAGATAAATAAAATGTTAAGATGTACCACTGAATAATAAATACAGGGTACCTGTGATAAGTACCCACTCGTGGCACCATCTGTGATTCTGCTTCTAGGAGAGGGCTCAGAATGCCGATGTACTCTGCCAGGAGACTTTCTGCTCTGAAGGTTGGGTGCTGCCTGCGAGGTTTGTGTCAGCTCAGTTTAGGTCAGAGACTTCCCACGTTAAAGGTCGATGAGGTTCCAAAAAGTGCGGTTTTTGGATGTGTTCGGTTTTCAAATTTATGGGTAAAGGACACTTGACCTGTATTCCATTTCTAAATGGTTAATGGTTCTTCATGGTCCTCTTAAAAACCTTCAACGGTGGAGTTGTGCAGCCTAATGGCTTAAAATCCTCGTCCTTTTTTAGCCATGAAATCTTATTTTGTATGCAGTCCAGATTAAGAACAATGAGATCTCATCTCTGCCAGCAGTGTGGATCTTCTACAAAATTACTCTGAAAAACCTTTAAAAAGTTACTCGGGGGCGCAAGTCTGTGCACAGTTTCATACAATTTAATACCAAATAAGGAATCACAGCCAGAGGATGGCTAATGCAGGAGACCTAAATATCTTCTTGGTATTTTGGGAATGTTCTTCTGAGGTTGCACAATGGTGGGAAGGACTAAAGGAAATTTAGTTCTACATCATTGCCCTGACTTGGAAGTTCTTGGAAATAAAATGTTCTAATCATTTGGCAAAATTGAACTTGATGAGCACAGCATTTTCTTTTTGTTGTAACTTTGCAAATGTTACTTATTCTGCTGGGAAGAGCCTTTTGTTTTACTTTATATTATGTTGTTAAGGTTAGATATAGTTTTCAAATGGTTAATTCCCAGAGACACTAACAATCCATGACGATAAATACAACCATTGTTGAAGGTTTTTAAGAGGACTATGAAGAGCCATTAACCATTTGAATTAGAGATAACCTAGCTATCAAATGTTTTATGTTTTCAATGACATAACAATTTTGAAATGATGGGGAGGTATCCACAACATTGCAGAACTGTTTTCACTGTGATGCTAAAACGGTCTTCATTCTTTGTGTTTAGCAGGGACTTTGGCTAAACAGACAATGCAGCTACTGCAGCTCCCATTGCAAGGGAGGGAATTTCTCATTCTAGATGATAAATTTGGTTGGTGGCTCAATAAACCAGTTTTCAGCACAGAGAGATGGTAGGGAGAAAGTGTCAAAGGTCAATTCAGGAAGTGCTGACTTAAGTGATTTTTAAACCAAACAAAGGGCTGAATTGCTGACTTTTATATATAGTATGAATAGTGATGGAAAGTAGGTAAATCTAGGCTCTTCTGTTCAGTAATATATTTCAAGTAGAAGAAGTCAGTTTCATCATCACCTCATGGTTCTTCATCTCGTCGGAGTCTTCATCTGCTTCCTGAAAATAAATAGGAAACACGTGGTGGAGTGTGCGATATTAGTTTCCTGTACACATAATGAATGATCTTAATGTGGCCCTGGGATCAGAACAATATCATTTAATTATAAACTTGGCCCCAAAGGCACTCCATTTCTGAGTATATATGGGTCCACTTATAGGAGTAAGCAGGGGTGCAGAACATGAAAATATCTACAGACTCAAATTTATCATGTTTTCAAATACATTGTTAAAGAAACTTGCAATTAATTGTTTACAGTTGTAATATTTGTTAAAAGCGTGGTGGTCATCAAATGTTACCCTGGTATTCAAAAAAAAGTGATTTGCATCAGGGAATTGCAGACATCTATACAAAAGCAAAATCTTGTGCATGCAGGAAATCTGAAGTAAGAACAGAAAGTGCTGGAAATACTCAGCAGGTCTGGCAGCGTCTATGGAGAGAGAAAAACTAATGTTTCAGGTCAACAATCTTCATCAGCTGAAGCCCTTCTGGAAGTCAGTGATTTGAAGATCTATGGAGACTCATTTTCAGCCTATTCATAAATGACATGCTGGAAGGTGCAAATAATTGTGTGCAATGAGGTAACTAGTATAAGACAAATTGATAACAGTCAAAGGAGATCTGGACAAATTCATTGGATCATCAAAGGAATAACAAATGGGTTTTAATACAGATATAAATGTAGAATATTGGTTAAGTTAGCAATTCATCAGAGCGAGCAAAACCAAGTACAATGGATGCAATCAATGTGCTGGCTGCCCTTAGGGGAAAATTTTGTGGATTCTCCTTGCCTGTAGAAACTGAAGTTTTAACAGAACACACATAATTGAAATTAGAGCGATTAAATTATGTGGGATTAATGAGCCAATATCAAGTGATGTCCACTTCTGGATTTTTGCATTTAACTGCACATGAGTGGATACCAGAATTTGCTGTTATTTCCATAAAATAATGATTGTGAACGCTGACAGTTTTGCCATCATTATATTGCAAAATTGCTGATTGAACAAAAATGAAACCTGTATCAATGAATAGGTAACCACTGGCAAAAAATGGGAAAAGTTTTGTTGACAATTTACTGAGAAGTATGTTGTGAAGCAACAAAATTGCACCTTGAATGTGTGCGCATGCTTTGTAGAATAGATCCGATAGTGATCAGAAACATGTTTTTGTTCATTTATAGGCACTTGACTTATGCCCTACTAACAACCTTGCACTATTTACTCATCATCACGAGCACGGTCCAGTTATTTCACTTGCATAAAATGAGTTCTTGGAGTTGAGACCTTTTTTTAAAAAAAAACCTCAATTTTGTTGTGTGTAGCTCATCTCACTGACTGTTTTGAAGTGCTATTCCCATAACATTGCAAACGTGTTTTCAGAATTTTATGTTCCAAAATATTGCTAAAAACTGTATCAGTACACTATCAGATATCAACATGTAATAATTCCTAATGTCTAATGTTGAGATATTTTAGGAAACTTGTTTTTCATTTTGAAGAGGATCGAAATAATATACTGAAATTATATACAACAGGGTCTTTCTTTGAATCTTCAAAATTTTACTATGTCTCGCATTAAATTAGACTGCACTGATTATTTAGTATATTTTCAAGCATTGACATAGAAAGAAATGTAGAAAAAGTATGGAAATAGGAAGTTAGTCCAGATGAATGCGTGGCTGGAGAGATGGTGCAGGAGGACTTTAGATTTCTGGGACATTGGGACCGTTTTTGGGGGTGATGGGACCTGTACAAGGCAGACAGGTTGTACCTGAACCGGAAAGGGACCAATATCCTTGCGGGGAGGTTTGCTAGTGCTGTTGGGGAGGGTTTAAACTAACTTGGCAGGGGGATGGGATCCTGAGAGGAGGTTCAGCAGGGGGAGATACACAGCCAAAATTAGAAAAGAGAGCAAGTGAGTCTGGAAGGCATAGAAATTTATATTCCAGTTAAGGCACAAGGGAATTTGGCAAGGTCGTATGGTATTTTATTTTAATGCAAGGAGTCTGATGAATAAGGGAAATGAGTTGAGGGCGCAAATTAACACATGGACGTACGATGTCATTGCTGTCACAGAGACATGGTTGAGAGAGGACTGGCAGCTCAATATTCCAAGATATAGGGTCTTCAGGCGAGAAAGGGAAGGAGGTAAAAGAGGATGGGGTATTGCAATATTGATCAAGGAATCAATTACAGCAGTAAGGAGGGATGACATCTTAGAAGGCTCCTCAAATGAAGCCATATGGGTGGAACTGAAAAACAAAAAAGGAGCAATCACGTTGCTGGGAGTGTGCCATAGACCCCCAAACAGTCGGAGAGAAATAGAAGAGGAGATATGCAGGGAAATTTCAGAGAAGTGTAAAAATAATAGGGTAGTAATAGTGGGGGATTTCAACTTCCCCAACATCAACTGGGTTAGTCATAGTGTGATAGGTTTAGAGGGAGCAGAATACTTAAAATGCATCCAGGAGAGCTTTTGAAGCCAGTATGTAGAAGATCCTACAAGAGAAGGGGCGGTCCTGGATTTAATTTTAGGGAATGAAGCCAGGCAATTGGTAGAGGTATCAGTGGGGGAGCATTTTGCAGATAGTGATCATAACTCCGTTAGATTCAAGGTTGTTATGGAAAAGGACAAGGATGGGCCAGAAATCAGAGTTCTAAATTGGGGGAAGGCCGATTTTAATAAGATCAGATATGATTTGGCCAGAGTGGACTGGGAGCAGCTACTTTTAGATAAATCTGCGTCAGATCTGTGGGACTAATTCAAGAAGGAAATAGTGAGAGTACAGGGCCAACATATTGCAGTAAAGATAAAGGGTGGGACCAACAAATTCAGGGAACCCTGGATGTCAACGATATACAGGGTTGGATAAAGAGAAAAAGGGGGGCTTATGGCAGATACCGAGGGCTCAGAACAGTGGAAGCCCTAGAAGAGTATGGTATGTGTATGGGGGTGCTTAAAAAGGAAATTAGGAGAGCACAATGGCGGCATGAGAAAACATTGGCAGGTAAAATAAAGGAAAATCCAAAGTTATTTTAGAAGTACATTTAAGAGTAGGGCCTATTAAGGGTCATAGTGGTAATTTGTGTGTGGAGCCGGACGACGTAGTTAGGGTTCTAAATGAATACTTTGTGTCGGTGTTCACAAGTGAGAGGGATGACGTGGGTATGGAAATCAGGCAAAAGGACTGTGATATAATTAAATAAATTAGCATTGAAGGACATTCTAAGTGTTCTGGCAGGCTTAAAAGTAGATAAATCTCCAGGCCCGGATGAAATGTATCTCAGGCCATTGAATGAGGCAAGGGAGGAGATAACAGGGGCACTGGCAACAATTTTCAATACCTCTCTGGCCACAGGAGAGGTGCCAGAGGCCTGGAGAACAGCCAATTTGGTACCGTTATTCAAGAAGGGAGGAAGGGATAAATCAGGGAACTACAGGTCAGACAGTCTAACCTCAGTGGTGGGGAAACTATTGGAAGCAATTCTGAGGGGCAGGATTAATCTACACTTGGAGAGGCAGGGATTAATAAAGGACAGTCAGCATGGTTTTGTTAAGGGGAGGTCATGTCTGACCAATTTGATTGAATTTTTCGAAGAGGTGACCAGGTGTGTAGATGAGGGCGATGCATTTGACGTAGTCTACTTGGACTTTGGCAAGGCTTTTGATAAGGTCCCACGTGGGAGATTGATAACGAAGGTAACAGTCCATGGGATCCAAGGCAATTTGGCAAATTGGATCCAGAATTGGCTGAGTGACAGGAAGCAGATGGTGATGGTCGAGGGGTGTTTTTGTGACCAGATGCTTGTGTCTGATGCGGTTCCACAGGGATTGGTGTTGGGTCCCTTGCTGCTTGTGGTATATATAAACGATTTAGACTTGAATGTAGGAGGGTTGGTCAGTAAATTCGTGGATGACACAAAAAAATTGGTGGGGTGGTAAACAGTGAGGAGGATGGCCTTAGATTACAGGAGGATGTGGACGGGCAAATCCGGATAAGTGTGAGGTGATGCACTTGGGCAGGACAAACAAGGCATGGGAATACACGTTGAATGGTAGGACCCTGGGAAGTACTGAGGATCAGAGGGACCTTGGTGTGCATGTCCACCGGCCCCTTAAGGTAGCGGGACAGGTAGGTAAGGTGGTTAAGAAGGCATATGGGATACTTGTCTTTATTAGCCGAGGTATAGAATATAAGAGCAGGGAGGTTATGCTGGAACTGTATGAAACGCTGGTTAGGCCACAGCTAGAGTATTGATTGCAGTTCTGGAATCTGCATTATAGGAAGGATGTGATTGCAGAGATTTGCCAGGATGTTGCCTGGGCTGGAGAGCTTTAGTTATGAGAAGAGATTGGATAGACTGGGGTTATTTTCCCTGGAGCAGAGGAGATTGAGGGGGGACATGATTGGGGTGTATGAAATTATGAGGGGCATAGATAGGGTAGACAGGAAGGAACTTTTCCCCTTGGTGGAGGGATCAATAACCAGGGGGCATAGATTTAAGGTAGGGAACAGGAGGTTTAGAGGGGATGTGAGGATGAGTTTTTTCACCTAGAGGGTGGTGGGAATCTGGAACTCACAGCCTGAAAGGGTGACAGAGGCAGAAACCCTCATAACATTTAAGAAGTATTTGGATGTGCACTTGCAATGCCATGGCATACAAGGCTATGGGCCTAGTGCCGGAAAATGGGATTAGAATAGTTAAGCACTTATTTGACTGGCGCAGACTCGATGGGCCGAAGGGCCTTTTTCTGTGCTGTAGACCTCTATGACTCTATAAAGTAATGTTGCAATGATTCCTGTTGGGATGATTTGGAAAATTAATGGATTCTGAATGCTGTGATTAGCGAATACACGACTGAGAGTAGAAATCATTTCCATTTACAATTCCTGTTGAATGGCAAAGGTATTGAGTCCATGTGAGTCATTCACATAAACTGCACAGAAGGTACAATGCAAAAATTGACCAAACATAATTTGCAAGCATCTGTGGCAAATGCGTCAACATACACTAATTTGCATGGTGACGAAGAAGAACCCATAAATATGATAGTGTTTTCAGGTGAAAAATTTAGAGGGAATGGAAACCTATTTGTTTTTTTTTAAAATTGGGTCAAGGAGTTCATGCTGCAATTTCACAATTGTTCATTTAACTCCTGTTCAGATAAAGTTCAAAAGATGCACTGTAGAGGGTATTAGATCAGTGACGCACATTTCTTTATTTGCCAGTTTTCTCCCATATTATCATCTTGAAGGAATTAAGTTATTGTTGGTATAGACTGTTGAGTTATCGTGACACAGATATTGGTCATCCACCGGTGCTTCAGCCAAGTGACTATTATTACTCGTGAGCCTTGGCAATGAGTATTGACAAGGTATTCGATTTTCTGAAAGCCACATATTTGAGCATCAAACCTCATGTGGAATCCTCCACATGCACTTACGCCTGACCCTGCCACTTCATGCGTTCTCACTCTCTCTTTTTCATTTGTTTTCTCGCCCGCGCCCTCCCTTGAGCACCTGCTCTACCCGCCTTCCCTCAGTTTTCTATGATGCAAGTACGAGCACATTCGTACTTCCCACAGATATAGTGCATAGTTTTTTTTTAATGTACGGTTTTGTGGAAATAGTAACTTTTATAACCACCAAAGTTGTTATCAATTAACTTAGCACAGACCAGGAAGCTGCAATTCAAGCTGTCTTCCACCATTTTTACAATGGCCCAGATTTTGCAGTCAGGAGTGAAGTGACAATGCTCACTGCTGACTTCAAAGAAAACTGCCCACAAAGATCTAGTGATCTCTGGCATGGGTTTCCAGATGCCTGACAACAGTTTGAATTTGGCACCCAGTCAAGGGATTTCCTGACACCTGGAAACAGTGATGTCATTAAGCAGGGTAAGCAGCCAATAACTTTGAAGTATTCTCACAGACAGAAAACCAGGAAGTAAAATGCACTGAATGTTTTACTTTCAATTAAAATTTTATATAGAGTGAAATAAATGGTTGGTATATACACATGGAATTAAAGTGGAACTTAAAATATCATACACTTATAAACTTCTTTTTAAAGTTTATTTTTTTTATCATAATGGTGAATTTTGATATTCCACAAATATAAATTTAGCTTTTCATGATCAGTGAGGCTGTACAACTATAAATATGAACTTATGAACACATTCAATGAGGTGCAACATTTTTGAGGGTTTTTACAACAAAACTGACATATTTAAAAGGCACACTCTTGTCATTTCAGTGATTTCTACTTGATTGCAGTTTTGCTTCAACAGCACACCTGTGTGGGATAGCCCAGAATCACTGACAGTAATTCTGGATTTCCACATTTTACTGCATGTACGTGGGCGGAACTATGATCAGTTTCAAAGGAGCAACAACAAGGAATGCTGATGGTTTCACCATTGTAACTACTGCAAAATCCAGGCCCTTATGGTAATAGCAGAAAGGGAAGTTTCTAGAAACCTCTGTCCCTGAAATATATGTTTTTTTTCATACTGAACATGCCTGAGATGGCATATGAAGTTTTAATAATTATCCTTTTATTGTAATATTGGCCTCAGTAAACAAACAGATTGCCTGCTACATTTCTATCTTTCCAAAACAGTTGCAAATTCCAAACTACAGATCAATTCATATAGATTAAAATTAATAGATGTATTTATAGCTGGAATAACCCTCATAAACAATAGGACAATAAATACATTGACCTTGAAATTCCTGGTATGAAAATGTAAATTAGATGGGGTGGGACCTGGTTCCACTTGGCCTCATTCCTTTCTGTCCACAGTAAAATAATACCAATAATGCAGGTGTACTTGCTATACAAATATGGAGCTGTTGGAAAAATTGATTTTAAAAAATAATGGCCATCCCCCTTCCTTTACTAGAGTAGGATGTTGCTGCTTTGATATGTCTGATTTCATTCTTTCCATTCAGGTGTCGCCCAGAGAACCTTAAAGGGCATGGGCCCTGGCTGTTTGGTCAATTTATACAAATGGCCCAAGGATTTGGGGCGAGTTCAATGTTGGACCAAATTGGCAGTCAGAGGTTCCACTGCATTTCTGGTGGTGACACAGGGCTTAAGATGTTTCAGGTGCATTAAATTTATGATTTAGACAATAATGAAGATAGAATCAACCAACAATGAATTAAAATACATTTCTTAGAACATAATTTTTACACAGCTTTGTAATTTATTTGACTTTTGGATGGAACTGAGATGCATGGACGTTCGCAATGAATAGTTGTTTGTCCATTTGTCCAATGCATGGAGTTCAGATCTTCAGCTAGAATGAAAGACACTCAGAAAAGTCTTCAGTATGTATTGCAGAACAAAGTCAGCCAAGGACGTAGTGGTGTGCACTACTGTTTAGAATGACTGAGAAGCAGGTGCTCATATATTAATTGTTTGCCTGTGACCTGTTAATGGTTCAACAAAGTACAACTCGATTAGCACTGAAGGCAAACCTTTGTAGCCTGACTAATTTACAGACCAAACAATTTAATCCATGTCTCTGCACATTTCAGGATTGTTGTTTGATTATTTTCCACTGAGAGGATTTGGAAAATTTATTTTAGATGTCCTTTTAAAAGCATAGTTGATTGCTGCAAGTTTAACAGTGCTAATGAGCTAAATAGTAAACAATTTGATGACTTTTTTGGTCATTGAGAAACTCCATGGGCTGAAGTTTACGGGCCACCGTGGGTGGGAGAACAGGCAGGTGAACATGTAAATTAGGGTGCTATGCCATAGGCAGCATACGCACTTCTGGTCGACCCACCTCCGCCATGATTTTATGGGCAGTGGGGGAGCTGTTGGGTGAATCACTCACATGTAACCCAATTGGGGCCCTTAAGTGGGCAATTAATGCCCAATTAAGGGTTTCAACCTGCTGTAGCTCTGATAGAATGGGCAGCAGGAGAGGTTTGCGCCCAACGTGTAGCCCGGCAGGTTTAACTCTACGAACTGTTGGCCAGTGAAAGGGGAGGTGCCTCCATCCTGGGCACCCTGTGCCAATCAGAGGCCCAACCCCCATAATTTTGCCTCCCCACATCCACCCTACCCCTGCCCTGGCCAACATTCCCTCAAACCCAGTCTCTGGGACCTGTCAGCCTAGCCCTAGAGAGACCTTGGACTTACCTGAATGTCTGGGTCTATTGCTGAATGCTGTCTCCTGCTTACCTGCAGCACCAGCAGTGACCACCATTCCTGCTTGGTGCTGCCAATGCGCAGAGCTGCAGGACACCAATTGGCTGGCAGCTCTGAGGCAGGACTTCCTCCATGAAGCGGAGGAAAGTCCTGCCTCATGTTCATTAAAGGGCCATCAACCAAAAAATTAAAGCGAGGTGAGTTGGCTAAGCAGAGGTGGGCTCACCCCTGAAATTTACTCTGGGATTTGGGTAGCCCACACTCAGCATAAAACCCAGCCCCGTGTATCCATTGTGCTAGAAGCTTTTTGAAATGCTTCCTGTCTTTAAACAGACAGGAATTAAAGCAATATGTCGGACATCTAAAAGGCAGTTTAGTTTTTGCAGCCTAAAGCTCTGATAAAGGAAAACGAAAAACTGTCCGGATGCGTAGGAAGCATCCTATTTGTGAAGGAACATGACCCACTGAAATGTGTCCATTATTTTTTTACCATCATGCAAAAGCATGTTTGACCAGTAAACTCATCTGACCTGGGCATCACTAGCATTTATTTATTTTCCCTCGTAGCCCTGAGTTTGATACAAGTTAGTATCTTGCTAGGCCATTTGGCATTGGCAAAATGGAAGGCACATATAAGCCAGACTGGATAAGGTTGATAGGTTTCCTCCTCTAAAGGACATTTTTGAACCAGTTGGGTTTTTAATGGTTTAATGGTCACCTTTTAATATCAGTTTTTTTTTTCCAAAATTCTCATATTGCAATGATAGGATTTGTTCTTTTGTTCACCATGCCTCTGGATTACTAGTGACACAACCAATATACCATTCAACCCTCTCTTAAAGAAAGGAAAAGAAAGGCTGCCTTTTTGTGAAAACGCTATATAAATGTAACAACATTTCATCACGCGATTGTTGGACTTTGTTACAGTGAGAAAAGTAGAATAGCTTTTTTGGCCATCTTTGTCACATTTGTCCCAATTTAATCAAAACTGATTACTAAATTGAAAGAGAATATGGCATTATCATTAAAGAAGAATGAATAAGAATCTCTTATGTTGGTACCACATTCTGAACTTTGCTGACAGTATTTGACTTGGTTGTGTGTGTTGAAAATGAAACCTAATTCATCAGTCCACTGTGATTTATTTGCTGTTTGCCTTTTGTGCAGAAAACTAACCACACTGTTGAGAGAGATTTTTGTTAATGGTATATCAAGGTCATTGCAAATGAACAATACAGTCAGAAACCATAATTTTTGACTCCCCTTTCCAAGTAATTATTGCAATAATAACTATTTATCATGAATTAGTGCCTGTGTCTCTGAGGAAGTTGTATAATTCATAAGCAGGCTGAAATGATGTAGCTTATGATTGATTACATTTTACTTATATACTAGTAATATCAAGTTCGATAATTGATGTGGAAATGATTCTGAATTGGAAAATGCAGTCTCCGAGTAGCTTCTAAAATTCATTTTTAGATCTTTGAACAATGCTGGAAGCAAATATTTGCTAATAACTCCATTGTGGAAGCTTGCGATTTATCTGCTTTTGGCTACCTTGGTAGATGCTATAAATTTTGTTTTCTTGCAAAATTAGGTAGGGTGTGTTGTGGATACAAAAATAAAATCCCATATCTAAAATACTTTATATGATTAGGCAGGCAGAGTTGGTAGTGTGATTCTGTATTTTCTACTTTATCACAAGTATGTGCTGCTGATTGGATTGAATCTAACAGAGGACTCTAAGTCAAACATTGATGATATTTTCTTTCCCAGCATAGTTGTTCTTGAGCTGAGCTGCCAACCCCATACCTTGTCCATCACCAGGACTGCTACTTCCATCTCCTTAACTTCAACCATTTTTGCCACTGACTGAGCTCATCTATTGAAACCCTCATCCATGTCTGTCTTGCCTCTAGATTTAACCATTCCAGTGTACATTTGGTCAGTCTCCAACGTTGCACCCTCCGTAAACTTAAGCT